>NC_090304.1:97131264-97449900 GCF_039906515.1 Pseudorca crassidens
CTTCAAAACAACAAGCCTTTTATTTCTTTTTCTTGAATTATTGCATTGCCTAGGATCATCAGTACACTGTTGAATAGAAATATTTATAAAAGGGGGGTGGACATGGGAAAAATGGGTGAAGGTGACCAAGATGTCCAATTATAGTATTAATAAGTTCTGGGGATGTAATACACAGCATAGTAATCATAGTTAACAATAATGTATTGTATATTTGAAAGTTACTAAGAGAGTAGATCTTAAAATTCTTATCACAAGAAAAAATGTAACTATGTGAGGTGATGGATAAATTAACTCAATTTATTGTGGTGATCATTTTGCAATATATACATCAAATCATTATGTCATACATCTTAAACTAGTACAATCTTATGTGCTAAGTATATCTCAATAAAACTGGAGGGGGGAATCGTTTTTACAGATTTCCTTGCCTTGTTTCAGATCTGAGAGGGAAAACATTCAGTCTTTCACCACTAACTGTGATGTTAGCTGTAGGTGTGTTTTTTTTGTTTTTGTTTTTTTTGGTTTTAAAAAAAATTTTAAACATCTTTATTTAGGTTTTTTTATAGACATCCTTTCTTTTCAGGTTGTGTAAGTTCTCTTCTATTCCTAGTTTGCTAAAATTTTATGTAAAATTTTATGTAAAATAAATGTTTATTTATTCTATGTAGAATTTTGTCAAAAACTTCCTTTGCATCAATTGACATGATTGTATATTGTTTCTGTTAAGACTGTTTAAATGATGCGTTAGTTTTCTACTTCGTTTCCTACCGCTGCTTAAAAACAGTGGCTTAACAACAATACAGATTTATTATTTTACCAGTGTGGAGGTTTGAAGTTCAAAATGGATCCTACTGGGCTAAAGTCAAGATGTCGGCAGGGCTATCTTCCTTGTGGAGGCTCTAGGAGAGAATCCCACTCCATCTCAAAATCCTTAAATTAATCACATCTGCAAAATCTCTTAAGCTACAGAAAGCAGCATATTCACAGGTTCTGGGATTAAGAAATGGATATTCTATCACATATGATAAAGCATAGATTGACTTTTGAATATTAAAACAACCTTGAATTCCTGGGAAAAAGGCCATTTGGTCATGATTTGTTATCCTTTTTACATATTGCTGAAATTTCTTTGCCAAAATTTTGTTAAGTATTTCTGTATCTATGTTCTTGAGTGACGGTGGTTTGTAGTTTAAGGTTTTTTTTTCTCCTTATAATGTCTTTGTATGGTTTTGGTATCCAGGTAATGCTGGCCTCTTAAAGTAAGTTTGGAAATGTTTGTTCCTCTTTTATTTTCTATAACAGTATTTATAGAATTGGTGTTATTTTTACCTTAAATGTTTAGTAGAATCATCGGTGTACCAGAACTGGCTTGTACTGGCTCATGATAGCCGACTGTTAAATTTTTAGGAATTTTGTGAACCGTTGTTAAACACAGCCATTATTAAAAATTAAATAAATTATATTAAAAACAAAGGTAATAAATCCTGAATGACTGTGCACCACTTCTTGATTATTTTTGCTACATTTTATTAGTAGCAGTGCTCGAGGACATTTATGACTGTTTTATCCGTGTGGTGTTCTACTGCACCTCTCTCCCCAGCTCCATGATCAGTGACATCACATTGGTAACCTGAAATTGGTCATGGTGGGAATATTTACACCATGGAAACTGGCAAATGCTACAAACCAGGGAATTTTTTTCCCTTTGGAAAATCACAGGTGAAACATTTACCAGCACACCAATGGGTAGAATTCACTAGTGAAGCCATTCCTGGAGTTTTCTTTATAGAAAGGTTTGGGTTTTTTAACTATTAATTTAATTTATTTAATAGATATAGGGATAGTCAAATTATTTACTTCTTATTGTGTGACTTGTGTAGCTTGTGTTTCAAGGAATATGTCCACTTCATCTAAGTTGCTGAATTTATTGGCATACAGTTGTTCATGATATTCCCTTAGGTTTTTTAAATGTCTGTAGAATCTATAGAGATTTTCACTCCTGATACTGGTCATTTGGGTCTTCTCTCTTTTCTCCTGATCAGTCAGGCTAGAGTTTTATCAATTATGTTGATCTTTCTATGGTGTAAGGCCTAAAATTCAGGTCCAATATTATGTGCTGCCTTGACACCTAGTGAAATCAGGAGGGCCTCATCTGGCCCAACCTCAACTTCCCCTTCCCACTCTGTTCCTGTGAATAAGGTCCTCTAGCCAAACAACTCACCCTATCAAGAAGACCAGGTGCACTGCCTATTTGTCCCTGAATAGTAATTTTCAGTTCCCTGACAGCCGGGAGAATTATTCAAACACACCAATCACATCCTAGGAATGATGGGGCACCTCAACCTCTTGGTACGACAAAGCTTGCCTCCCAACAGCCCCTGGTGTTCACTCTGTTCCCAAGCGCAACCCCTATGCAGCCCTGAATGGCATGCAGTGTCCTCCTCCCCCTGACTGTGAGTATATGTGACTAATAAACTCCTGCCAGTTGCATCTGTCTGGTGTCAGGTGTTACGTGTTCCACTATTTTCCTAACTCATGGGCAAGAATCCCTGTCTCACCAACTGGGTGAATAGGGGGAAATCAAAACATTTTTCAAAGAGTAAGCTTTAGGTTTCTCGGATTTTTTTCTTTTTATTTCAGGAATTTCTGCTCTCGTTTTTCTTATTTCTTGCATTGGGTTTAAACTTTTTCTGCCCTGCCCCACTCTCTCCTTATGAGATTCCAAGTACATGAATATTAGATTGCCTGGCATTATTCTGCAGATCATTGAAGCTCTGTTCATTTTTCCCCCAATAGTTTTCTCTGTGTTTCATTCTGTATGATTTATATTGCTGGATCTTCAAGTTCATTACTCCTTTTTTCCACAGTGTCTAACCTGCATTTAGTTCCTTCCAAAGTATTTTTTATTTCAGATATTATATTTTCATCTGTAGCAGTTCCATCTGGGTTTATTATATAATCCATTTTTCTCACATTACGTTAGTTTTCCTCTACCTTCTTGAATCTATGAAGCATATTTATAATATGGTTTTAACACTCTTGTTTGTTCATTTTATTTTCTCTGTTTTTCTATTGGCCAATTTATCTCCTGATTATGAGTCATGTTTTTCTTAATTCATTTCATGCTTGGAAATTTTTATTAAATGCTGGGCATTGTAAATTTTATCTGCTGGGTGCTGAATTTTGTTGCATTCCTTTAAGTGCTGGACTTTATTCTGATGCACAGGTAAGTGATTTGTAATCAGTTGAAGCCTTTCAAGACTTGTGTCTAAGCTTCTTTAAAGTGGGTCCACAGCAACCTTTAGACCAGAATTGATTTAGCTCCACTCCTAAGGCAATACCTTTCTGAGCATTTAACCCAATGTCCCACGCATTATAAGGTTTCTCAACTCTGGTTGGTAACAACACAAGTTCCAATTCTATGTGGGCTCTAGAAATTGTTTTGCCTACTCCGTTCTGGGAATCCTTTCCCTAGCTTTGGTTCATTTCCTCTCACACATTGTAAATCAATAACCAGTCAAAGACGCAAGGGACACCTCTGAAGATCTCCAGAGTTCTCTTTCCTCTGTGGCTCCCTCCTCTTTGGTACCCTGCCCTGCAAGTTCGGTTCCTTGGCTTCCCTGACCTCCAGTCACTTTCTCCTCAATTCAATGAGATCACCAGGCACCGCTTGGCTTCTCTCTCCCTGTTCTGTGACCTAGAAAATGTCTCCAGGCAATAAAGTAAGGTATTTGTAGGGTTCACTTCATTTTTTCCATTCTCTCAAGGATCACAGACCTGTGCTATTATCTAATAACTGAAAAGCATTGTTCCATATATTTTTTCCAATTTTCTACTTATTTAAGGTGACAGGGTAGATCTGCTCCCCATTACTCCATCATGATGAAAACAGAAGTGTTCACTGATGAGCAAAAGTTTGTTTGTTTTTTTTTAATTTTAATGAAGCCTACTTTATCATTTTTTTTCTTTTTTGGTTATTGACTTTTGGGTCTTATTCAAGACCTCTTTGCCTACTTCTGGGTCTCAAAAATATTCTCTCCTGTGCTTGCTTTAACAAAACACTTTGTAGTGTTAGCTGCTACATTTAGGTCTATGATCCAACTCTAATTTTTTGATATATGATATAAAGTTCAGGTGTCAAGGCTTGTTCTTTCTGGATAAACATGTACAGTTGTTTCAGGACCATTTGTTGAAATATTTTCTTTTCTCCATAGAATTGCTTTGACACCTGTGTTCAAAATTAATTAACTGTGTGAGTGCAAGTCTATTTCTAGAATCTCTATTGTGTTTTATTGATCAGTTTGTCTATCCTTATGTCAATACAACACTGTCTTGATTGCCGCAGCTTTTTAAAAAATATTTATTTACTTATTTATTTTTGGCTGCTTCGGGCCTTAGTTGCAGCACATGGGATCTTCGCTGCAGCGTGTGAGATCTTTCGTTGTGACATTGCTGGCTCTTTGTTGCAGTACGCAGGCTTCTCTCTAGTTGTGGCTCACATGCTCAGTAGTTGCGGCACACGGGCTTAGTTGCCCTGCGGCATGTGGGATCTTAGTTCCCGACCAGGGGTGCAACCCACGTTCCCTGCATGGGAAGGCAGATTCTTAACCACTGGACCACCAGGGAAGTCCCTGCTGCAGCTTTATAATAAATCTTAAAGTAATCTACCATAAACTCTTCATCTTTGTTTTTCTTTTTTAGGATTATTTTGGTCCTTTGAACTTCCATGTATATTTCAGAATAGCCTATAAAATGCTATTAGCAAACCCTTCTGGGATTATGAATGGAACTACATGAAATCTCCATATTAACTTGGCAAAAGTTACATCTTATCCAGATTGAGTCTTTCAATTATAAATGTTATATAACTCTCCATTTATTTAGGTCTTTTTAAATTTCACTCAGGAATATTTTGTAATTTTCAGTGCACAGTTCTTGCATAGTTTCTGTTAAAGACTTTCCTAAGTATCTTGTTATTTATAATACTAAGTGGAATTTTTCAAGTTGTTTGCTGCTTGTACGTAGAAATATAGTTTATGTGTATATATTGACCTTGTATCTAGCAACTTTGCTAAATTCATTCATTAGTTCTGGTAAGGTGTTTATCCACATAAACTATCTTGTCATTTGTGAAAACATTATTTTACTTCTTCTTTCCCAATATTTGTGTCTTTTATTTCTTTTTCTTGCCTTGTTGCAGTGACTATGATCTTCAGTACAATGTTAAGTAGAAGTAATAAAAGTAGACATCCTGATCTTACAGGGAAAGTGTTTCAGTCTTTCACTAATAAGGGTGATTTTAGCTGTAGGTTTCATATAGTGCCCTTTATTAGACTGGCAAAGTCTCTTGTTTTCCTAGTTTTCTGAGAGTTTTTATCATGACTGAGTGGAATTTTGTCAAATGCTTTTTGTACATTTATTAAGATAATCATATGAATTTTCTCCTTTATTCTATAAATGAGGTGGATTATAATAACAGATTTACAAGTATGAAATGGATAAACCTCATATAGTCAGATATATGATCCTTTTTAAATATTATTGGATTCAATTTGTGAATATTTTGTTAAAGGTTTTTGTATATATGTTTATGCAAGATACTGGCCTATAATTTTCTTGTCTTTGTCAAATTTGGGCTCAAGGTTATGTTGGACCCATGAAAAGAACTGAGAAGTGTTCCTTCTTCTACATTTTCTGAAAGACCACAGGTACTATTTCTTCCTTACATATGTAATGAACTCAACAGTAAAACTACTTGGGCTTGGAATTTCCTTTGTAGAGCAGTTTTATATAACAAATTCAATGTACTGGATAGGTATAGGACTATTTTGATTTTCTATTTCTTTTACGTCCGTTTTGGTCTGTTGGCTTTTTTCAAAGAATTTGCCTATTCCATCTAGGTGGTCAAATTTATTGGCATAAAGTTGTTCATAATAGTCCCTTATTATCCTTTTGATGTCCTATAGGATCTGTGGGGATATTCCTCTATTATTCTAGATACTGGTACTTGATATTTTCTCTCTTTTTCTTGGTCAGTCTTGATAGAGGTTTATCAATGTTATTAATTTTTCCAGAAAAAACATTTGGTTTCATTGTTTTTCTCTATCATCTGTTTTCTATTTTATTGATTCTGTCCTTATTATTTCCTTTCTTCTACTTATTTTCAGTTTAATTTCCTCCTCTCCAGTTTTTGAAGGTAAAAATTTAGATGATTGATTTTAAGCCATTATTCTTAGCTAATAGAAGAATTTAAAACTGTAAAGTTTCTTCCAAATACCATGCTACAAATTTTGATATGTTGTATTTTCATTATTATTTAGTTCAAAATATTTTTAAATTTCCCTTTTTGTTTTTTCTTTGATCCACAAGTTATTTAAAGCTGTATTTTTAAATTTTCAAATATTTGGAATTTTTCTAAATATCTTATTGATTTTTAAATTAATCCCATTTTGGTCAGAAAACATCCTCAATCTTATTTCAGTCTTATGGAATTTATTGAGATGCTATTTTATCTAGCATATAATCCATTTTAGTGAATGTTCCATGGGCATTTGGGGGGAAAATGTGTATAGCAATTGTTATGGGTAGTATTCTATAAATGTCAATTCAACTGAGGGAGTCTATTGTGTCCTTCAGATCTTCTATATTCTAACTAAATTTTTGTCCAGTTATTCTGAGAGAAGGGTGATAAAATTTGCCACTATGATTGTGCATTTGTCTATTTCTCTCTTTTCTTCTGTTAGTGTTTGCTTCATGCATTTTGAAGCTCTGTTACTAGATTTAGTACAGATTACAAACAATTATTTTAAATATTATTATATCTTAGTACAGATTTATAATTATTATGCTTTCTTAATGTTTTGACCATTTTATCATTATGAAATATTCCTTTTATTTCCAGTAATAATCTTTGACTTGAAGTGTATTTTGTCTGAGATTAATATAGTTACTCCAGCTTTCCTATGTGTTGTTTAAATGCTGCCTTAGAGACCTAATAGAAATAGAACCTACTGGAGATCTATAACAATATTTCTTTATCTATCCATGTTTTCTTATGTGTAAAAAGAAAAAGAGAGATGGATAGAGAGAGATTTATTTCAAGCAGCTGGTTGATGTGCTTGTGGGGGCTGGTAAGTCTGAAATCTGTAGGGTAGGGCAGGCTGGAAGGCTCAAAACTTTCAGACAGAGGCTGAAGCTGTAGTTCATAGGCAAATTTTCTTCTTTCTTTAGGAAACCTTAATTTTGCTCTTAAGGCCTTTCGACTGATTGGATGAAGCCCACCCAGATGACAGAGGATAATCTCCCTTACTTGAAGTCAACTCATTGTGGATGTTAATCACATCTACAAAATACCTTCACAGCAACACCTGGATTAGTGTTTAATTAAATAACTGGGCACTAATCAAATTGACACATAAAACTAATTATCACAAATGGTATATATTTTTCCATCCTTTTACTTTCACTTTGTCTCTTTGGATTCAAAGTACACCTCTTAGAGTCAACACATATCTGGGTCCAGTCAGACAATCTATACCTTTTCATTAAAATGTTTAATTCATCAATTTCATCAATAATTCATAAAACTACATTTGATGTAATTACTGATAAATTTGGGTTTAGGTCTGCCACTTCCTATTTGTTTTATATTGATTTCATCTGTTTCCTTGTTCATTTGTTCTTCCTTTCCTGATTTGTTTGGAATTAATAAAATATTCTAAAATATTTTATTGTGATTCCTCAGTTTTATAGCTATATATTTTTGCATCTGTAGGAGTTGTTCCAGGTATTATAATGTACATCTTTGACTTACCACGATCTACTTAGAGTTAATATTGTACTGCTTCACATAAAATATAAGAATCTTGCAGCAGGACAGTTTCATTTACACTTGCCATCATAGTTTTCACTGCATGTCATATATATTAACCTACATATGTAATAGACCCCTCACTACAGTGTTGTAATTTTGCTTTAAATAGTCATGTCTTTTAAAGAATTGAAGAAAAGACAAAATATGTATAGTCTTTTATATTTAC
The DNA here is from genome assembly GCF_039906515.1 of Pseudorca crassidens. Taxonomy (NCBI): domain Eukaryota; kingdom Metazoa; phylum Chordata; class Mammalia; order Artiodactyla; family Delphinidae; genus Pseudorca; species Pseudorca crassidens. The sequence goes on from NC_090304.1 coordinate 97,139,304, forward strand.
CCACATATTTATCATGTCTGATGATTTTCACTTTTCCTATAAATCTGAGTTAACATCTGGTATCATTTCCCTTCAGTCTGAAAATTTTCCTTTAACATTTTTTGTAGTGTTAAGTGTGATGCCTAATGAATTCACCTCGTTTTTCTTAAAATTAATTTATCTTCATTTTTGAAGATAATTTTGCTGAATATAGAATTCTGAAAAACAAAGATCAAAAAATTATTTTTAATTCTGAGTTCACAGGGATTTTTTTCTTTTGCATTTTGAAGATGCTGCTCAGTTGTGTCCTGGCCTCCATCATTGCTGTGAAGTTGGCCATCATTGTACCATTGTTCCTCTCTGCAAGCTTTCAGTATGTTCTCTTTACCTCTGCAGTTTGACCATCTGTGCCTAGGTGTGGTTTTCTATATGTTTACTTTGCTTGGGGTTCACTGGGCTTCTAAGATCTCTAAATTGATGTCTTTCACTAAATTTGTGAAGATTTGAGCTATTATTTCTTTAAATAATTTTCTTACCCATTCTCTCTCTCTCCTTTCCTTCCTGGGCTCCAGATACATTCATGTTAGATTGCTTGATGTTGTCCTACAGGACTCCGAGGTGCTCTTCATTTTTCTTTAATATTTTTCCTCTTTGTCCTTCATATAGGATAACTTCTATTGGTCTGTGTACAAGTTCACTAACTCTATTTCCTGCCTTCTCCACTCTGCTGTAAGCCCACCCAGTAAACATTTTATTTCATTTTTTGTAACTTTCAGTTCTAGAATTTCCGTTTGGTTCTTTTATTATAGTATTTTTTTCTGCCAAGATTCCCTATCCGTTAATTCATAACCCAATTGTTTTCCTTTAAGTTTTCAAACATATTATAAAAGGGCTTCCCTGGTGGTGCAGTGGTTAAGAATCTGCCTGCCAATGCAGGGGACACACGTTCGAGCCCTGGTGAGGGAAGATCCCACATGCTGCGGAGCAACTAAGCCCGCACACAAGCCACAACTACTGAGCCTGCATGCCACAACTACCGAAGCCCGAGTGCCTAGAGCCCGCGCTCCACAACAAGAGAAGCCACCGCAATGAGAAGCCCACGCACCGCAACAAAGAGTAGCCCCCACTCTCAGCAACTAGAGAAAACCCGCGTGCGGCAGCGAAGACCCAATGCAGCCAAAAATTAAATAAATGAATAAATTAATTAATTTAAGAAAATATTATAACAGCTGCTTTAAAATCATTGTCTACTAACTGCAACATCTGGATCATCTCAGGATGGGGGTTGTGGGTTGACTGACTGCTTTTTTTAATTGAAAATGAGTCATGTTTTCCTGTTTCGTTGAATGTCTACTGAGTTCTGATTAGATACTAGACATTATGAATGATATGGTATGGACTCTGGATTGTGTTGTATTTCTTTGAAGGGTAAATTTGATTCAAGCTGTCAGTTAACTTAGCTGGACCGAAACTCCAAGCTCTGTCTCCACTATGGTGAGTAACATCTGACATCTTTGCTCGGTTCCTTCAGCTTCCAGCCACTGCTTTTTTGCCAGGCTGCCTGGAATCTCCTTAATGCTTGACAGTTTAGCTTAATAACTTAAAATCAACAGAGAATATGAACAGATTTTCCATGTAGGTTTGGGGGTTCACCCCTGCTACAGTTCCCTCCTTTTCAGGCCCCCCTAAGTTTTCTGGTTGCTCTGCCCTTACCAAATTAGTGAGGCTGCAGATTCTCCCACTAGATCCACGTGGGTATCAGAGTTTTCATTAGAAAATGGCTACAAACTCACTCCTTGCAGTTCACTTTTTTTCAATGGTAGACACCCTTTCAGTTTATGCCTGCTTTTAGTCACTCCCCAGTGTCTTCAAATAATGTTTTTTAATACTTTCCAAGATTTTATAATTGTTATCTGTTGCCGGTGACTGTTTGGGGCGGTGGGTGGATGGGTAAGTCCCACAAAGCTATTCTTCCATTATTAGAAACCACAACTGTATTATCCCTTTTCACACAGTAGGAAACTGAGGCACTGAGAAATTATGTGACTGGCCCAAAGTCTTGTGGCTAATAATCAACTTCAATACCCAAGTCTTACCCCAGTCGACTGACGGGGAGCCTCCCCTGAATCTTTCTAGTTTGAAATGTCTCCATACCCCTCCCTCTTCTCACCCTACAAACAGCTTTACCCTGAATCTTGTGTGAGGGGCTGGATGAAGGGCTGAATCCCACAACACTTGTCATTCATTGAATTCTGCACTTGTGTGACCCTGTCCCCATCACCACCCTGGCCTTCTCAGGAGCTTCCCGCTGCTCTCCCCACAATGCCTCTGGCTCACTTCAAGGCATTATCCATGCAGCAGCCTGGGGGGTCTTTCTGAAACATAAATTTGAACTTGCCATCTCCTCCCTTCTTCACATGCTGGCCCTACCTAAATTCTTCCAGTGGTACCCCACAGCTCTCAGGAATAAGACCCCCGTCCTTAAGATGGCCCAACGCCCTGCAAAGTCCAGCCCTGCCCTTGTATCCTCAGAGCTTAGCACACAGCAGGTGCTTACTGAACAAAGGAGCCACTTGACAGCTCTGAGTGGCCCCCTCATGCCTCCTCGGTTTGTGATGCAGAGCAAATGACTCAACTGGAGTGAAAGGTGCTCCCCAAAGCTGTAAACGTGCAACGCAAGTAAGAGCGGCCTCATAACTGAAGTTAAAAGTGGGAGGATGGAAACGGAGGAGGCAGAGGGGCGAGGACGCGTGTCTGGAGAGGCGCGGCTGTGCGGCGGCGCCCGTGGGTGCGGTGGCCGCGGTGGGAACCAGTGGCGCCCAGGCTCTCAGCGCTCCAGGCTGGCCCCGCTCGCTCGGCTTTGATGGCTGCTCTCGCCAGGCACAAAGGCCTGTTTCATGCCCAACGATGGAATGGGTTTTGTGTCTGCCCGCGGGCTCCCCGCGACCGGAGAATCGGGGACCTGAGTTTGCTGCCCAGTGAGTCTCTGAGGGTGGCAGGGACCCGGGCTCCAGGAAGTTCTCTCTGGCCCCCCAGGGGTTGGGGTGAGTGAGGGGAGGGACCAAACTGAGCAGGGAGGCAGAGGGCGCTTCTGAAGTCCAACGTCCAGCGGGTCACCGGGACGATGCCGATCATTCTTGTTCTAAAGGGAAGTCCAGCAGGTTATTTACTGGTGGTGCGTTTTGTATGGGCTCTGTGCGCAGCCCCATTTATTAAGTATCTGGGTTTCTGTCTCTGGGTCTGTTTCCCTGCCCCTGGGTCCCCTCCTCTCTTTGCCAAGAGACGCTGCGGTGTACTCACTCACTTCCCATCCCTGACACCAGCCACTGCCCGGCCCAGAGCAAGATTGGACAGGCTTGCTGAATAGGCACAAGTACCCTCTGGGGGGCGGGGGGAGGAGGCGTTTATTATTTTCATTTTCCTGATGAGGAATCTGGGGCCCAGGGAGGTCACCTGCCCAGGACCATGCAGCTATAAGCAAGCAGGCGCAGAGGCACTGGATGGACGCATGAGCTTCCCACGGGAGATTCCCTGAGCTTCGTGGGCTTCCGCCAGCCAGCTCCAGGTCAGAGAGCCCAGCCTGGCAGCCAGGCCCATGCCACCCCACCAACAGCTCCCCAAGCACTCCAGTGTAGGGATGGCTCTCTGTGCTTGACCCCGGACAAGCAGTACTAGCAGCTGTTGAAGCAGCATTTCATGTTCTGAGCTCCTAGAACGATTCAGAGGCCGCGTGAGCTCCTGTCTGAGGCAGAGCTTCCCAAACTTTGTCACAGCACGGCACATGAGAAAAACGACGACATGGCATGGCACGACCCACTGAAGTAAAGTGAGGGGCTGCTTTCAGCCAGAGGCTACAGCTGGGGGAGGGGGTGGCAGATGCCCCGGGAACCTGGGACCATCTGGAGGATCGGATGGAGGAGATTTCTGTCTTAGAACACCTGTAACTCATTCCCGGCACATCAGTGTGCCCTGCCCACAGATGGGAACTCTGCTCTTGGGCAGGTGGAACTGTACAACCTCTAGCCCTTCTGAGCAAGCATGCTCAGCCTCTCACAGGGAGGTCCAATGACACAGCTGGGTTTCCCCTCCTCACAGCCTGCCCCCATCTCCCTAAGCCCTCACAGCCCCCAGGATCTGGAGCCCCCCTTCCTGCTCCAACTCTACCCCCACTGACCTCGCAGCCCCACTTTCGGTCCGGCCCGACCATCCTACCCCTTAGGCAGGTGTAATGGTGACGAGAGTGGGCTGTGGAGTCCAGTCGCCTGCATTAAGAGCCTGGCTCCACTGTCTTCCAGCTGTGTGGCTCTGTGCCAGTTCCTTAATTTCTCTGTGTCTCACTTTCCTCACCTGTAAAATGGAGAAAATGACGGATCTACCACATAGGGTCGCTGGGAGGGACTGTGGACACACAGCTGCTGGCACAAGGAAGATGCATGGTGAGTCTTAGCTCCTGTTACTATGACCCACCCCCCCCATAACCCACATGGCTCAGGAGCCATACCCTCACCCAACATGAGATGCCCAGCTCGCCCCTAACAGTCAGTTCCCAGCCTGAGTCCGTGTCCTCAGCAAGCCCATGGTGCAGGGACCCTGGAGGAATCTCACTGGCTACACCAAGTTGGCGCCGAGGACGGCTGGGGTTTGGCCTGGACACTTAAGAGCCGAGGACTAAGCAATGCCCACGTGACCTGCTGTGTCCACTTTGTCCATCAGAACAACAATGTCAGGCCACTGGCGATGGGACCAGCCTCTGAAGTGGTCATCTGAGCACCCTGGGAAACAGTCTATCCCCTTCCTTTACCTTCTGTCACTGAACTTGGCCTGGGCAGAAGGATTTCTGTGCCACCATGGAACAATCTCCCACCCAGTGAGTCCCTTCTGGTATCCGACTACAACCCCTCCTGCTGTCGTTAGCTCACTCATTGATCTCTGGCCTGAAGGGTGGTGAAGGCTGGATCCTCACTCTCCTCCCTGCCCTGGGCCCAGGGAAGTTTGTCTGAAAGCTGAGGAGAGAGGAGGTGTTCTTGAACACCAGCGTGAACACAGAGGAGAGGGCAGTTTGGGGACTCAAGGGTCAGCTGGGGAAAGCACCTGCCCAGCCCAGGTGTAAACTCAAGTAAGCCGCATCCCGCGTTTGCCCCATCACCTTTCCGAGGGAACCAGACTGTGGTTCCTCATTCTCACCACAGGGTGTCTCCACACCCCGGCTCAACCAGCCACCCAGGCCGCGGCTCCCTTTGACACAGCCCTTCATGGGTCTGTCCTCAATCCTTCCCCTACTATTTAGTGTGTTTCCTCCTGTTTTGCCTTCAGGGGAGACAGGCCCTGACTGTTGGCAAGTGCAAGGCCTGTCACTACCCACACCTCCGCCTCATTGGGTTAAGCTGAGTGGCCTGGAGCAGGAATTGCTTCCCTTGTGGACCCACGTGCTGTGGTCCCCTGGGTGGTGTTTAGGAAATCCTGGCCCCTCCCACAGAAGGCCTTGACCGGCTACAGAGAGGCTTGTGCCGTCTTCTGTGGAGAGCCCTCCGCAGTCTGGCAGGGTAACTGGTGACCTAGGTATTGCTCCCTAACCTCCACAACCCACCTTCTCACGAACTTCTCCCTGTGATGGTAATTAGAAGAGGCATAATTATCTCCTTTTGAAACATTAAATGGGGCTATGTAGGTGAAAAACATTTTGAAAGCTCTTTATTAGAATATAAATGTTGGTTGCCAAAGACAGGGCAACTGAGGCCCCACAAGGTTAAATGACTTTCTGGAAGCCACACAGCAAGTCAGTGGTGGCCCGAGGGGAGGAGCCCTGGCCTCCTGATCCCAACCTAGATTCTTTCAAGACATCACACTTGGCTTTGGAATGGGCTCCTCTGTGTGACCCTAGTCCAAGGGGGTGAAAGGGCAGCAGAACAGAGATCCTGGGGGAGAGAAAGGAAGCCAGGGATGAAGGGGTTAAGGGGGCGTGGAGCCAGGATGGCTGAAGGCTATTCACAGACCAGTGGAAGCGGAGGAGACCAGGGACGGGTCTGGCTTTGATTAGGTCCCAAAGCTATCTGCAGGGTCAGACTCTGGAGACTGGTTGGTTTTACGGGGGGCAGATGGCATGAATTATAGGGGCTTTAATGGGGCAGCAGGGCTCTACCCACAGTGCCTTTGGAAGGTGTTGGTGCAGGGCCTCTTCCCTAGCAGCCTGGCCCAGTTACATCAGCTCCAGCCACTGCTATGCTTCCTGCCCCCTCTCCACGCGCCCCACCAAACCCACCCCTGAGGAGTCTTGGAGGATGTACCATCACCCAAAGGAGAGAGACCCTCTGCTTCCTCTGTAGAAGCCACATCAGGATGCGGTACCAGCCTGGAGCCGCTGTGGGATGGGCTTCACAAATCATGAAGGGCCAGCTTGCCCCCAAGCTAACTGCAGGCCCTTAGACAGTCATCAAACCACGTCCTTGATGGGGAGGGGCTGGAAGACCATCCCATCCAACTGCTTCCACAGAGGGTCACCCCGCTAACACCTCAGTGCTGAACTTGAACCCGGGGGTCCCAGCTCACGACCCAGTACCTTTTCATGACCACACTCCCATCACGCAGCCTCTCTGGGTCTGTTTCGTCACCTGACCTAAGGGTATTTGTTTGGCCTCCCTCACAGCTGAAATGGAATGAAACATTGGCTACAAAAGTCTTTGAAAAGTTAAATCCATCAGGCAAATGATTGCAACATTATTGCAGTTTGGTGAACAGGCTGGGAAGCCCGGGGAGTTCCCTGGGGGCAGACCAGCTGGCCCCTCTACTCTGCAGGGAGCCCAGCTGACACCCCCTGAGTCTGGCAGTCCCTCTGCAGTGCAGCGCTGCTCAGGGAAAGCAAGAAGCCCTCCACCAGGCAAACATGAAGAGGACAGACTATTCCAAACAGACAAAGGGAAAACACCTCTCTTCCTGCATCCCAAAGCCAAACAGAGATGATTTCTCAATCATCCCCTAGGGCATTATCCCACCCTGGGGGTCACCTTATTCCCAGATGAGGTGGGGGAGAGATGGAAGGTTGACAACCAATTCTCCCCGCACTTTGGATGCAGTCTTGGCCAGAAAGCAACCCGAGCGACCTCTGTCAGCTTAAAGGACGTGCCTCTGACACGGCAATTCCTCTCCTAGAAATGTACCCCTCAGTTATATTTGCACAGACGTGTATGTATAAGGCTGTCCACTGCAGTTTTGTTCATGATAACTAAAAACTAAAAAGAACTTAAGTATCTATCACTAGAGGGTGGGGTAAATAAATTATGGTCCATCTATGCTATACAATACCAGCCCAAGAATGAAGTAGATATGTGTGTATATAAAGAAATATATGCGCATATAAATGAAGTAGATTTATATGATGATCTGTAAGATATATTAAGAACAAGTCATATATGGCAATATAAATATGAATATAAAACATTAAAAATAAAATTTTTAAATTAAAAAATAAAAGAGCAAGTCATATATGGAAGAGTGGGTATCATATGTTCCTGCTGATGGCAAAAAAAAAAAAAGAAGTAAATGCATTTAAGCATAGAAAATTTCTGAATGATACACAAAAAACTGTTCATTGTAGTGTAAGAGGCCGTCTAAGAGGCAGGTCGTCTGCATAAATGGGGACTTGCTTTTCAGTATCTTCCTATTTTAGCATTTATATATGTGCTAATTTTTTCAGTTAAATGAAGGGGAGAAAAAGAGTCTAGAAAAATAACTGCTTGGGCTCAGTCCCATTTCTCAACTCCATTCGCCTTCCAACTTCCAAAGTCTTAGCCGTGCTTCCTTCCCACCCAGCCCTGACCCACTCCAGCCTCCAAGCCTGTCTGCACTACAGCCACTGCCCCCGGGGTGGCTGCTCTTCACTCTGTGAGGATCAAGGCGTCCCTTTCATGCCCAGCTGCAAGAAGCACACAAGGGCCTCAAATGCTTGGAGAGGGAAACCGCCCCAGATGGGAGCCCTGCGCGCAAGCCAAGGGGCTTGGTTTCCTATTAAGTGTGGAAGGAATGGCAGTTAAACACCAAGCTTCAGAGAGTCTAGGATTTTCCAAACTTGCTTTTGGGGAATATGCAGCTTTTATTGGAGGTGTCAGACATTAATGGGAGCTCTGGATTGGATCTTTCCCAGCCTGAAGAGCGCTCTCCCTCCCTTCTCCTTCCCCACTCCTTCCAGCAACCAGATAGCCCCCCTTTGATGAATCAAGAGAGGCTCCGAGTTCAAGGGGTATTCCTGTCCCACTGCTCAGCCCAATTCTTCCCCCCTTCACTTCTATAAGAAGGTGTGGAAGCCGAGAGGACCCGAGAGGAGGGGAGTGGGAACCCAAGGGAAGGGCAGGGAGCAGGTTCGGACAGAGGCAAAGAAGGGCAGGCTTGCTCATCTGCTCCTTTGCAAAAGGTTTCGTGGCTGACGGTTAGGAATTCCGGGGCCTGCCCTTTGCCAGCTGCGATGAACCCTCAGCAAACAATTGCTCCTCTGGGCAGTGATCATGCTCTTAGCTCTTTGTCTCCTCAATTCCCCATCCTTCTGTTAAAAGTCCCTTCTTTCAAGTTCCCTGGACCAGTGTCCCCACTCTTTCCCTCCCTACAGAAAGTCCCCTTATTTATGGCCTAGAGCTTGGCCAGATGCTCATGGAGCCTCTGCTCTTGGCAGCAGTGGTGAGTTCAGGAGAGCAGCGGTGGGCTCCCTGACTCCACTCAGCCTCCCACTGGCTGAGTGTCCTCATTAGCCAAGAAGCAAGCCTGCCTCCAGTCATGGGGAGCATGCACGTTTCCCCAGAGCCAACACAGCCTGGTCTCTTCCTGGGAAGGGCTATTTCTCCTCTTCGTCTGACTTTCACCCTGCCCTTTATAAAACATTAGCCCCAGCATTAATTCATCTAAGAAAGCATCACTCATTCCTGAGCTTGGCTCACAGTAGAAGCGTCACCACATCAGTTGTTAAGTGTTCTCAGCATCTGGAATGACTCTAATTAGATTTGTCCTAACTCCTAACACCCCCTTGATGAAAGGGGGAGAGGCCACCAAGTAGTTCATTCCACCATAATAAGAATTATCATCAAGGAGTGTCCATCCAAGTAGGTCCTGTCTCTGACAAGGGTGTGGAGAGGATGCTGGTCTCCTGATGTCACCGTCAGAATGACACGGGGGGAGCGTGTCCAAACATCCCTGATTCTCTGGGTTGACATTAGTGGACCTGACCCTTTACAGTTTACCAAGCATGATGACACACAGTATGTCTTCTAATCCAACTCCTGGGAGGCTGATAGCATCATACAGTTAAGGAAACTGAAGTTCAGAGGGTCATACAATCTGTAAAAGGCCAAGTCAAACCTAGCACACAGGTTCCCTGACCCTCCTGCTTTCTCCACTTTACATTTTTTTTTAATTTTATATTTCCACCTAGAAGCCAAGACTGGTGCCAAGACTGCCGCTATGCCAGGGAAGAGTAACGAAACCACCTGCCTCTTCCCAAGGCAGGGCTAGATGCTGGGTGTCCTGAAGGTGCGGAGAGACCAACGCCAGCATTTCTGATCCTTGTAGACGTGGAAAGAAAACATGTCATGAACACAGACAGCCCATTACATCATCCAGAAGGGAGAGAGAGAAGAGGAAAGGGAAAAAAGGAAGGCGGGAGGGAGGGAGGGAGGGGAGAGAGGTCAGTAAACAATCTTCCAAGGACTTCTGGGAAATCACACGCACATGAACACATAACACACACACCCTGCACATCTGTAGGAGGGTGTAATGGAAGGAGCACAACTTCGGAGCCAGGTGGACCTGGTCATTTTTCCAGCTCTAACATTGTTGGCTGTGGGTCTGTAAGTAAATCACCAGATCTCTCTAAGTCTCCGTTTTTCCATCTGCAAAATGCAGGAATTTATACCCATCCAAAGACTGCAAAGAGCTCCAGAAAAATGTTGAGCCTGAGGCTAGAAGTGAGTGTAATAGGGGACTTGGATCAGAGGGGGTCAGGGAGGCCGGGATGGGAAGCTGTTTGAGAGCCTCGGATAAGGATCGAAGAGGTCATGCTGAAGAAACCACACTCTAGAATTCAAACCCCAGAAGAAAGTTCAAATTCTTTTCTCCTTATGATTTGATACCAAGCCCAGCTTCCCTCCCTCTTCGGAATCCTTTCCATCCATTCCACCCTCACGCGTCCTCCAGACTTGGCGGGAGACGCTCCCAACTGCCTGTCCTCCTCACCTACCCCCCACTCCCGGCCCAGAACAAAAGCCAACCCACGTGCAAACCCGAGGCGCACCTGGGCCTCCTGGCCACAGCTGGCCTCTCTGCAACACACTGCCCTGCTACAGCAGCCGCGAGACGAATCAGGCTCACAGGCAGGGAAGCTGATGGCAGGACTCGGAGGACTAAATCTGGAACAACGCTTTGAAAAAGGTCCACGTGGGGAAAGGGCCAGGCCCGCTGCCTTCACCTTACGGGCTTACACAAAGGTCAAGGGCAAGACTGAGAGTCAGATACTGAGGTTATTGAGCAGATATGCCTGGCTACGTCCAGAGCCACGTTCAAAGACAAAGGGAGAGGAAGGTGGTGTCTGAGGCCAGGAAGGCAACAAGGGCCAGAGAGAGAAGCTTGGCATCGATGAGGTGGATGGTCTGCAGCCACAGGCGTCCTTGGACATCAACCCAATGGCCTGAGTCAGCAACCCAAGCCGGCGGTGTTGGTTGAGATCATGACCCAACTCCCAGGACTGCTGCAGCTTGAAAGGGGCTTTGAGATGCTGGGATGAAAGGCACTGGGTTGAGTACAAAGCACAGTGCGAGTTGTCCTGGGAGTGGGAGACCTGGCCCTGGGCCTTCCCCAGCCCCTGTGCTGAGTCACTTCCTCCATCCTGCCTGGATTTCGCCTCTGTAATCCAGAGACACCAAACTCCCCTTTCAGGGCAGCTCGGGGAGGGGGGAAGGGGGGATGGGGCATTCCCAGAGAGTGTGTGCGGCACACAGGCCAGGCGTGACCCTCCATTCACTGGGAGGGGAGGGAGGTGCTCTGGGGATGCTAGTGGGGTTGCTACCACGCAGTTACAGCTTCGTGCCGCCCTCTGAATGTGGTTGGGAGAGGGCGGTGGGTCACTGAAGAAAGTGAGGAAAAAGAGCTGGAGAGGTTGCTCAAGGTCTCGGGGCACATCTGAGGGGAGAGCAGATCTGAGGCCCTCTGCCCCCTGGCGTCCTCCCCGCGGAGGGCAGCCAGACCCCGGTTACTCATTCTTTTAAACCTGAGGCTCTCCTAGCAGCTTCCCAGCCCTGTGCTTTGTGTTGCCGGCGCTGTGATAGAGGCACCGCACGGGCACGGCCTGAAGGAATGTCTTCTCGTGCTCAACCAGTACCTCTTCAGCGCCTGGAAAATCACTGGATACTTCAGGGTTAAGAAAAAGAGCAGGAGATTGAGCAAGAGAGTGAAGTCTCCTGGAAGGTCAGAGTGGAGAGGCGAGGGCTGCCAAGGGATGCGCTCCAGTGCTGGCCTCTGCCGGCGGATTAGAACCACCAAGTCCTCCCAGAAAGTCTCCTGCTGGTCTTCAGTTGGCCTCCATGAGAGGGGCTCCCCAAACCTCCTTCACCTGGCGGGCCTCAAAGCATCCCCCTCCAGAGGGACTAGGGGCCCATTCAGCATTCCAATGGGCAGACAACGGTTAACCTGGCCCCAGCCTGGCCGCTCACGGGCCCCAGACAAAGAAGACACGGTTCCTGCCCTCAGAGTCAAGAAGAACACGTGCAGCCACCCAGACTGAAAGGGACGTGAGCCGGGATGCAGGAAGGTCCAGGCAACGTGCTGTGCGGGCTGGAGGTGGAAGGGGAGGTCTGGTCAGTTCAAAGCACAGAGACTGCTCGCTGTACTTGGGATTCAAGACCTTCCCCTGTCCACCGGTCAGGCATCTCCCCCCAGTTCAGGGTCCATCCCTTGAACTAGCCAGACCTGGCTAAGCTCAAATGAAGCAGTTGCTTCCCCTGGGAGCTTTCTCATGCCTGGAAACCTGAAAAGTATTGATAAGAGTGGTAATAGTACCAGCACAGACACGAAGGCTTGGACCAGCCCAGCCCAGAGCAGACACTCCTGGAGTACTGGCTGCTTTACTCCTGTTGCTTTCAAATCCACGTTTATTAGAAAGTGCTGGGAAGCACCGTGTGAACTGTGGAGAACTCCCCAGAAGCAAAGGTGGTTACAACCCAGAACCACAGAGTGAGGGACCCTGTCAGGCCTTCAAGGGAGGGCTTCAATGCACTGGCTTGTGTGCGGTGGTTTGGGTGGAGTCTGGCTGGAGGCAGGGGACTCCCTGCAATGACCTCTCAGGTTCCTTCTCATCTCGGGTAGATCTGAAGGCCCAGGGAGGGCTCAGAACAGAACAGAGCTGGTGTGTGAGGATCCAACTCTGGCTTTGTTTTTCCTATTTCTCTGGGCGCGGGGCTCGCGCCTCCTGGCACTGGTCCTTCCTGGGGCCCCAGCTCCAGCTTGTTAGTTTTAACTGGAACAATTTCCTTTGAACTCAGCTTGAATTAGCATCACCATGGCGATGGATCAGAGTTTTCACAAGTCGACCTGGTCTTCACCCCTTAAGCAATTAGTTTGAAGGAGAAAAGCAGAAGGAAGAGGAGGAAGAAAAGGAGGGGACGGTGGGGGGAGAAAACAGGCAGGAAGGGAAGGGGAGAGGAGGAGGAGGGGGACTTACTGGAGCAGGGGAGGGGGGAGGGGGAAGATGGGGAGGGGGAGGGGGAAGATGGAGGGGGGAGGGGAAGATGGAGAGGGGGAGGGGAATATGGGGGAGGGGAGGGGGGAAGATGTGGAGGGCAGGAAGAAGGAGCAGGGGTACAGGAGGGGCGTCCTGACCTGCCAGCTCAGCCATGCCCCCGGGGACACCCCCTAGAGCTTTTGCCTTCACAACCCAGCACCAGACCTTCCACAGGTCACCCAGGAGGAAAGGGGCACTGTTCCACTTTCTCAGGGGAGACCCAGCAGCCCAACCCCACGAGCGGTCACCCTCAGGTAGCCAGCCCACCTTCAGCCCCTTCCTCCTGCAGGGACCAGACTGGTAAGAGCAAAGAACAGGGTCCTGGAGCCTGAGAACTGAGGAAGGGTCACACACAGATCCCCTACTTATTTGCCCCGTGGCCTTGGGCAAGCCACCAGCCCATGTGAATGGCAGTGGGAGGGAGGGACAAGTGACAGGGCTGCCCTGGCTTGGACTCCACGGTGGGCCCCGTGGGGGTCACTGCTTCCCTGCTTGTCGGCTCTCACTTATATGGGAGCTTCTGGCCAGGTGGTGACCAGCTCTTAGTCATTGCTGAGTTCCCAAGACTAACACAGGGCCTGACACACATCGGGCCGGCAGTATTTTTCAAATGAATTAACAAATGAATGAACTATTGCTATTTTTTTTTAATGGATGGTAAGAGTGGGGAAAGGGGAATAGAGAATCAGAATCCTCCAGAATTTGATGGAGTTGAGGATCTCTCTTTCTTCAAGACTCTTTTCTGTCCACACCTCGTCCAGGAAGCCCTCAGGGACTTGCCCTCCTCCCTCCACCCCACCCCATCCCAGGCTCCTCACACACTAGGGCCTCTACCATCATGTCCATCTCCAGGCTGTGTAGTCACTGATTCACTCGTCTCTCTCCCCAGCTCTGGTCTGGTGCCCCTACAACAAGGACTATGTCTCATTCCCCAACTGCTTGCACTCTCCAAGCGCAGAGTGGATGCTCTAGAAGTGTGTGTGCGTGCAGGAACCTGAGCATTAGTGGAATGCCCGCACCGTCATTTGTCATTCGGCTGTGTCCAGCGCAGGGCCAGGCGTCGGGCTTTCAGTAAAGGCAGTCCCTGGGGAAAACAATGTGTGAACAGAGGACTGGCAATGAGGCAGGCCAAGTGGAAAACACGGGCGGGAGAGGATGGGCTCACGAGGCAGGAGGCCTCATGACGTCTGCTCTACAAAGAGCTAAGGGGGAAAGGTGTTTCCTAGGCCCCCCAAAGCACAGAGCATTTCAAGAAAAAGAAAAACAGTTTTTTCTCAAAGGGAGTCAGATGGTGGAGGGACATGCTCGCGGGCAGGAGGGAGATGATGCATCGTGTCAAAAGCTACGTGAGACCTGAACTCACCTGAGGAAGGACCAGGCGTGGAGTCTACAGCTGGAATTTATGTATCGTCGCCGGCCAGGGGGCACCTCAAGCGTGCTCACCGCCCCTGCTTCTGTGTCTCTGTCACCCCTGATGGCACCACGCCCCACCCAGCGGCATGAGGCACCCAGGAGCTCTGCAGGCTCAGCACCAGCACCATGGCTTCTTGCCTGGCTGACGTCACATTAGGTGTTAGTAAGGTGCCCGGGTTCTCAAAGTTCCTGCAGAGTGGGGGTGATGACAGACCCCCGGCCACGTGTGGTTGTCGTGAGGATTAAATGAGCCACTGCTTGTGAAGCCCTCAGCACGATGCCCTATGCCCGGTGTGGTGCGAAGGCTCGGTCAGCTTGGCTACCAACTCCGGCATCCCTTTGGAGGCCTGATTTTCCCACGTGTAAAGTGGAGGTAAAGCCCTCTCTGGGCACCTGTATTTCCTCCACCCCTCTGCCACCAGACACAAACACCCTTTCTCTTCGGAAGCTCTCTGTTTCGGCAACGGGGCAATTTCCATCTGTCCTAAGAATTGCCCTGCTGGGCCCCGTCTCCCGTTTCTCTCGAGCTGTGCTTCCTTTTACATTTCTCCATGTGCTCTTACAACCTCCCTCCCTGGCCCTCCCCGCTCCGGCCCTCCCCCCTCCTCCTCCCTCCTCTTTTCCCAAGTCCTGCCTTTGGCCTCTCTGTCTCTCCCTTGGCTCTCCCACTCTGCTCCTCATTATAAAAAAGAAATCTTTCCAAATACGCCAAAAATGCACTCATCCCCCAAGGACCCCAGTCCGGCACAAAGGGCTGGTTCTTTCGGGCTGCTCTGGGTGGCCTCCGTCTTGCCCACTGCCTCTGACTCGTGGTCTCATTCGCATGACTGGGAGGGCTAACTGGAGATTTTCCCATGTCCTTGGGTGGGGAGGAAGCTGGGAGGGTGTGAGCTGGATGAAAGAGGGTGAAGATATTTAGAATCTTCCCCAAATTTTGTTTATCTACAGGGGGAAAAACAAACTGATATCCTGAAACCTAAAGAATTCTATCAGATTGGCAGGAAAGATTTAGGTTACAAATCAGGAAGACTGTGCAGACCAGGACAGCCTCCACGTGGAAATGTTCTGTCTGGAGGACAGAGTTGGCCTGCTTCCTGGGGTAGGTGGGGAGTCCTTTGGCCTGGAGGCAGTGGAGGGGCCCCCTGACCCCGAGAGACCCTCTGATGGGAGCACACCGGGGTTCTTCAGGGAGCACTGTGCCCTCTGTGCTCTGGGCCCCACCAACACCTCCACCCTCCGCACCTAGTGCCCTCTGGCCAAGTCCCTGCTCCACAGGGGCACTGACCTAGAGGCTGCATAGCTCCTACCCTCCAAAGCCAGAGTGACCTCACCCCAGCCAAGTCCAGAAAGAAACACATCTGACGCACTCAGGGTTGGGGGCAGGGAGCCTGGGGCAGAGGACGGGAGCATAGGAGCCGTTTCAGTCCCACAGGAATCCACCTTCTCACTAAGGCTCCCGGTGGAGTCAGTGCAGGGCCTCAGCCTCTGCCCCTGGGCTGTGGCCTTCCGGGGCTGCAGAGGAGAGATGGGAGAGGGCGTTGGCACAGCCTTTCAGCCCTCATGTCCTCTGAGGATTTCTGAATTTTTTCCCTCAACAACATCCCCTCCCTTCCCTACCCCATCCCACAGCAGCTGGGCTGCTAGAAGCCAGTGGTGTTCCTGAGTTAATCAAAAACTCCTGTACTTTGCCCTTGAATGGAGGCCATCGTTCCTTTGTCCCAGGGCAGTGGGGTCAGCTTGCTCCTCCTGGGCTTAAATGGTGTCAGAATACTAAAAGGGGGTGGGGAGGAAGGAGAGGGGAACTAACGCTGATCAAGGGCCTCCTGCTATTATCAGGCACTGGGCTGGGTGCCCAGGAGACACTGACAGCCCAACTGTCCTACTGGGGGATGGTGGGGGGGTCCCTATTTTGCCTGTAAGAAACTGAGGTGCAAAGCCTTGAAGAAACTTGCCCCAGACCTCACAAATATGAAATGAAGGGTGGAGAATGCCTCAAGGCTTCCAGTAGACTTTTGTGGGGGGAGGGGGGGTTAATTCATTACTGAGTTAAAACATTCCAGAATTATTCGTAGAGTGTGGACAGAACGCTGAATAGCTGTGATGTTCCACCTCAGAAGGATGAGTGAGGGTCTGTGCACAGCCTGGGCTCATATGCAGAGGGAGGGTCCCAAGGGGAACCGGGAAGGTCCAAGAGGTTGGATATTCTTTTGGACCCGGAAGCCACCAAGATGGCCTTGTATATGGATGAAGGGTGTTAAAGTGCACCCCAAGCCCAGGACACACCTCCAAGAGGCCCGGAGAATCCTGCTCTGGCCTGAGAAGATCAGGTCTTTGGGATACATTGCTGGAGAGACCAAGGACACAGGTTTTGTCCCCATGTGGAGCAGGCAGTGCCTTAAAATGGGTCCCCAGCAGAACAAGGGAACTTGAAGAGCTCGGTCCCTGCTTCCCTCCACACCTGCTGCCTGGCCACGCACACACCGGGCATCCTGCAGCCACACTTAACTCACCCCTCCTTCCTTCCGAGACCCAAGCAAATGTCAGTTCTTTTCGTCTCCTTCCGTCTTTTATTTCCCATTTGCCCTCTCCCCATTCCCCCTTCCTTGGCCTGCTCCCCCCTTCCCCCATCTGCCCTAAAGAGCAAATTCCTATCCTGACCGAGAAGCTTTGCTGGAATCTGGGAGGCCTGGTTTGGCGAAGGGAGAAGAGGCAGTCGCGGCTGCAGCTCCAAGAGCAGGACTGAAGGAAGGAGGGGTCATAGCAATGGGGAGAGGGGCGCTCCCGGCAGGGGGAGGGGGGCTGGTGGGACGACTGGCCCCGGAACCCACCTGGCTTCCGGAGAGATGCGGAGTGGAGGATAGGGGGTTCTCAGGTTCCCTGCCCTGCCCTCCAGCGGGGACCATGGCAGTGGGGGGCAGCTGGGGAGGCACTCCCGCCTACGCCAGCCTCCAGTCCCGCTCAGCGCCCCCAGGGCATCTGGTCTAGGCTGCCATGGATAGCAAAAGTCAAGAAGAGGGGCCCAGCCCAGGGGAGACCAAAACGTCAGTGGCAAACCGGCAGCCTTGGGCCTTGCCAGGCACGGCAGCTGCTCTGACTCAGGGTGCTCACTCGGGGCCCTCACCCTCTCCAGGCCTGTGTCTAACAACACTCTGAAGCCCCATCAGCAGGGCTGGCTGGCTTCCCCCTCCGCCAGCCCAGGTTAACCCTTGCACAGCTGGGCGGCTTCCTCCTGTTTCAGCCCCTTCCCTCGCACACTTCCTAGCATCCTGGCACATGGTGGCCTTCCGCGGCCTGCCCAGCCAGCTCCTAGAGGCTGCCCCCTTCCCTGTCCCCAGTTTCCTCCACACGGGCAGGTCCCTGATTCCAGTCCTCCCAGAGAGCCTGGCAGTCCTGTCTCCCCAGATGGCCTGAGCACTTGGCCTGGGAGGGTGGCCTGTTCCCAGCCCAGTCGGGCCTCGAGAAACTGGCGTAGAGTCCAGGGTTAGAATGGACAGGACTTAGCAGTCCTCCAGTCCAGCCCCTCCTTTGCAGGGAGGAAACTGAGGCCCAGAGCCACACAGGGGCAGCTCCTGATCACCTGGTGAGGAGGAGATCCAGGGTGCAAAGGGCCAAAGAGGAGGTGCGGGCAGCCTCTGTCGGGGAAAGGGCAGAAAATGGGGAAGGACAGGGACACTCGCCGGGTCGGGAGTACCCAGCTCTCCCAGGGGAGGGCAGGCCTGTCCACCTGAAAGGGCAGGTGTTGCCTGAGGTTGGGTGTGGAGGGCTTTCCGGGGGGCTGAAAGTGAATCACACCTCCATGTGCATTGCATGTCCGCCTCTGGGCGTGCTGAATCAGCGTGCCTTGTCCTGCACGTCCACGGAGGGAGGGAGGCGTTGTACGTGTGGGACAGGCCCCAGGGCACCGGGCCTCTATATCTTGAGGTGGTTCTCAGAATGTTCTGGCTCACCTGTGTGCTCATGTGTGTCCTTGTCCAGCCTCCGTATGTCTTACGGAAATCTGTCGTGTGCAAGAGTGTGTCTGCCTACGCGGGTGTGCGCATACAGGGACCAGTGAAGGGCTAGCTATAGGCACATGAATTCACTCTGCTGTGCCCGTCGTGCAGAGATGGGGAAGCACTGATGTGCTCCGAGCTTCGGCCAACTCCAGTGCCTGGGTTTCCAGCTGTCCCAGCTGAACTGTGCACAGATGTGGGCTGCTCTGCTGCAGTCCTAAGCAGACCTCCCGGGATTTTTCCAGAGGAAACGCAGAAATATTTTGGTGTCTGTTCTGGATAGTAGGATAGAGAATGGGGATGGGGCTCGAGGATAAGGTTCAAAAAGGAGGGACTGCAGGTCACAGGGAAACTGAAGAAGAAAGACCATCCCCCAAAGGCCAGTGTGGGGCCTGGGGGCAAGGCAGGAGTCTCTGATGGCTTTCAGCTGTAGGGCCCCAGGTACCACCTGGGAGAGCGATGTCTCCAGCCACCAGGGATGCTGGCCCCCAGCTCCCAGCCCACTGCCACTCCGCCTCTGCTGACGCCTCTCCGTGAGGGAGCAGGGTCCCCCGCAGGGCCCTGGGCAAGTGCCCCACTGTCTTCTGGGAGAACACACCAGCATACCTCCATCCCCTCCACACCATGGGCTGTGTGCCTGGGATGCACCTCGCATATACATGCACCCAGCCACCACGGCACCGCCACCCACACACTTGACCACACACACACACACACACACACACACACACACACACACACACACACACACATCCTCCCTCGCATCCTATGCCAATATTTCAGAACCACAATCACAGACACCACACAACCCCCCCACTGCACACTAATGCCAGACCACACTCCAAACCATACACGCCCACCTCCACGGGCAGTGATCCTGCACATCCACTCCCCAGCCTTCATCAAAGTCTGCCCCCATACGCAGTTCCAGACCTTTCCAAGCCAAGGAATAGGCCTGATGCTGTTCTCAGGCTCTTCATCAGAGCAAACCATTTAAAGCTTTACAAGAATTTGACTAGTTCCTGTCCCACAATTACCTGCGCTGCTTTAAACGCCCCCCCCCCCCCCAGGGATGAATTCTCCCATTCAACTCTACCCCTTCCTCGTCCCTCTCCAGGGCACAGAAGTGGCTCTCTTCTAGGCATCGATCCTGAGCTGGGCCCCCTCTGCCTTTGCCCTCTGAGGTGGGAGACATCCTTGCACATCTTACACAGCAAACTCTCCTGGAGCAGTTACTCTGTGCCTTGCATGTGTGGGGCAGGTGAGAGGCACAGGACCGGAAGAGCTGCTTTCTCTACCCGTAGGGAGCTTACAGCTCAGCAGCAGATGGGGCATGGACTGTAATGAAGCCACAAGACACCGTGTCAGAAACAGGGATAAACTCCACAGGCGGGAGAGAACGCTGCCAGCCCCCCAAAGCAGATGGACTTCCTGGGGGAGTGGCTTGTGGGCAGCCTCTACCCATGGGCATGTCCCTCTGCCCGCGTAGGAGTAGGCCAAGACGTGTGGCCTCACTCCCACCCCACAGAACTCGCACATCACCCTGTTGTAGTGTATGCATATAGCGCTTCTCTAAATTTACTTTGTGTATTTGGATATCTATTTTTATCTGTCCACCCCTGTAATGTAAGGGAAAGCAAGTCCATTGCACTTCAAAAGGGGTCTGGTGCTCCTTAAAACATGGAAGGAAGATAGAAAGGGAGGGAGAGAAATTGGGAGATTGGAACTGACATATATACACTAATACATATAAAATGGATAACTAATAAGAACCTGCTGTATAAAAAAGTAAATAAAATAAAATTCAAAAAAAATAAAAAAGAAAGAGAGGGTAAGAGACTCATGCTAGCGCACAGGGACACGGAACGCATGGTGTGACAGGAGGAAGATGGTGCTGGGCCTTGAAGGCCAGGCTGAGGAAGCCATTAGGTCTGGAGCACGGCACTGACGTGAACAGACCAGTGAGCCCCCCTGTGTTACAGAAAGTGGCGTCCAGCTGCTCGCCACTCAACAGCCAATAAAGAGGCAAGGCTGGAGGAAAGGAAAGTTTGCTTTATTTCAGAGGCTGGCAACCTCAGGGGGAGGGCGGACACCTGTACAAAGGCCGACTCCCCCCCGCACCCCGCCACTGACAATCAGTGGGCAAGAGCTTTTCTAGGCGGAGGGAGGGGGCTACGTGCAGAAACGGCAGGGTCGGCTCTGACAGTCATCTTGAGATTGGTCGTGTGATCATCTGATCAGCGTCATCTGACTCGTTTTTTAAGTACAGTTAGTCTTCAGTTCCAGGGTCGGTTTGTTCCCATTTCTTGAGGCCAGTTCTCAGAATTGTGGCAGCTTATGTCATGACTACAGTCTGCTCATCATGTAGTTAACTTCTTCCACCTGATGGGGGTTTCAGTATCTATAAGACAGCTCACAGGATGTGGCTCAGAATATCATCTATAGCCCTTGAGGAGGACCTAAAGGTCCTTGACTTTGCTTAATGACTAAACTAATATTATTTAATCTTGTTGGACTGTTTTCCTTTGTTTCTGCATTTTCTCACTTCTCCGAGTAAACTTATTCTTTAGCTAAAGTTCTTCCACAGACAAAAGGCAGGCTGAGAACATGGGGGGCAAGGACCACAGGGTCCTGCTCTGTTTCACCTGGGCCAGCTATGGAAAGTGCAAAATGATTTTGACTGCGGGGCATCTGGGTCTCAGAGGAAGCCAGTTGACACGGCAACTCCATACAGTAGCAGGATTCACGTGTATGACCTTTAGCGTTATAGGGTTCTATATAAACCTATTACAGCATTACAATTTACATTATAGGGGTAGGACAGACCAAAACAGATTATCAAATAAACAAGATAAACTCAGGACTTCCCTGGTGGTCCAGCAGTTAGGACTCCACATTTCCCATGCCGGGGTGGGGGGTGCGGGTTCGATCCCTAGTCAGGGAATTAGGACCCTGCATGCCATGCAGTGTGGCCAAAAAATTAAAAAATAATAATAAGATAAACTCAGATAAGTCTTCTCTCCTTAGCTTCTCCCTCAGACCAGCCAACAGAAATCAGTCCTGGGTGGAGATGGGTTATGATGCAAAAGTCCTGTGTTGGAGAAAACACATTTCTATAGAGCAGCCGTATCATTGTCTGCATCTAGAGCACAGGAGGAATTTGGGCATTCTCCGACAGGAGAGTGGCTTAGTCACTCATCCTGTCCTAGGAGCCCCTTTCCACCCTTTAGAGTGTGGACCAAGCCAGCACCCAGGGTCTCACTCTCGCTGGGGAACAGCTCGCTCGATTCTAGAACCAGAAAGGTAGGTGGGAGCTGAGAGAGAATCCTTTTGTGAGCCACCTGCCCACTTTCCCAAGCGGGGCAGGACAAATGCTCTGGGGAGGTTTCACTCTAAACTTTCTCCCATTGG
Source organism: Pseudorca crassidens (assembly GCF_039906515.1). Taxonomy (NCBI): domain Eukaryota; kingdom Metazoa; phylum Chordata; class Mammalia; order Artiodactyla; family Delphinidae; genus Pseudorca; species Pseudorca crassidens. The sequence goes on from NC_090304.1 coordinate 97,160,850, forward strand.
AGGGAGGTTTTATCTCAGCAAACATCACCCAGGAAGGCCTGGAGATGCAGGAGGGGGGCTTTGGCAACTTCAGCACGTTAGTCTGCTGTCCTGTGTACTGAAGACTCCCCAGCCCTCCTGCTTCCCGTCCTAGAGCCGAGAAGTCCAGCACTGCACGGAGAGGCTGCACTGTCTACAGCGTCCAGGCCCGGAGCCAGGAGGAGGGATCCTGGGTTCTTGTCTTGACCCCCAGGACTCCCCTCTGAAGCAGGGCATCTCTCATCGCTCTCATCGGAGCCAGGGCAAGTCAGAGAACCCAGGGTCCTGGAGAGAAGGGGCAGAGCAGCAGAACAGACCAGACAGGAGAGACAGAGTGGGTGAGGGCACAGGCTCTGGACTTGTCAGATAAACGGAACTTCAGCCCCAACTCTAACCCCGACCAGCTCTGCTGTCTTGGTCAGGTCAGTTCTGCTTTCTGCACCCCTGTTTCCTCGCCTGTGACATGGGGACAACCATCACCACCTGCCTGCTGCAGAGGGATGCTGTGTAGGTCAAAGGAGACAGGAGAAGAAAGGCATTTGTGCTGCACACACGGGGCCGATCAGGCTGCTCCCTCCCCTCTTCTGCACTGCACATGGTAGCAGGACAGACTAGAAGGCCCTCCACCCAGAATTAATTAGGACGCTCTTGTTTCTCAACACGTGCCTGGAGTCTGAGTCCCAGCACCACCACTCACCAGCCAGGGAAACTTGAACCAGACAGCTCGGCGCTCTGGGCCTTTTCTTTGACCAGGGAGAGGAGGAGCTGGTGCCAGATGACTGCTAAGCCCTGCCTTTGTCCCCCAGTCCCTCCATCCCAGACTCCAGAATTCTCCCTTCTGTCATCTATAGCCCTTGAGGAGGACCTATCTTGCTCTCAGCCCAGGGGAGCCTGCGGAAGAGGAAACTGGGCTTCCAGTGAAGGTGCCGGCTGGCTGGCAGCTGAGAACGGCTGCAGATAGCACAGGGGATGGGACAGCAAAGGACCAGAAGTGAGCCTTCCAGCGCTCCTCATGCAGATAGGCAAAAGATGGGGGGCTGGTGGTGCCAAAGGGGAGCCCCATTTGTTACCCCGGCACCTTGTGCTGAGCATCCTTTCTTTCTTCCATCTTTCATGTTCATTCATTCACCTGCTTCTGCAGCAAACATTTATACAACATGCCAGGTACCATCCTGGGCGTGGGGAATACAGAAGTGAGTCCGCTCACAGCCTCATGAGGAGACCACACGAGATGTAAACAGATGGTTCCCGGCTGGTGTGAGGAGGGCTGGGAGAGCAGCCGGGTGCCTGGGGCACAGGGGGGGCCTGCCCTGGGCCACATGGGACAGCTCTTACCCAGACACGCAGTCGGCTTGCTGCAGTGATGGGAAAATACAGAAACTGCTTGGTGCCCAACAGCTTAGGGGGTGGTAAAAAAAAATGCCAGCGAGAAAGGTTACCGGGTGGGATAATTAATGTTTTGCTAAGGAGGAAATTATGAGTGTGTGTTGCTCAGCATGGAAACACCTCAACTAACAAAACAGCTCCAAGAAAACAAGTGGAACCACAGGGGTTTTCTCACAAAAATTAAAAAAATAGAAGAAAAGAAAAAGCAGTCACAGACATACCTCCTCCAGTGGCTGAAAGGACATTCCCCGCCAGGTGAGAAAACCAAGGCCTGGCACTGGGCAGGGCAGGGCCGGGCTGCCACTCTTTCCTGGGTGAAGGCTGGCCAGCACCCGAAGCCCGCACCGCAGCTCCTGACCCAGGCTGCCTTCCCCTTTCAAGGCATTCATCCATCACTGAGGCGAGGGGAGTTCTGCCCACGCTGGTCAAGCATCCTAGGGAAATTAGAAATTGTTAATTCCCGAGGGAGTATTCAGCCGGTGTCACATCTGGACGCCTGGGGTCCCACTTTCAGGGGAAGGCTTGCATTGTCTGCAGTTCATGGTCACAGCAGAAGGACCTGGTTCATAGGAGGAGATAAGCTATTTTTGTTTCTACTTGTATGAACTGTAAAAAAAAGTTCGGAATCTCCAGGCGATAGTACCGGCCCAATGAGCCTCTCTCCAGTTTGATGCCAAAGCTGACAGGGGCTGCAATTAGCGCCAAGAAAATGAGCCAGAACCAACGTGCCTGCTCTCTTCCCCAGGTGCGATTCCAGGGCCATTGCCACTCAGGGGGATGGCTCTAGCTTTAAGCCTCCCTCTAGAGTCTGGTCTAGGCCTCAAGAGACAAAAGTTCAGGAAGGATCCTCTTCCTACTGTCTCCAGATGCTTGGGGGCTGGAGCCCAAGGGAAAATTTATAAGACAGGCCTGTTGCTGCAGCAGCAAGGCAACCGGGAACTCCCTCTTCCGCCCCTGACTACCAGCAGATCAGCCCCAGAGTCCAGGCACGGGTGAGCCCTTGGCTGTGTGGAGACAGGGGAGAGAGCATCGTACCCGCAGAGAAGCCCAGGGAGCCCCCATCCTCCACTGGGACAGGATCGGGCCTGGGTCTTGCCATCCAGCGTGGGCATGGGTGACCCCTCTTTGTAACCCCAGAGCAGATGCAGAGCCAGCAGTCCCCACCATGCCTGACCTGTGGGGAGCAGGTTTGGGGTTTGCCATTGGCAGCGGCTTAGCGTTGATTGTGGCTCAGCTCCGGGACCCACGGTCAGCCTGAGGTCTTCCTCCGCCTGAGCTTCCTGCTGCCCCCTTAGCCATCAGAGACTGCCACGTGCGGCCACTGATCTTCCTCCCTTGCTTCCCCCCAGTTTGTACCCAAGGTGTGAACGCCCCTCTCGTGGGTGTTTACATCCCTGCTGAGCATGTTAGGCACGTCTTTGGTTGGCCAGCTCTTTCCACTAGAGACCCCACAGGTCAGGGTCCCTGGGCACTTTCAATGTCGAAGCGGATCTGGCTCAGAGTCCCAGCTTTGCCAGATATGAACTATTGGGTCATTACAACAATAAAATAGCAAAAATATTATTTTACAGATTTATATTAAAGAAGACAGTCTAAAAAAACCCAGCACCCAGTTGTTGTCGCCCCCTTCTTCTTCTGCCTTAAGGTCCTAGGAAACAGACTCTAAGAGATTGGTACACACTTACTGACGTGCTCTTGGGATGAGGCTGGTGGGCGAGTGAAGGAAGCAGGGCTGGGTAGAGGGAGAAGTTGGTCTGTGATGCAGTGGCATCCAAGGCCTCGGCCGGCCCCACTGGGAGCTTTGGAGCTGGGGTGGCCCTGCAGAGATGACCCACCTTGAGGCAAGAAGGCTAAGCCTTGTACCCGACGGCAGCTGGTCGTTGGATGCAAGGTATCCCCCAACCTAGGAAGGGCATGACCTTGGGCAGTGCAGCCCCCTCGGGCTGAGGGCAATTCTGCAGGGACGTGACTCTGGGCAGCAATGAGCGCCTCCGTCCTAAGGGGGGCGCTGGGCTGCGCACCGCAACACCTCGCCCTACAGCCTCTCAGCTCTCTCTTCCTGCCCCAAACCTAATACCAGTTTCCAAGAAGTGAGTTAAATTCACTCTAGTACGAACACAGGCTGGGAATGAGAAGGCCGCCATTCCTCTTTGGACCCAAACTCTTAAATGTGGGGCTTTGGACAAGTTCTTTCATCTCTTTACCCTCAGTTTGCTCATCTTTAAATAGGCTCTGCTCACCTCTCTGCCTTTCCTAGGGGGCTGTGGGGAGCTTAAAAGGCCATCGTGCAAATTGTGAAATGCTCTGAAGCTGGTGGGATTTTTGCAACATGGTGCCCACACAGACCATAAATTCAGAGTCAGTCCTAATTCCAGGTACGCTTACTTGTGCGCCCATAAGCTCATGCCTTCCTGTCGGGCTGTGTGTCCTTCTCTGAGGCGTGGAGCATGGATCACCCCAGCCACGGCCCACCCAGAGGGCAGCGGAATGACAAAGGTGTTGCTTGCAGGACCCGAATTGGTTTGGGTGTGAGGACAGCAGGGCCCTGAGCCCCTGGACACTGTCCTTTGCTGGGGGGCTGGGCTCAGGCCTGGCTTTTCCAAGAGGCTGAAGAACAGTGTCGCGGTGCCCGGACAGGAGGCAGCAGATGCCATGCACTGGGGCGCTTGCACGGAGTGCCTCGTTTCTTGGTCCTGAAGGTGGAGCAAGTGGCCCTCCTGGTCGGTTCCTGACCGCTGGGAAGTCTCAGCCACCACCTGCATCCGTCATCAGCTGCCCTTCCTGGGAGTGAGATGCACCCAGAAACATCCTTTAAATCAGCAGGCTGCTTCTAGCCACACCATGTCTGTCTGGCCCTCGACAGAGGTGAGTCACATTTTCTCCTCCAAGCCCAGCTTTGGGCATCATTTCTAGGTGTTTCAGAAGACTGGTTATAATGCTTTTCCTTTCCACTGGTTGTGCCTGGACTCCTCCATCTAAGCCATTTTACCCATTTGAGTTCCTGCTTCTTTTCTCTCCTCACCCCCTTTTTCTCTAAGTCTTTGTGGTGGGGAGAAGGGAGGGAGACCCTCAAAGGACACTGAATTTCCAATGCCAGTGCCCTCTGTGGCCGAGGAGCTTGTTAAAGGTTCAGGATCTGTGTTCTGCTAAGGCCTCCAACACCAGCTCTTTGCGCATCTGTGAAGGCTGGCCTCGGAGGGACCCAGGTGACTCGGAAGTCTGCACGCTGGCCTCTGGAGTCCGCCTCAGCTGCCCATTTGCTTCAGCTGCAGGTCTGCAGTAAGAGAGGAAAGGAAGCCCGAACTCTGGCAAGACCACTCCAGTCAGCAACAGCAACGTCACCTGAGAACTTGTCCAGATTCCTGGGCCTCACCTGAAAACTGCTGAAACAGAACTTGGGTAGGGGGACCCCACCACCTGTCGTTGAACAGGCCCTCCAGGTGACTCTGATGCCCTCCGAAGAAGACCACGCAGGAAGCCCCCTTCATCAACCTCAGGAGAGCACGGTTGGCCTTGACCGTACCTCAGAACAGGCCAACCATTAGCGCCACTGCCACCGGGACTGGAGAGCAAAGGTGGGTGTGGCCTCCCAGCAGAGTGTCTGAGGTTCCTGGTGTAGTGGTGAGGAGGGAGTCGAGGGGAAGGTTCTGGAATGCAGCCCAACATTCCTAGGGACCTGGAGACCTGGGCCATTCCGCAGATCCCCAAGGCAGCACCATCCCCTACCCCCCAGAGTCAACATCTTAAAACCCCTTCATTTCCCAGGAAACACCCAAAGCCTTGGAAAGTTAGGTCGCTTGCCCAAAGTCTTTCAGAAAGTTAGTGGCTGAACGAAAACTCAGGCAGAAGGAAAATTGATCTGAATGCGAATCCCAGCTTCTGAGGCTACAGGGATTTGTCAGTTCATTCAGTCATTCAACAAACAGCACCTACAGCCTGCCTGACTCGGTACAAGCTCATCTACACCCAAGCCTGTGTGGTAGAGGTGACCGTTTCCATTTTTCTGATGGAGGGAAATCGAGGCTTCCAAGGGCGAAGTTACTCTCCCAAGTTCCACAGCTTGGAAGCAAGCAGCAGAGTCAGATTAGAACCCAACGGCCAGCTACAAGCCCAGAGCTTGACCCATGACTGATCTTTCCCATGAAAAAAATCCTAATGGCCAGTGCCAACAGCTCCTCTTGTCCCTGAGAAAGCCCATGAGCAGTGATATGTCCCCAGCAGTTCTCCCGGGGACACAAGCCAGCTCTGTTCCCAGCGCCAGCCCGAGAATGGACAGAAAGGACAGCGGAGAATCATTATAGGGAGGCGCTTTGGCTGCGCCCTTTAACTTCACTGAGACTGAGCCCCCGCCTCAGGACCCTCAGCCCTCCTTGGCCGGGGAGCCCCTCCCCACCCCCAGTTCAGCATGGCCTTGGGCAGGGCTCCACCATTAATTCCAGACACCATGTCTCCTCTATTTATGGGTTTTTTCTTTGCTCCTGCGGTTCTCCCTGGATGAGTGCCCCCTTTCCCTGGATTTACAGCATCCTCCTGCGGTGGGGTTGATGTCACTTTAATGAGAGTTACAGCCGCCTTCAACTGTGACTGCGGCATTCCAATTTATGGCCTGGCCTCCAGGAGTACAGCAGGACTTCTCCCTGGCAGGAGGGGTGGCCTGGGATGGGGGTGGAGGGTGGAGGACTGCAATCTCCTCCTCGTGCCTGGGGACAGCCGGCCCCAGCTTGGAACTAGGGCTCCAGGCTGGAACTGGGACGACAGGGAACATTAAGAATGCGGCCCAGGGAGGGCATGCACTATAGGTTTGGGAAACAAGATCTCTCAGATTTTCTGGCCACTTCTCCCCCTTCCACGCCTGTGAGAACCATAGCTCTGAACTGGAGGACCCAGGGCAGAGGAAGGTAGAGGCATTCACAGAAAGCCTATTGTTCTCTAGTTGAATCCAGATGTGGATGGTGGGAGGGCGGAGAGAGGGGGGAGGGAGGAAGGGAAAGGCGGAGGGGAACTGGGAAAGAGGAACGCCCAGCAGGAGTGCCCGAGATGCCCTGGAATTATTTCTGGATTTCAGTGCCTTCTGATTGGGGTCTAAAAGTGTCACCCCAAATTGGCCTCCATTGTCTCCAGTTAATAGATAGGAGGCGACATTGCCAATGGCTAAGCACCTATGGAAAACCTGCTGCCGCGTGTAGAGGACTATCAGGTACCTCTTGCTACGCAGCCCAGACCTCCAGCTGTGTGGACTTGCCCTCTGCCCAGCACCTCTGCTACAGGCCCAAATGCAGAGGTGAATGCCTGGACATAGAATACAGTACTTCCTTACATTATCACAACAACCTGGGACTTCCCTGGTGGTCCAGTGGCTAAGACTCTGCGCTCCCAATGCAGGGGGTCCGGGTTCGGTCCCTGGTCAGGGAGCTAGATCCCACGTGCCACAACTAAAGATCCTGCGTGCCGCAGCTAAAAGATCCCACACGTGGCAACGAACATCCCTCATGCTGCAACTAAGACCTGGTGCAGCCAAATAAATAAATAAATAATTTTTAATAATTTAATAATTTTTAAAAATTATCACAACAACCCGATGAGATAGGAATGATTACTTTTGAGGCTCTCTGTCTCAGAGGCTTAGCTACACATCCAAGGCCATACAGCTGGAAAGTGGCAGAACCACAGTTCAGACTTGCGGCTGTCTGATTCTACTGCCCACGCTCTACCACCCACTTTGGAGCCACGGCATTTGCCCAAGACCCAACGTTTCTTAGAAATCTGAAGTTGGCTCAAAGTTGCCCCAAAGTCATGCTGAAGACAGGCTCCCTGGGGCAAGACCTTGGTCATGTGTTTATAATGCTCCAGCCCGCTTCGCCCTCCCCCGTGCCCTCCTGGGAGGTGGAGTCTGCTCTCCAGTGGCCTTAGAGAGGGAAGTTGCACTGTCCGGGAAGGCCCAGGGTGTAGATTCCCCTAGAGGCCCTTGACCCTGGAGAGGGGAAGGACCTGTCCCCGCCCTCCCCAGCTCCCTGTTGCCTCATCCTCCCCAGGAACAGGTAGTCCATGATCAGGTCCAAAGGCTCAGCTGGGAGTGGGAGCCAAGGGCTGCAGCAGCGGGGACACCACCCCTGCCCTCCCCATCTGGGGCCGAGCACACAGGGCACATCTGGCCCTGGGCAAGAGGCTGCGGCTTGGGTGGGACCCAGGGCTGTGTAGCACAGAAGCCCCTGGAGAATCTAAGTGGGAGCCCAGACTTCGGAGTCAGATGGCCTGGGTGTGGCCCTAGTTCTGCTGCACTAACTGCGTGACCTTGGACAGAACCCCGTGTCTCATTGTGACCCCCTACAAAGTGGGGGGCATCGTAGTGTCTACCACCTGGAGTGCAGGTGGGTATTGATGGGATGCTGTATTTAAAGCTTTTGTAGTGAGCTCCAGAAATGTTACCTGGTACGTTTCTAGATTCCACTTCCCATGCCACTGCTGATTCCAGCTTCAGTTTCCTTACACTTATTATAGGTAGAAAGATCCTTTTAGATGAACCATTCAGTTTCCCCAGGTCTTCCCAAACCTTTCATCCCAGGGACCCAAGGGACCATAGAGGTATTAATTAGCAATTAATACCTGGGACAGGCCCAGGCAGTGAGGGAGCCTTGCTGGCATTAACTGATGCTATCAGATCTTTGCCTAGTCAGGATGGAGTGGTGCAGGCTGCAACAGCCTCTCTGCCCTTGAGATTCACCATCTGCCCAAGACTATACCCCCAGAGTGGCTGTGGTGGGTGGATGGGCGGGCAGCTTCTCCCCTCCCTCCTCTTCACAGGGCCCAGCATGGAGAAGGGCAGGGACGAGCCAGGGGAGAGGCAGGGATGGGGCTACATATCCTATGAAAGGGTCGGGACCATGTTCTCAGGCCAGCTAACACACTTCGTGCTATGAATGCCAAGGGCTGTGACAGATGCCGGTCTCTGGCAATGGCTCTCAACTAATTTAATGAGCCCGGGGAGCCTGTTTGAAATGCAGAGTCCCAGGCAATGCCCTCAGTGGTTGAGGTCCAGGGACCTGTTTTGTTGTTTGTTTTTTTTTTGCTATTGAGGGATATTCATTTTAATGACAATTATTTATGAAAAATAACATATTTATTTATTTATTTTTAATCATTAGAAAAGATAAATTTTTAAAATCCAGAGATACTATGTAACATTATTATAGTAACAAAATTGCAAGAACATAGCATCCAAAGCTGATAGTATTATAAGGAATCTGTATATACATATAACACTTTTGGAAAGCATTAATGAGTAGTGCCACAAAAAGTTATTTCCTTTAATTTGTTAATCTCACTCCTGGAAGTTCACTCTTTTTTTTTTTTTTCACACACGCACACTGTATTTTATTTTTACAAGAGATAAATAAACTGACACCAAGCATGGGACCTGTGTTTTTAACAAGCACCCAGGGGATTCTGATGAGGTTGGTCTGCAGCACCACACTTTAGAGAACGCCGGTCTGATGTTTGTATGTCCAATATTACTTAGTGCAAAGCCAGGCACACAGTAGGCAACAATAATAAATGCTGATTGAAGAATAAAATGAATGAGTGAGTGAGTGAGTGGGCAGAATAGAAGGAGACTGAGTATCTGTAGGGTCTATAACTGAAGATCTGCCTTCCTCTAGGAATGCCCTCCCTCGCGGAAAAGTGGGCCCCTCCTCTCTGGCTCACTCCCTTTTGTGGGTGGGACCAGATTTCTTCCGCTGAAGTTGCAAGTGGCTGTCTAAGTTCTAAGGAAAGTTCTAGTCCACGCAGAAGAAACACACAGAGTCCTTTTCCCCACCTCCAATCTAACCAGAGAGGTCAGGGATCCCTGAAGATTCTATTTCCAGAAAAATGCAAATACATGCAAAGATTTGCCTGTAATATCCAGAGCTCTGGACCCTGAAGCTCTCGGTGGTTAAGGATCCCTGCTGGGGCATCCTTTGATCTGTGAGTCATTGTTAACTGCTGGGAGGTGGGCAAGGAGAGGGGAGGGCCCGGAGGAGTGTCTGGACAGAGGGAGAGGCATTCGGGGCTCTGCCCCCACCTGGGGAGAGGGGTGGGCAGGAAGCCAAGGTTTGGCCTGGGTTTCTTTGCTTCCTTCTCCATCTCTCCAGGAGAGCTGAGGGGCAGCTAGGGCAGCAGGGGCAGGGCTGAGGGTCTGACAGACATGGGGCAGGAAGCAGCTGAGGTGACCCAAGAGTGTCCCAGGGAAGGCAGTAAAGGAAGGAGAGGAAAAGAGGTTTTTCTAAACTGCAGCTGGTGCAGGCACCAGGCTAATTGTGCATCTCATCACACTTAGTCCTCCATATAACCACTAGCAGGAATTCCTATCCCCTTTTCACATGTGACAGAGGGCGCGGAGACTCACTGGGTGGCGGAGGGGTATCACTGGCTCAACCTCACACAGCCCGGAAAAGGCAGAGCCAAGATTTCAAAACCAGGCCTAACAAACACCAAAGCCACGATCGTCCTTGAACGATGGGACTGGGACAGTCTCAAACTGCAAACTCAAGGGACAGTTTTGCTCTGTCCTCCTCTGGTGCCACTGCCAGCCCTTTCTGAGCTTCCCTTCGGTTATTTGCAGGAAGTGAGAAGGAGGTTCCAAATAGACAGTGAGAAGGAGATTCCTTCCCCTCTGCCTTCACCCTGAGGGCCCTGACCAGGTCCCCCACCCCCACCCACACAAGGTCTTGGGTTTGAAAGCTTGCTTGGTCTCCTCTGACTTGGGTTTGAAAGCTTGCTTGGTCTCCTCTGACAGCAGGGCAACCACATACACACAGAGGGACTTTCAGATCCCCTATTTCCAGGAAGAGGCAAAAAGTTACAAATAAAATGAAGAGCTAGACTCTGTGTAGATGAGAGAGATGCCGGGACATTTAGGGAGACAGTAGGCAGAGCCGGAAGCCCAAGACCTTGGAGCTGGACTTTGGTTCCAGGTCGAGTCCCATTCCTTTCTGGTGTGACCTTGGGCAAGTACATTCACTTCTCTGAGCTTCAATTTCCTCACCTATTAAATGAGTAATAATACTGCCTCCCAGAGATATCCTAAGAATTAAGTAAGAAAATGAATCCACAGTTCCCAGGCTCACAGTAAGCAATTGATGAGCAGTCATAGGACCTCTCACCACTTCGTTTTTAACAAGTTGGGTATTTGGGAGAAGTACATTGAAATTCCAAATAGGAGACATGTAAAATGAGAAATAATTTTTATTGATTTATTTATTTTATTTTTTGCGGTACGCGGGCCTCTCACTGTTGTGGCCTCTCCCATTGCGGAGCACAGGCTGCGGACGCGCAGGCTCAGCGGCCATGGCTCACGGGCCCAGCCGCTCCGCGGCACGTGGGATCTTCCCGGACCGGGGCACGAACCCGTGTCCCCTGCATCCGCAGGTGGACTCTCAACCACTGCGCCACCAGGGAAGCCCCGAGAAATAATCTTTTAAAGCTGGGAGTGGATTGAATCGTCTTCTTTTCTCATCTGTAAAATAGAAATCATAATAGTACCTACCTCAAAGGGTTGTCCAGGATTTGATGAAAATTCATGAAAAGCCTCTGCCGTCCTCCAGCAGAATATTAGTCCATATAAGTGATCCCTATAATTCATCAGACTCTTCCGATTTGCACAGGGATGCTATACGCAGGTCAGAGAAACTGTCCACACTGAGGAAGAGTAGAAAGCTTAAATTCACGTCAAAGAGATTCGTGTTGTACATTAGAAAGAACATTCTAGTTGAAAGCTGTATGAGTCCCCTCAGGACATAATGGGATCCTTTCCCTTCACAGACATTAAAACAGAGATGGAACACTCTGTTTCAGAGGCTGCTGTATATGCCCTGGCTGGAGGCATGAATTAATGTTTATGTCCAGGGGGCAACCTTTGCAAAGAGCGCTGTTATTATTCATATTCTAGTGATGCATCTTACAATCATATTCATATCTCCTTTTAAATCTTTTCTGCAATATCATATAGGAGAAAAATGATAACAAATGATTAGTGAGAGCTACCAACTGTTTAGACACGGCATGCTCCATAACTATTAAGAATGACATGTGAACTGTGTCAATATATGGAAATACAGGTATGAAATTATGTTGAGAAAAGCAGAACAGGAAACACAAAGCTTGCCCTGATAGCTTCATAAAAGCCCTAAAGCTCAGAAGATACTTTGAAATAAATATTGATCAGGACCATTGTATGCATTTTAAAATATATAGACAAATATATATATATATAGGTGAATATATATATACATATATCCCCCTGTGTGATGAATCAGTGGAGCACAGAGGATTTTTAGGGCAGTGAAATACTCTGTATGATACATTATGATATCACCATTATGGTACGTAATGGTGGATATATGTCATTACATATTTGTGCAAGCCCATAGGATGTACAACACCAAGAATGAACCCCAATGTAAACTACAAACTTGAGGTGATAAAGATGTGTCAATGGAGGTTCATGGATTGTAAAAAAGGTACCACTCTGGAACAGAAGGCTGACAGTAAAGGAGACTGTGTGTATGGGGCGGGGAGAATACAGGAACTCCATACTTTCTACTCGGTTTTGCTATGAACCTAAAATCGCTGGAAAAATAGTCTACTGGAAAGATGTTTTAAAGTCCTATTGAGATCATTGAAAGTGCACTAAATGTATGTATTGTTACCATATTGTTTGCCCATGGTGTATTTTTCCATTTGTTCAGAAAAATAAAATAAACCTCTTTTAAAAAGTCATGACACAGGGCTCCCCTGGTGGCGCAGTGGTTGAGAGTCTGCCTGCCGATGCAGGGGATGCGGGTTCGTGCCCCGTTCTGGGAAGATCCCACATGCCGCGGAGCGGCTGGGCCCGTGAGCCGTGGCCGCTGAACCTGTGGGTCCGGAGCCTGTGCTCCGCAACGGGAGAGGCCACAACAGTAAGAGGCCCGCGTACCGCAAAAAAAAAAAAAAAAAAAGTCATGACACTGATGGTGGTTCTGAGATCCCCAGTTTGGGGAAGGAGGATGTTCTTTTTTCCATTATGTAAGGAAGAGATGTGATCCTTCCCACCCTTCTGGCCCCAGCTAGGACCTGACCTTCCCTCTTTCAATCTAATCAGAGCCAGAGAAACAGATGGTAAAGACCATGAGCAGCACCTGTGATGGGAAAGCTGATGACTCTGGTCAGATACGGCCCCTGTCCAGGCCCAACTCACTCATACTCAGCTCCCTGATGAGAAGCAGGATCTCACCCAAAGCCATAACAGGTACATTCATTTTGTAAAAGCAGTAAAAACCTGGCTAAAAATCTGATTTTTTAATTTTTAAAAAATAAATGTATTTATTTATTTATTTTTGGCTGTGTTGGGTCTTTGTTGCTGTGCGCGGGCTTTCTCTAGCTGCAGCGAGCAGGGGCTACTCTTCGTTGCGGTGCACAGGCTTCTCATTGCGGCAGCTTCTCTTGTTGCGGAGCACGGGCTCTAGGTGCGTGGGCTTCAGTAGTTGTGGCACGCGGGCTCAGTAATTGTGGCTCGCGGGCTCAGTAGTTGTGGCTCGCGGCTCTAGAGCGCAGGCTCAGTAGTTGTACATGGGCTTAGTTGCTCCGCGGCATGTGGGGTCTTCCCAGACCAGAGATCGAACCCGTGTCCCCTGCATTGGCAGGCAGATTCTTAAACACCGCGCCACCAGGGAAGTCCCTCCATTTTTTAGTAATAAACTTCCTCAGGGCTTTGCATAAAGAAAAGGATATGTACCCATGAAAAATGTAATAAACGCAAGGCATACACCCCACCAGGTCCCCTCATTTTGCTGCAGGTTTATTGCTTAAGGTCTCTGCTGGAGCTGAAGGTGTGGCTCCGCAGAGCAGAAGCAAGGCCCCTCTTCTGCAAGGTCTCCAAGGGTGCCCCATGGTGATGGAGTTACTGGTGCGTGAGGGGCCAGGATGCCCTCAGGGACACACATCTGTATCTCCCTCCATCTGTGCTTTCCAGCAGTAGGGAGCAGTGCTGGCCTCTGCAGATGGCCTGAGGGCTTCCGTTTTGATGACGTGGCCCAGCCTGCTACCCGAGGGGGCCCTGTTCTCACATGACCAGTGAGATTCTTGAGAGCAAGGACTATGCCTCAGGTCCTCACTGCACGGCACAGTGCCAGGTACACAGGGCTGTAGAAAACCTCATTATTGAAACCCTCTGTGCACAGGGTGTTGTGCTGGGCTCAAGGGGAATACGAAGATGAGCCAGTACACCCTGCCCCAGCCATGAAAGGGAAACCCTGTGAGGCATCACAGAGGAGGCTAAAGCTGGCTTCTAATCTGAGCAGAGCCACTAATAGCGGGCCTCAGTTCTTTTATTTATTTAATTTATTTTGTTGGGGGGGTGGGGCGCACTGCAGGGCATGCAGGATCTTAGTTCCCCAACCAGGGATCGAACCCGTGGCCCTGCAGTGGAAGCTCGGAGCCCTAACCACCAGGGAATTCCCCCTCAGTTCTTTTATACCTTCTGGTTCAAGAACAAATGCTGTGGAATCATTAAAACAAAAGGCAAAGGGTGAAAAGTACCAGAAAAGCTACCAAAAAAGTAATGTAAGGGCTTCTTCCCCAGGCTTCCCAATCCCCATGCGTGGTGCTGCCCAATGGCCCAAGCCAAATGTCCTTGACCCTCCCTCTCCACCCCAAGTCCAAAGACACATCAAATCCTATTTCCAAATTCTAGTTCCAAAATGCAGCTGAAGTCCAACACCTCTCTCACCTGCTGCCGCCACCGTGGTCCAAGCCGCCATGACCTCTCCTCTGGACTGCTGCAATCCACTTCCACAGTGACCTTTTCAAAATACAAGTCTGCTCATGTCACTCCCTTATATAATACCTTTCAGTGACTGCCCCCCCTGTTCTTAGGAAAACAAAACAAAACTATACTCACATCCTAACATTGCCTGCAAGGCCCCGCATTATTTCCAGCAGCTCTCCTCCCCTCATCTCACCTCAGGCACTTGGTGAAGTTTCTGGGAAGCCCACCAGGCTCAGGCCCATACCTAAGCCATTCCCTTTGCCTGGAATATCATCTTTGCGTATCAATCCTGATTCATCTTTTAAGTCAACCTAGACATTGTGGGTCTAAGCTAGAGTCTCCTCTAGTTCTCCACAGTACCAGTTACAATTATAATTTAAATATTTGTTTCTGCACTTCTTTTTTTAATGTCTAGTTGCCTTGCAGCTGGAGGTTCCATCTCAGGATAAGGAAATGCTGCATCTGCCTTGTTCCACCACTGTGACCACAGCGTCTAGCAGAGTATGTGACTAGATGACTGACGGGATGGACGGATGGATGGAGGGATGGATGGATGGATAAGTATCCAGGTAGGAGAGTAAGAAAGGCCCCCGGAAAGAACTAGCATGGAGAAGAAGATGGTTATGTTTGAGAACTTCAAGAGTCCCTGATCTAGAATCAATGAGCTGAGATGTACCTTCTCTGGCAGTTCCGATCATTCAGGCTTCCTTTTCCTTCCTAAAGGTCACTGACTCAGCCCAACTTCATCTAAACTTCCCCTCAGCCCGATTTTCTGCCTGGGGAGAATGGCTGCTCACCCAGCAGTCCTGGCCCCTCTGCCCTTCCCGCTCTCTATCCTGGCCGCTGCCTCTCCAGTTCACTTTCCCACCACGCCCTTGGATTTATGTAACCAAGTAGCTGTGTGATGCTGTAAAACTAATTTGCACTTCTGCTTGGGCAGAGCAGTGACTGGAGCTTTGCAGTGACCTGGAGAGGTAGAGGCGAGCACCTCACCCCATCCCCAGGTCCCTCTCAGACTCAAAGCACGAATGACCAGTCCCATCGGCAAGTGCCCAGCACCGAGCAACTGTACCGTAACCCAACCCAAACGCCAGCCACAGAAAGAAATTAAAAGAAAAATCCTACCACTGTTGCAAAGTCTAGCTCCCTATCGCATTCTCCCCATCTCCAGATAGAGGTCACTGGTTCAGTTTCCCTTTCAGCCTTCCGCAGGGCTCCATCAGCACCTGTTTTCTTGGACAGGGATCGGGAGATGGCATGGCATTTCTCTTCCTGCCAAATTGAGGCACCCTAAGATGGAAAAGCAAAGGGGAGGTGCTTGCCCAGGTGTTGCTGCCCACTTCCCAGTTTCAGTGGTCTCGGTAGCATAAACTGGAAGACCTAAAGAGAATAAATAGAAAAAGTGTTCCGGAGGGAGTTGTGCATGTGCATGGAGTGTGGGCCAGGGAGGGGGGACCCCGTGTAGGTCAAACAGGGACGTAATAGTTGATATAAGAGGAGTGAGTAAACAGTTTAAAATAATAATAGCCACCATTTCTTGGGCCTCTACTATATGCCAAACACGTTGTGAAGTGTTTTGTACATAATGTTTCATTTAATTTTTAAAACAACCCAGTGAGGTAAGCATTTATGCACCCATTTTACAGATGAAGAAACAGGCTCCCTGAATCACACAGCTCCTGAGTGGCCAAGCTCCAGGATTGAGATGCTGATGCCCTTGCTTTGAACCACGACTCACAACTGCTTTCCTAGGAATAGGGATCAGAAAGGAAGGAAATTGGTTTATGGTGTGGCAGAGGGCTTGAGATTAGACATTAAGAATGTTCTGACAATGAGGGCTGTTTGGTTGTAGTCAGAGTAACTGGGCTTGTTAGAGCTCTTCCTCTGAGGGCCTTTACGTGTAAGATGAATAGATGCTTCTGTGCCTGGCTGGTTTAAGGGAAGCAGTCTCTGTTCCCAGCACAGAGCTGTCCTGTTTGAACTGACAGCCTCACTGGGGTACAAGATTGCCACACTTGGAACCATTAGATTACAGAAGAAGACAGCACAGGATGCATGTCAGAATGGGGTGGAAGAAAGCAAGGGCCACGGGCAGGCAGATGTTATTGTGGTTAAAAGCAAGGGGGTTGTGGTCAGGCGGCCTCGTGTTTGAATCCTTGCTGGCTCCCCTACTTGTGTGACTTCTGGAAGCCTCGGTTTCCTAGTCAGTAAAAGGCGGCTAAGAATAGAACATATTTTGGAGGGTTGCCACGAAAATTAAATAAGATGATACATGTAAAGTGCTTGCCACAGAACGTGGACATAATAAGAACACAGTGAATGGTAGCTGCTATGATAATTGTTATTGTTGGAGTTCAGAGCCAGGAGAGAATAGTGCAGAGTTGTAGGTCAGTAGCTGAGAAAGTCTTCCTGGGAAACTCAAGTTTTGTCCTGGATCTTGAAGAGTTGGTCAGGTAAAATCAAAAGGAAGGAGAGGGACAGAGGGAGGGCTTACATAGTGGAGTGAGACTACAAATTCTCTATCCTAAAAGAAAAATCTAGTTTGATCTGTGGTTGAACTCAACAAGGACATTGATTATGGGTAAGAGGTGGTAGGAAGAGATGAGGTCTTCTACCCTTGTTTCCAAACCCAGAATTTGAATAGAGACAAAGACAGCCTACACCTAGAAAAGAAACCAAACACAGGGCTTCTTTGTTTACTTCTGGGATCTCACTGGGGCGAAGAGGAAGGGGCCTAGGAATATGGCTGGAGGCAGAGTTGATGATGGATGGGGGACAGGATCTGAAACAGAGGAAGTTAGGAAATGTGGGTGAGGCCCTAATGACTCACGTGAGAAGGCCTGTCTCTAAGGCTGGATTGGGATGAGTGTCCTGTCAGGCAGGAGGCCAGTTTTGAGACCCTGGGCACCTCTCCAGCCCTGCCAACTCAGAGTGGGAAGCCCTAGGGGAGCAGTCTTTATGCTAATCCACTGTTCTCTGACTGCCTGCCTTATCTCCATAATGGAGAGATAAACTCCTTTGGGACCAGGATGTTTCCCCAGGAAAGATGCTGTTTGTTTTAGATCCTCTAAGCTTAACCCTCTGTCAAGTACCAGCTATCCATCCCTGATATCAAGCATCACTGGGCATTTGTTTAAAATGCAAATTTTCAGTTCTTTTTCCTAAGGAGTCTGATGGACTAGATTTAGGAATCCAGCTATCTGTGTTTTTAACAAGCACCTAGGTGATTCTTTTGATAAGGCAAATTTGAAAAACATCAAGTTAGATAACCTCTTGAATCACTTTCAGTCTTAAATTTAGGCAGCGAAGTGTAGTAAGAAGAGCCCTGGGTTAGCAGTAAGGAGGTGGATTCTGGGCCCCACCCTGCAGTTCAGGGGCATCTGGTCTGCTGGTGTCTTCAAGGTCCCTGGGTGCCGGAGTACCTGTTGTCATCTTCGGTACTAATAAGAACGCTGTGCTGGGGAAAACCTAGAAGGGAAGGCGGCTGCAGAGCAGAGGAGGGTATTCACCATCTGTGATCAAGATCTTGGAAAGAATAGGGGGCCCTAGAATAAACAGAAGTGAAATGGACATCAAGGAACCCCAGGTTCAGAGCATCCCCCTGGGGTTGTCTCTTCCGGGATTGGCAGGACTTTGTATGTCTCAGCAACTCCCACTATACCCAGGGGGACACCTAGGCCCGAAGAATTTTTTAAATGTGTCTAAAGCACACAGTTAACCAGAGAAAGCAGGAACCCAGATCCCTCCTGCCTTCGCCCAGTTCATTGTTGGGGTGCATGGCAGGGCAGTCCTACTTTCTTGGGGCTTGTGGGACAGCCTCTGATGGTCAAGAGCATCTTGAATTCCCAGACATTCTCCAGAGTGGCCTGGAATGTAACATTTCCCTGAATCTGCTTGGCCTATTACTGGGAGAGAGAATGGGGGTCTGGGGAGGTGGGCAGGACTGGGGAAAGGTCGTGAATGGGGGAAGTGAGGGCAACGAGACAGAAAAGAAACTGCACAGGGGTTCACAGAATGCGGGCGCTTTCAGGGCCACCACGTCAGAGAGGTGCCCCGACTGATCAAGATTTCACACCTGACGGATGTCAACGCCAGCAGAACCCCAGCCCCTCTCTCCCGACCCAGGGCAGTCAAAAGGCTGAATGCGAGGCGAGGTCTGATTTTGCAGAAGCTTTGTAGAAATTCGCTGCGTCAGAGAAACTGAAAGACCAAACAAAACCCCTAAAACACCAAGCCCGATTCTTTCATCCACGTGGCACAAGAACAAGCCAAAAAAAGGGAGGCGGGGGAAGAGTCACCCGTCCCGCCCCTGCTGGGAGAGTCAACTCCTGGGCCAGCCCGGTCGCTGCCGGGCGCGGCGGGGAGGGAGGGCGATTGAGAAAGCCCTGTTCCCACAAGGCCGCCTTGCACCGGTCCCCTCGGCCCGCGCCGCCCCCGTCCGTGGCCGCCGCCGAGCGCGGGGAGCCTCCGCGGGCCCTTTAAGGGCCGAGAGGTGCGCGGTCTCTTTAAGGCAGGTCCTGGTGGTTTCTGTTTTCTGAAGGAAGTGACGGGGGGTGGGATTGAATGAAAAGTGCAAAACAGAGTCTCGGAGCGCCGGAGTCGGGGGCCGTGGGAGCCAAGGCACTGGGCCGAGGGGGCAGACGGGCCCTGGGAGCGCGGTGTCCGCCTCGGAGCCGCCGGGGGACGCGCGACGGAGCGCAGCCCACGTGCGTCGGCGCCGCGTCGCGGGCGCCCCGCGGCTGAGCCCCTAGGGGAGCCGCGCCCCGGCGCCGCGAACTAGCCTCCAAGTTAGGGCGAAGTTTGGCCGAGCCGTTCCCCGCCCGCCCGCGGCGCGCCGGGACCGCGAGGGCGGCGGCGGTCCCCGGGGATGCGCCCACCCGGCCGCGGCGGGGTCCCCCCGGCGTCCCCGGCGTTGCTGCTCCTGCTGCTGCCGGTGCTTATGCAGCTGCTGGGGGCGCCGCGTGGCGAGGGCGCAGGGACCGGGGCTGGCGCGCCGTCTGAGCTGCGGGTCCGCGTGCGGCTGCCCGACGGCCAGGTGACCGAGGAGAGCCTGCAGGCGGACAGCGACGCCGACAGCATCAGCCTGGAGCTGCGCAAGCCCGACGGCACCCTCATCTCCTTCACCGCCGACTTCAAGAAGGTGAGGCACCCTCGCTCGCCCCGGGGGGACCTGCGTGCCTGAGCGCTCCGGGGTCCCAGTCGCACCGAGGCCAGCAGACGGAAGACTGAGCCAGGAGAAGGACGCGACTTAGCCAAGGTCACGCCGGGCTCTTATCCACACCTCTTTGCCCTGTTCCCCAGCGCCTAGACCCGGCCCTTCATTCTCCCCCACGAACTGCTCTGCTGCCTTTCCGATTCTCCCCTCCAGCCTTTCACTTCTTCTCTCTGGGTGCCCAGGCCACCAGACCAGCTCCCCACTTCGTCTTTCAACTCTCCACTCTCCGAGAGCCCTCTAGGTGCAGACCTTACTTCAAGGGAGTCAATGTTAATAACCCCGTCTCCCTTTTTGGAGTCATTTTCTCAGGCTCTATCAGGGAAGAATCCTGGGCCAGGCATCAGAGGTCCTGGGTTCTCGCTGTGTGACCTAGGGCAAGTTCCTTTCCTTCTCCGGGCCTCCTTTCTCACCTCTGTACAGAGCAAGCCGGTGGCGCCAGGCCTCCCAGCCCTGACATCTTGGAGGCTGTGTACCACTTCTCCTTGTTTCACTTTCCTGGGCTGGGGGAGGGGGTTCCTGGGAAGAGCTGCTTGTCCCATGTCCCTCCCAAGCCACTTCTCCTCTTTGGTCCAAAAGTCTGGGAAACTTGTAGCGGAAGACCTGGGGAGAGGCCCCAGATGAGGTCCCCAGGCTATGGGAGAGGTGCCGCCTCTCACCCTCCTTGGCAGGAGGGCTGGCCAACCCCCAGTTTTGGCCTAGATTGTGGGGAAGTGGGTAGAGACAGCCTCTCCTGAGTGTGTGTGTGTGTGTGTGTGTGTGTGTGTGTGTGTGTGTGTGTGGTGGAGGGAACCAGTAGGTGGGCCTGGACCCCCAGGATTGGGGCTGGGGTAGAGAGTGGAGGTGCTGGGCTTATCAGGAAGTGGGCCTGGAAGGGCGGTGAGTGACTAACGGTGACCCAGCAGCAGGAATCCTGGAGGGGAGGAAGGTGGGTAAGGTGTAGGTACACAAAGGGAGTCTCCTGATCACCTAAAGTCCCCTCCCCAAGTCCCTCTCCTGGTAAAGAAGCCCTGTGAGGCTCTGTCTCTGGGGGAGTGGAGAGGTGAGGCCCATGACATAGGCAGCAGCTGGGGAAGCCCGGGGCGGTGGGACTGTTGCCTGAGCCATCTCTCTCTCCTTCCTCTTAGAGACTGGGAGCTGGGGTGGCGGGGAAAGGGTAGAGTTTGGAGTGTCAGCTAGGGACGCAGCAGAATCACCCGAAGATAGTACCAGGTGGGTGGGTGGTGATTCTGTGGACGGTGGAGGTGGGGCTTGACGGAGATCTGTCCCTGGACTACTGAGTTTTCACTGACAAGGGATGTAGGGAGACCAGTGGCGGGTGGCAGGTTGTGGGGGGAGGGGCGGTTGAGTGTCACAATGGGGAGGACTTTGCGACCCTTCCTCACTCAGCAGGCCCAAGCTAGGTTCTCAGTTCAGGTAGGGGCAGGTGAGTTTGTGTGCGGAGAGAGGGAAGCTGACAGGGCCAGAACACCCCCAGAGTCCCCACTTAAACTCCAGGGGAATTTTGTCAAGTCTCTTCTTTTCCTTGAAAACCCAAATAGTGGCTGGACCCTCCCCAGGAGACAGGGATCTGATCTTCCCTTCTGACCTTCCACTGAAGCCCTTTGTCCTTGTGAGTGAGCGTCAGGCCAGCCTATGAGTCTCCCACCTTCCTGCCCACTGCACATTGTCTACGGCTGTGCTGAAGCCCTAGAGAGACTTCCCCGACCCTGCCACCTCTCTGGCAGCCAAGGCTGTGGCTAGGACACTGGTTGAAAGAGTCAAGGGCTAGAGCTCAGCTTTTATAGCCTCTAGCTGCAGCATGAAAGATTTTATTGCTCTACCCTGAGGGTGAGGGGAGGGGAGAGGCGGGGTGGCAGTGGGGTGAAGGCCTGGGGATTGGGGCTGAGGGTGGAGTAGGGGGCTGACTGCCCAGTTAGAGAATCAATTCAGAGCTGATTGTAAGAGCCTCATTTTTGCTATTTTTTTATTATTTTATTTTTTCCTTGTTAGTTATTTTAAATATAGCAGTGTGTACATGTCAATCCCAAACTCCCTAACTATCCCTCCCCCCAAACCTTACCCCCTGGTAACCGTAAGTTCCTTCTCTAAGTCTGTGAGTCTGTTTCTGTTTTCTAAATAAGTTCACTTACAGCATTTTTTTTTTTTTAGATTCCGCATACAAGCATTATTTCTCTTTCTCTGACTTACTTCACTCAGTCTGACAATCTGTAGGTCCATCCATGCTGCAAATGGCATTAAGAGCCACATTTTAATCCCCACAGCGGTCCAAACCACCACCCAGGTTTCCAGAGTGTGCTTTTCAGGTTAGCCTCTGACCCAGAAGCTGGCATTTCACGCCCACCCCTGGCATCTCCAGTTTCATCAGCAAGGGAGGGAACTGGGAGTGGAAAGTATGGAAAGGGAACCAGCTTTCCAAGGTCCCCTCTAACTCTGGGTGTCTCAGATGGCCTGGAGCAGGGTGGAGTTGGGGAAGGCTGGGAGTGGGGTTTATCTCCACCCCAGTCCACTGTCTGCATTGGCCAGAGCAGCATTTATACGGGATCCTTCTGGGGTGGGTCACCTCTCTTGTTGCCCGCCCAGTCCTCAAGATCTCTGGCAGCTTTCCACGAGAAGCTTCTATCTAGAAGTAATGACTTTTCCTGTAGGAAAAAGTCCTGGATGTGGTGTTTCTTTTGTTTCATGTACCAAATCCATTTGGGGTGGTTTGGAAACAGTCCCTAGTCCACTTGGGAATAGTGACGTTGGCCATTTGGCACATTTGGGAGACAGTCCAGACTGAAATGAGACAGACCTGGTTTAACCCTGGGCAAGCTACTTGATCTGTCCAAGCCTTCATTTCTTCATCTGTAAAATGGGGATAATAATGGTACCGATCCCATGGCCATTGTGAGAACTACACAGGGCAATGCATTTGAAATACTCAGTGTGTCAGCGGCTGTACTCAGTGCTCCAGAAGTAGAAGCCAGTAACTTTCATAATCATAGTCCACATCGCATCTCAACATGGACCTTCCCTGCTAAGCCTGGGTGCAAAGGGGTTGAATGACCGATCCAAAGTCACACAGAAGGTCAGCACTGAGC
Source organism: Pseudorca crassidens (assembly GCF_039906515.1). Lineage (NCBI taxonomy): Eukaryota > Metazoa > Chordata > Mammalia > Artiodactyla > Delphinidae > Pseudorca > Pseudorca crassidens. Next base: position 97,183,330 of record NC_090304.1, read on the forward strand.
CTGGAAGAGCCTTAATCCTTCATCATAAGCTTCTCTTTGAAGCTCCATTTATTAGTCAGAGTTCTCCCGAAAAACAGAAATAATAGGGTAGAAATACAGATCTACAGAAAGAGATTTTATCATGGGGGTTGGCTCATACGGTTAGGGAGGCTGAGTCCCGCGGTCTGCTATCTGTAAGCTGGAGGCCCAGGAAAGCCCGTGTGGTCCCAGTCTAAGTCCACAGGCCTGGGAACCAAGCGCACTGATGTCTGAGGGAAGGAGAAGATGGATGTCCAGCTCACACAGAGAGAGCAAATTTGCCCTTCCTCCACCTTTTTTCTTCTATTCACACCCTCAACAGATTGAATGATGCCCACCCACCCTGGTGAGGGCCACCTTCTACTCAGCCTGCTACTTCAAATGCTAATATCTTTCCGAGACAGCCTCACAGACACACCCAGAAATAATATTTTGCCACCTATGTGGGCATCTCTTAGCCCAGTGAAGTGGAAACATAAAGTTAACCATCACACTCCAAAATTGCTGGCCAGCCCCCCAGCAGGGAGCAGCCATCCCTGTCCTGTCCGTCTACTCAGGGCAGCAGCAAGGCCCCTTGTGCTGGATGCAATGCAGCCCTCTGTCTGGATGATCTCACCACACACCCATACCCACACCCACACCCACACCCACACACACACACACACACACACACACACACCCCACCCCCCCACCCCTTCCACCCTCCCTGTTTGCATCTGCCGGGATGGGTCTCTAACATGGCCTGGCCCTCCCCACACAGCCACACTGGACCTGAAGCCAGTAAAGCTGTAACAGTAATCCACCTGCTCTAGGACACGTATGTAGCCTGGAGCCCGGGCAAGGATGACGAACTCCACAAGCAGCCTGGAGCTACCGAATCACCATCGTGAGTTACTGTAAGCCCTGCCCACAGGCTGCTGCCTGTCCAGCAGATCAGGCAGCCGCTCTCAAAGAAGTGCTAGAGCTCAGCGACTCCCAGGCTTCGCTGCACATTTGAATCGCCTGGGGAGGGAGCTTTAGAAAACCCCGAAGCCAGACTAATTAAGTCCGACTGTCTGAGGCTAGGAGCCAGGCAGCCAGAATTTTAAAGAGCCCCTGGTGATTCCAATGAGCAGCAAAGTTTGGGAAGCATTGGCATAGCTGCTCCAGGGAAGAAGGGGCTTGCAGGAGGTTTCGGGTTAGACTGTTAAATGAAGGTAGATCCCAAACTCAGCCACTTCGTTGAAACCTGTCATTCTACCCGCAATAGTCCCTAATGTGTTTCAACAGCATATCGAGGCTTAATTCTCCGTGCCCTCAGTGCAGGAACTAAAATTCATCACACACTGTCAACAGGCAGTGCTCTTCTTGAGAATCCAAAGCCCACGTATGTAATTATACCCGGATGTACAGACTTACTGGGCATATTAATAGCGGGCGTGGCACCATCCCGGCTTTTGGTCTGACAGCCCTGTTGGTCCCCGTCCCCCAGGCTGCTGTGCCCGTCCAAGTATCTCTTTCCCCTCTGTCTCCCAGTGTGAGTGTCTAAAAGCTGTGGGAGGGGATGAGTCATGCTCAAGCGGTTTGGTGCTGACTGGACGGGGAGGGTGGGGCTGAAAGATAAGAGAAAGTCCTGAGCAGCTGCGTGGGGGTTGGGGGGGTCAAGGCTGCAACGGGAGGAAGGAGCCATATCCAATGTGTAGAGGGAGGGGGTCAAGAGGGGCCTCGGGCTGGCGCCAAGATAGGGGAAGCCGTATAACAGGGTGGGTGAGCTCGAGGTCACTCTGAGGGACCCAGAGGGATGGGAAACTTGCGCCCTGCTCTGGGCCCCGATGGTCCAGAGAGCACCAGCGTCCCTGCCCTGGGGCTCCCCGCCTTGGTGCGGGGAGCAGCTTCAGCCTGTGAGAGGTAGTCAGCAAAGATGTGGAATGTGCAAATGGCCATGTGGCTGCCGGAGGCTGTTTATTCTAACGGGATATCACATCACGGGACTGTCAGGCAGGACAAACTCTTAGAGTCCAGTCTCCCCCTACCCTGCAGTTTGGTGATTCGTAGTAGGGGTATTTGTTGGAGAGGATGTCTTTTGGGGGAACAGAGGGCAGTAGAGGTGCTTACAGGAGAGGCCCAGGGTTTTTTGGTATCCAGGGTATTTCCCCACCCTGGCGGTTCATGAGAAGTCACCAGAAAGAATGATCCGGCTTGTGTCCATGGAACCCTCCGGTCTAACAGCAGTCCCTCTGCCATGTCTGAGGAATTCCTCCCCGCATCAGGGATCAGCAGCCCTGCCCCGAGGTTCAGCCCAGCTCCTGGAGTCTGGCAAGCATCTCCCACCCGCCGAATGCCTATGTCCAGATGGAGTCCTGGCAAAAGATCCCGGGTCAGGCAGTGAGGACTGCCACCTGGGACAAGTAAGTGGCCTGTTGGGATGACGGGGAGAGGCAGAAGTGAGGTTCTTCCTACGAGGCTTCCCAGGGTACACAGAGGTGGTGATGGTGGAGCAACAGAGGCCAGCTTTGAGGTAAGAATCACATATGTCTGAGCTGTCGGATCACACACTGACAGTTGCTTTCACACACCTGGCCTCCTTCGATTCTCACCACTACATTGTACAGCAGGTATGGCTTCCAGTTTGCAGACGTGCAGACTGAGGCTCAGAGCTATGAAGTGACTTGGACGAGATCAATAACTAATGATCCAAGATTGGGACCCAGGGAGCCTTCCACTGTATTCTGACCGCCTGTGCCACTATGGCATATACGTGGGCTCCTTCTAGAAGGCTGAAGAAACCTGAATAGGGGAGGGGAGAGGAAAGAAGGAGACTGAAAAGAGCCTTGGTGCAGAGGAACAGATCTACAGAGAAAACCTCCTCTGTACAGATTTGGGCTGCACCCCTCCCCCAGGCTCATCACAATTCCCCCACCCCACCCCTCCCACGAATTTTAAGTTTTGACCCCTTCACAGTGCCTGAGACACTCCCCGTTCCCCTCCCGCCACGGCCTCTGGAGAGATGGCGGGTGGGGGTGAGGGGACCATTTTTAAAACATCTCACAGATACTACTGAGCACTCACTAGACATTTTTCTGCCCTTTCCCAGCTGTGTGACTTGACAAATCGCGTAACCTCTCTGAGCCCCAGGTTCAGACATGACACAAACACAGTGTGATGCTGGCAGGCGTGTTGTGAGAAGTGAGTAAGAGGCCTCAGCGAAGCAGAGGCCAGCGAGGGCACGTGAGAAGAGAAGTAGCAGTTCTAGCCGGGGCCCCAGCCCTGCTTCCTCAGGCCGTTAAGCAGATGGTTCCTGCTCTGGGGACCAGAGCATTATTAGGATTCCCGTCCTTTCAGCTGGCAAGCGCTGAAGTGGCTGCCACCCAGTTCCCACGAAGGGCTGGGGGCGGGGCTGGGGCTGGGAATGCAGGTGAGAGGGAAGCGTGGCACCCGCCTCGGGAGCCCTGAGTCAGCAGGACATTGGGGCGCAGTTGATCCACATACAGCCACACGTTGTTCCAGGGGCAGTCGGGACACTGGCGACCTCTGGGATTTGGCTGACAGAGCACTGGGGGCACTGGGAGGGGGCAGGCGGCACTGCCCCCAGCTGGTCGTGGCACCCGTAACAAGAAGCCTCTGTCCGGGCCTAGCCTTGAGGGTCTGCAGGCATCTCGTAATAGGGGCGGCCTACGTCCCGGGCACCGGCCAGGGAATGTGCTCGGCCTGGCTTTGGGTTGAGTCCATTTGCCTCTGCACCTGCTTGGAGAGACAGGGCAGAGGGGCCAAGGTGCCCCTGAGTGTGCCCCGGGGCAGCCAGCATGGGGAGAAGAGGGCGTTGGTTCCTGGCTGCCCCTCCAGGGCGACCCCTCACCTCCCCAGTGCAGTGAAGTTCGCTCCTCTCTAGCCATAAAGCAGCCCCAGCCAGGAGCAGTGCCATAAATACTTGGGTTGGCTCAGCCCGGGCCTCAGAATCACACAGTCCGGTGTGACGACGGGAAGGAGACCAAGATGGTAGAGGAAACTCCCAGGAGACAGCATCAGCCGTCCAGGGGCAAAGAGGAAAGGGGAGTTGGTGCTTTGTGGAGATCCTGGAGAGGTGGCCTTCAGCCTGGGCTGTGCAGCCGCCGTGGCACAGAGGTGGGCTGGGAGAGGGGCTTGGAGGGAAGGGCAGCTCCGCCGTCAGGCCCTCTTAGTTTTCAGGTCCCCTGTGGTGCAAGGCTGGGCTGACACCAAGGTCTGAGGCAGGACAGCCCCCCCCACTGCTCCCCACTGGGGGGCTGAGGAAGGCCCCTGTGAGGGTGACAGGAAGGCAGAGGAGGAGGGGAGGTCGGCCAGGCTGAGGCTGGGGCAGCGAACGAACGTAGGAGAGGATGCCCACGAGGGGGTGTGCAAGGCAGGGGAGTGTAACAGCATGTGTGCAGAGGCTTGTGTGTGAGATGGGGTGTGAGACATGGCGTGTGAGACTTTGGGGGAATTCAAGGAGGGAGGGAGGGTGTGGGAGAGACTGTCGGAAGGAGGTGGGCCTGTGAGACAATCTGTGAGGGCTGCCACGTGTGACTGAGAGAAAGGGGGAGGTGGGGAGTCTCCCGGGAGAGGCTGTGAGGGAGGAAACGTACTCCTAGGAGCAACGGTGTGAGGGAGGAGGGACCGTACAGCCGAGCCACGGCGTGGGCCCTGGCGGGAGGGGCCTGGGGGGCCTGGGTGCCGCTGGGTGAGGGGTGGGAGGTGGTGGGAGGATCAGCACGTCTGGGTGAAAGATTATGGCCATGGGACCCATGAATGGGGGAAAGCAAGTGTCTGTGCGTCCAGTTACGATTCGACTTGGCTGTGAGTAACATAAAACCCCACAGCAGCGGAAGCAAGAGAGAGGTCTGTTTCCCCCTTTCAGTCTCATCTAAGGCTGGAAGCCAGCAGCTGGGCTGATGTGACCGCGTCACAGCCGTCAGCGCTCCGGTGGGCTCCGTCTGTGGGGTTGCCACCCATCCCCAGCACTGAGGTTTCCCTGGAGCTTCTCCCCAGGAAGGCAGCAGCAGAGGCCTGGCATGGACCGACTGCTCTTGGAAGTGCAGAGAGCTGCCCCCTGCTCTTCCCAGAACAGCCTTCTCTCTGTGAGATACAGTGGCTCTCTGGCAGCGTGGCAGGGAGTGGACGCACAGAAGAACAGAATATTGGGGAAGGGGCTCGGGGCAGGGGGAGCTCGGAAGAGCAGAAGGATCACTGGATTGAGTCAGGAGATCTGGGCTCCTGGGCCTGACTCTGCAGCTGTGTGACCTTGAAGGTCACGTCCCCTGCTGGAACCTCACTGGAGCATGAACTAAATGATCCCCTAAATCTTCTAGAGGCCCAAATTACAGCTGTAGGACGACCAGCCTGCAGAAGCCCAGTTACAAGGAAGCCCAAGAAGAAAGAGCCGTCTTCTTTTTGGAGGCGAGGGGGTTGATGGAGGCCCCAGAGCGCTGGTCCATTCTCAGCTCTGTGCCAGACCCTGAGGACGCTGCATAAATAAGTGGAGCCCCGTCTGGGGCTGGGGCGCAACACGAAGGGCCTGGGGCACGTGTTGCCCAGGCAGAAGACGCTGCATGAGGACGGGGCCCTCTGCCGAGGCATTTAGGTCAGATGCACACTGGCCCAGCACAGCTCGAGTTTCTGATTCAGCTCTAAGCCAGAGATCCATTCACGTCCTACCCTGGCTCAAAACCCAGCGATGACACCCAGTGATCTGCTAGATGAAGCTCAGACTTCTTTGGCTGGGCTCTCGGACACTGTGCCCTGCCCTCCTGCCGGCCAGCCTCCTCCTTCCACACCCAGCCCTCCCCTCCCCGGTACCCCCCTCCCTTTCCTCAGCACCCTGGCCTGCTCTTGTTTGCCCACTCAGTGCTTCATTTATTCATTTCCAGATAGGTACTGAGCGCCTGCTGTATTCAGGGGGTGGGGATACACTGCAAATAAGATACTCTCCCAGCCTCAAGGAGTTGAGTCTGGAAGGAAAGAGATCATTGCAGACACAGTGGGATTCGTGCTCTGGAGGCCAGGGGTTGGGCCTGGCCAACTCTGCTGGAGGGTTGGTGAGGGCAGGGGTGACGGATGCATTTGAACTGAGTCCTGAAGGATGATGGGCAGAAGGGGACAGCTCATCCCTGGCAGAGGCGTCAGCTCATGGCCTCGCTCATTCTGGGAACCGCCATCTCTTTGGTTCAGCCTCTGGGGGGTACACTTTATGGTGAGGACAAAAGGAGCCTTGGAAGGGCGCTGGGCCAGATTGTGTGACAGTAGCGTGGAGGGAGGGATGGGGTGGGGGCATTAAGAGGCCTTGGTACCTTCCCATCTTCTGTACATGCCTCTCTCTTTGCTAGAAAGCCACCCATCCTTTGACTGTCCAGAACCACTGAAATGTCCTTCTCTCTAGGAAGCCTTTCCTCCCTCCACCCCTCCCAGGCCCATCCCTAAGGGGACAAAAACGCTCCCTCCTCCATCCTTTGCCCTATAGCATTTTGCATAAACCTCACCCTAGGCCTTATCATAGTGCGCCGACATCAGTTGTAGGTCAGCCTCTCCTATGAGCCCCTTAAGACAGGAGCCTTGGCCTTGGCCGTGCCCACTCCCCTGCCCTGCCCTGGCGCCCGTGAAGGCTCTGCCCTGTGTAATCAGTGCCCTCCCACAGACTACCTGCGAGATCCAGCAGCCACCTGACTTCTCTGGGCCTCAGGTACATCTCTGGGAGAAAAATTTTTTGTCCTGCCTCTGCAGGTCTGGAGTAGATCACAGCTGGAGCAAGGCCAGGGATTGTAGCAATAATAGAGAAACTTAAGGAATTCGGCCCACTCTGTTCTGAGACCTTTCACTCATTTTTCCTCACAGTAATCCCTTGAGGTGTAGGTATTGTTAGTTGTACTCATTTTACACATGTGGAAACTAAGATACAGGGAGGTTAAGTAAATCCCTCAGGGTTACAGGGCCCATATCAGCAAAGCCAGGATCTGGACGCGGCCAGCACTGGCTCCAGAGCCTTTGCTCTTAACTACCATGCTCTTCGGGAACCTTAAAACCACCCCCAAAGGACTTCAGCAAATGCTCTCTCCGTGGCCATACGCTCTGTGTGGCCCAGTTTCAGCCCTAGTACTGGCCACTCCACTTCTTCCTGGTGGCCTGGCTCCTGGTGGGCTGGAGTTTCCTGGGAGCTCGTGGGAGAAGAAGCCTTATAGAAACTGCCCATCTTGGGAACCCTAGCCTGAGTCCTGGGCCTGGGGAGCCTGCCATGGACTCTTCCCCAGCTGTGTGGTCTTGCCTTGGGGGTTAGGGCACCTCTGTCTGGGTGGACCATCCCAGGGGACTCTCGGGCGAGCAGGGAACCTGGGAGCCAGGCATCCATCTGGCCTGGGCTTAGCGTTTGGCCAGATGTTCCTTGGAGCAGGGAGACCTCTCCCCCTGCCCTGCCCTCTGTGCTGGAGGGAAAGGGGGCCCTGGAACCTTAGTAGTGAGTCTGAGGTGTGGGGAGTAGAAGGTAGGAGGGACACTGGTCATGATGACAGAGCCAGAGATCCAGATGCTTGGGCCGCTTGTCTCCCTCCCGGGGCTCAGCGCATGAAGTATGGTTTCCCGGAGACATAGGATTAAGAAGGCTGGAGAATTCAGGGTTTAAAGAGGCTCTGGGCAGGGCAGGCAGAGGGCTTAGACGGGTGATCCTGCATCATCTTACCCTGATGTTTGCGTCAGATGCTGTTGTCTGTTAGTCACACAGAGCCCTGGATAGGAGCCGCCACGTTCCCAGGGCAGGTCTGCAGAGGACATACAGACCACCGCCGATGGGCACAGCTAGAAGAGGGCACTGCCTTCTCATCCTGGCTCTGCCGCTCGCCAGCTGTGTGGCCTAGGGCAGACCACACTTTCTCTCTGGGCCTGAGCTTTAGTTTCTTTAACGGGGCATCAAAGAAATTGAACTCGTTGATTTAGGACGCAGCTGTGCATTGTGGCTGTGAGAGCTTGGGTTTTGGAGTCAGACTGCCTGGGTTAAAATTCTGACTACATTTCCTCTTGGTCCCATGACCTTGAGCAAGTTATCCATTCCAAACTCGGTAATAATCATAGTTCCTATCTCCTCTTGCTATAAAGATTTTAAACCGGACGATACATCCTTTTTGACATCCTTTTTGACTGGAAGGGACAATGACTTGTCCCTTCCAGTTATAAACTTCAATACAGCTTTGTCCTACACAAATAAATAGGAGATATAGAGGAAATCTATCTCAACAAAATAATTCTCATCCCCTCGCTTCACCCCCAGTCAAGTTCCCATTTTGGTAGCGTTTTGTTGTTGTCGTTGACGTTGTTGTTTAATACAGAAGCAGGGAAAATACTCTAACAGATTTTGTTCGTCCCCTGGTCTGGTCTAAAAGTTCAAATTCTTTCTCCTGCTAATGGTAGACGGGTGATATCCAAGCAACGAGGCCACTTGGGGCATCCCTCAGACCACAGGCGGTGACACGTGCCTGTGGTATTGGAGAAGATGCTGTGAATATACCAGATGGGTTCTTCTAAAGGGTCATTGCTGAAATTACCCCGGAGGTGGAACTTGGATCCTGCCTGGGGGTCCTGCCAGGGACATCCGCCTGACTCAGCCCTGGGAGGGAAAGTCTGGTATCAAGTCTCACCTGGCAGGAACTGAGCCCAGAACAGAAAATGCACAAGTGTACCAGCCTCCAGTCTCTCCTCAAACGACCTGAGGGGGTGGAAGATTGGATGGCCCAGGCTGGCGGGGCAAGCAGATCCCAGCCTCGTGGCCCGAGAGTGGATTTCCTGTGGAGAGGAAGCTGAGGTTATCCGAGCTCTGATTCACCTTGCCTGCAAGTCTGGGACCATGAGGAACCTTATGGAACCTTTCTCACCAGCTGGGTCTCAGTTTCCCTTGCTGCAATCTTGGCGGAAAATCTCCCCGGACACTCCCACCCCTCAATGTTCCAGAGATCATTTACAGTGAAAGGAAGTAGGGAAATGTCCTTGTAGAGTCAGAGGACTTCCAAAGGGCATGGGGGTTTGTGTGAGGACAGCACTGACTAGTTTCAGATCACCTGGGACACTTGCTGGTCACATGCAGTGATGACAGTGGCCCCGGTTAGCACCGCTGAGCACATACTCCGGGCGGACATTCTGCTGTGCTTTCCCTCCACACTAACTCATTTAGTCGTCACCATAAGCCTCCAGGTAAAAGTGGCATCATCCCCTTGGGCTTCCCTGGTGGCGCAGTGGTTGAGAGTCCACCCACCGATGCAGGGGACACGGGTTCGTGCCCCGGTCTGGGAAGACCCCACATCTCGCGGAGTGGCTGGGCCCGTGAGCCATAGCCGCTGAGCCTGCGCATCCGGAGCCTGTGCTCTGCAACGGGAGAGGCCACAGCAGTGAGAGGTCCGCGTACCACAAAAAAAAAAAAAAAAAAAAAGTGGCATCATCCCCATTTCACAAACGAGGCTTAGAGAAGGTGGGAGATAGACCTGTATGCCGGCTAATACAGTGTAGACTTGGAGTGGAACCCTGGGCCCCTCGCTGCCTCTACTGGAATCCAAGGGGGACCCTCAGACCCTGTTCTCAGAGCATCTCACTCTGGCACATGGACAGTAAGTGCTCAGTGAATGGGGGCTCTCAGTGGGCGAGGCCAGGGCACGGACACTGAAGGATGCATAGCTACACAGGGCTATATACCCTCCGTGCTGGTGCAGGGCCATTGGGGTTCCTGGAGGAGAGCCATCGTTGTGGCTTGGGTCTCTCGCAGGGGGGCTCTTGACGTATTCAGACCACTTCTGACTGGGACCTGCTGACTTCTCACCGCGAGCTGTTAGCCAAGGCACAGAGATGGGTGAGAGCGAGGGACACCTCAGGTACCCAGGGTTCCAGCAGCCAGATTGGGAAGGGGACCCGATCCCACCGCCCTTCTCCCTTCTCCTTCTGCCCCCCCCCCCCCCAGCCTCTCTGATTCATGCAGTGAATCAGTGACAGGAAAGAGCCCTTGGCCTGCTGGTAATGCCATTAGTAACCCCGAGGGGAAAGGGGAAGTGGAGAGGGAAGGGGAAAGGTGAGCCAGCCCAGCTCCCTCAGGCCAGAAGGCCGCAATAGCTGCTGCTGTGTCTTGCCCTTAACCCCACCCTGACCCCACTACCTCCATCTGAGATGCAGGTGGCTAGGAGCCTGGCTGACCAGAAGCACCGGGGGCATTCTCCCCAAACCTACTGAATGGGAAAGTCAGCGAGAGAAACTCTAGAATCTGTACTTGTAAAAATGCAGCCCTCTCCCATGATGCCGTAGTCGGGTGGTTGTAGGGGCCCTGACTCACCCTGATCAGGGTGATATGGGGGTACCACCAAGGGGAAGCATCAGCTATGAATGAACCAGGAGCCGAAAAGGGTGCTGTTTCCTTTAAGGTGACGTTCTGTACTTTTAAACAATTTTGTTTTGGAAAGCTTTCCAGCAGTTCCCTGTGTGAATTTTCCAGGAGGCTTTGGAACATCTGGGGCATGTTCTTTCTTTTAAGTCACAGGTTTAAACGGGAAAGAGAAAATTTTCCATGCCGGCAAGAGGGAGGCGTCTATTGCAGGGCAGCGTCCAGGCCTGTGTCCTCTGCAGGGTCTGAGCTGAGCACTGGGTGGGCTGGTGAGGAGGCCCCGCCCCCTCTGGCCGGTTCCCATTCTTCTGCTCTTCTCCATCAGGATGTGAAGATCTTCCGGGCCCTGATCCTAGGGGAGCTGGAGAAGGGGCAGAGCCAGTTCCAGGCCCTCTGCTTTGCCACCCGGCTGCACCACAATGAGATCATTCCCAGCGAGGCCATGGCCAAGCTCCGACAGGTGAGTGCCCACCCTGGACCTGACCCAGAGCCCTCACCCCTGCAGCTGACTCCTGGCCTGGACCCTACCCCAGCCTCAGTCTCCCACCTGATTGCCGGCACCCCACTCTTACCCTCTAGTCCTGAACCCCTTAAATATGCCAAACCTGACCCCATAACCCCAGATCCCTAATCTGCCCTGAACCACCATCTCCCAGCTTCTGCCAGTCCCCTAATCTCAGCTCCTCCCCGTTTATGATGGAGGCAGGTCGGATCTGCCTCCAGGCCGAGGGCCACCACTCATCGTCCCGGTGACGCTGGACAAGTCACCTCGCCTTCAAAACCCCTGTTTTCTTACTGAGAGATGGGTTATGGTGAGAATTAAGTGGGAGAGTGCATGTTAAGTGTTCAGTGCGGCCTTTGAAACCCTCAGCCTATTGCCCTTCTCCCGGTCCCTTCCTGGACCCCGGGCCTCTCCCCGGCCTCATTTAATTTCCCTGAACTACCCAGCAGGAGCTGTCCGAGGCCCCTCCCTTTTACCTGCCTTTCCCAGAGTGACTCAGTTGCCTGGATGCTGGAGAATACGGGGCCCCAGAGGTCACTGACCCTGGGACAGTTCGCCTCGCCTGCCCACCTCCAACACCACCCCCCAGCAACGGGTCAGAATTCTCCCTCAGGCCCCAGAGGTCAGCCCGGGCGGCCGCTGGCTGAAAAGGCTCGACTGTGCCCTGGGTATCAGTTTCTCCGCCAGTTGGAAGGGGGCTGGGTGCCCCTTGACTGCCACCCTGCCGGTGGCCCCAAGGATCCGAAGACAGCCGGCGTGGGCTTGTCTGACTCTCAGCGACCAGGGAAAGAGTGGGCAGGGGGCCTTCTGAGGCCGGGTGGGAACAGCTCTTCTCCTCCACGCAGAAAAATCCACGGGCAGTGCGGCAGGCTGAGGAGGTGCGGGGCCTGGAGCAGATGCACATGGACGTCACCGTGAACTTCAGCCAGGGGGGCCTGCTGAGCCCCCATCTCCGCAACGTGTGTGCCGAGGCCGCGGATGCCATCTATACCCGCCAGGAGGACGTCCGGTTCTGGCTGGAGCAAGGTCAGCTGGGTGCTGCCCGCTGCCGTATCGTCTCAGATATGATGGGAAGCAATGACGAGATATGGGAGGTCTAAACCCAGCTGGGACTGGTCAGGGAAGGCTTCCTGGAGGAAGTGATGCCTGTGTGGCTCTTTACTGAGAGGAGTCAGCAGATGAAAGGAACCAATTCCAGGTAGGGACGTGGAGAACTGTGACTCTGCTAGGCCCCGGGGAGGGAATGCCCAGGCAAAGCCCCCATCAGCCCTGCCCTTAGTGAGAACACAGATGGAACCTTCTGTCGTGGGACACGGGAACAGGAACCAGGGTCTGGATGGGGCCCAAAGATGCCCATTCCCAGCTGCCACCTCTCAGAGATCAGCTCCTCTCTTTCCCTTCACACCTTCCCAGGATCCTTGAGAACGCCTCCCATCTTTGCACGGTCCCTGCCTTTCCGGCCTATGGGACCTCACTGCTGGCCCATCTCTGGGTCACCTTCCCCAGGACTGTCCTGAAGTCAGACAGACCTGGGATTCAGTCCTGACTCCCCTACCTACTGTGTGACCTCAGCCAGATAGTTAAACCTCTCTGGGCCGGTTTTCCCATCTGTAAAACAGGGATGATAACACTTAGCCCATAGGGGTGCCAGGATGCCTGAAGGGGTCATGCCAGGAGGTCCCCTCCCCTCCCCCATCTCTGACCTCCGCCTTCTCCCCCAGGTGTGGACAGCTTCGTGTTCGAGGCCCTGCCCAAGGCCTCAGAGCAGATGTTGCTGCCTCGCTGTGGGCAGGTGGGGGACCGCGGGAAGCCCTGCGTCTGCCGCTACGGCCTGAGCCTGGCCTGGTACCCCTGCATGCTCAAGTATTGCCACGGCCGTGACCGCCCAACACCCTACAAGTGTGGCATCCGCAGCTGCCAGAAGAGCTACAGCTTCGACTTCTACGTGCCTCAGAGGCAGCTGTGCCTCTGGGATGAGGACCCCTAGCCGGCTCGGGATGAGGGCTGGTCCCGGAGGCAGCTGCTCGGGGCCCACTGCTCCTCCCCCAGCCGCCAGAGGGCGTAGCCACCCCCAACCGAGGCCTTATTGCTGTTCCTTCCCTCCTAATCCCGGAGCCTCTGGCCCCCGACTTGTCACTGTGAAAAGGGGTGTGGCACGGCAGGGGTTAACTCATGAAGGCAGCCCCCCACTCCCATGGGGACGGAGGGAGAAGGGGGTTCTCCAAGCTTGACCCCCGCATCTCCCCTGAAATGTTCGCTTTCAAGCAACCAAAATAGGACCGCGTGACTCTATTTAACTCTTTGCAGGTTTAGACCCTGGAAGGTGTCGATGCCTGTGACACCCACCTCCCCACGCCCAGCCCCCTGCCCCACCCTCCAGAAGGAGCTGGCCCCTGTGCACCTTCCCGCTGCCCAACAGGGAGGGGATCCTTGCCCCAGGGAGGGGGCAGCGCCGACAGCGGATCTCAACACGCTCCTCTCACTACTGGCCTCTGAGGCTGCCCGGGGGCCAGCTGGGGGCCCCCCACCCCGAGACAGACCACAGGTGCCTTTCCGCAGACCTGGACTTTGCCGAGGGAGCCGGAGCCGGCTTGCACCCTCGAAGCAGAAATATTTTTGTAAGGTTTTGGGGCAGGGAGGGAGCATGAAGTATGAGGAAAACTTGAATCCCAGATTTTTAATGCAAAGTATTTATCGTTTGTACCAGAAATAAAAGTTTAAATTGTTACTTGGCTGATAGCTCTAGACTCGGAGTTCTGAGAGAACTTTTGGCCAATGCTGCCACCTGGCGTCAGGAGAAGTGTCCCTGTGCTCTTGGTGACCCATCTTGGGACAACTCCTAAAGCACCTACTGTGTGCTCAGCCTTGTGTTGGGGGGAGAGGATGTAGATGGGGGTGGGTATTATTAGGAAAAGATATGACAAAATTTCTGCGCTTAAGAAGATGAGACATACATAGATGGGCAAGCCAGGCAGTAAAAGACCCTGTGACATAGACTGAGATGTGAGATATGGTGAAAACTCTGGAACCAGACTTCCAGGGGTCAAATCCTGGGCATGATTTTTTTTTTTTAATTTATTTTATTGAGGTATAGTTGGTTTACAATGTTGTGTCAGTTTCTGATGTATAGCAAAGTGATTCAGTTATACATATATACAATAGTTTGCATTTGTTAGTCCCAAACTCCCAGTCCATCCTTCCCCCACCCCCTTCCTCCCCTCCCCCTTGGCAACCACAAGTCTGTTCTCTATGTGAGGCTGTTTCTGTTTTGTAGATAAGTTCATTTGTGTCATATTTTAGATTCCACATGTAAGTGATATCGTATGGTATTTGTCTTTCTCTTTCTGACTTACTTCACTTACCATGATAATCTCTAGGTCTGTCCATGTTGCTGCAAATGGCATTGTTTCATTCGTTTTTACGGCTGAGTAGTATTCCATTGCGTATATGCACCACATCTTTTTTTATCCATTCACCTGTCGGTGGACATTTAGGTTGTTTCCATGCCTTGGCTATCGTAAATAGTGCTGCTATGAACATAGGGGTGCATGTATCTTTTTGAATTGGAGTTTTGTCCAGATATATGCCCAGGAGTGGGGTTGCTGGATCATACGGCAACTCTAGTTTTTGGAGGAACCTCCATACTGTTCTCCACAGTGGCTGCACCAATTTACATTCCCACCAACAGTGCAAGAGGGTTCCCTTTTCTCCACACCCTCTCCTGCATTTGTTATCTGTAGACTTTTTAATGATGGCCATTCTGACCAGAGCAAGGTGGTACCTCATTGTAGTTTTGATCTGCATTTCTCTGTGAGCGAGGTTGAGCATCTTTTCATGGCCCTGTTGCTGGCCATGATTCTTATTTGCTGTGCAATCTTGAGTTACTTTACCTCTCTGTGCCTTAGCTCTCTCAGCTATGAAATGGGCTTAATTGTGAGACTGAAGTGAATTTATACGTGTCAAGTGCCCTGCACATAGTGAGTGCTCACTGTGTTAGCTGCTATTAATATTGTTACTGTTAGTGAAAAGAGCAGACGTTTCCTCATTTATAAACCCGACACAATGGAGCCAGACATCCCGAAGGCCTCTTCACTTCAAGAGTATCTTCTAGTATAAAGAGGCTGTAACATGAAGTGCTGGGCTGGGCACTGAGGACTTTCAAGGAGGAGGGATGTGCAGGCTGAGTTGATTGGGGAAGGTTTCCTGGACGAGATGGGACGTGGGTTGAGGCTGCAGGCTGGTAGGGATTTGGCAAGGTGGAGGGGACTGTGTGAGCACAGGGCAGAGACTGGAGTCTTTCAGGCGTTGGGCAAGTCCCAGGGGTCCCAACTCCTTAGGAGGGAGGAGGCTGGGAGTCAGAGCCTTCCTCACAGGCCTTGGAGAAGAAAAGGGGCTGGCAGGGCTGTCCCCCTTACTCTGCTCCCCAGCACCCCCAGAACAGGCTGCTGTTGCCCATGGAACTGTGCTGGGCTTGCTTGATGGTCAAGTTAGTGGCAGGGGAGTGGGGAGACATCCTTTTCAAGTGGGCGTGCCTCTCTCTGAACCTGTTTTCAAGAACCAGCTTCAGCCGTGCTGGGGGGCAATTTGGGGAGGCCTTCCTCCCCAAGCGTTTTTCTCCTTCACCTCCTGCCCAGCTCCTGCTCCAGGTGAGGGAGGGAATTACTTGGAGAAGGCATCTCCCACCCCTCTTAACTCTGTGGGTTTGTCTTCATTGCTGGGGGGGGTGGTCCCCACACCATATGCCTTCCCTACTCACTTCCAAATAGCCAAGAATAATACTTTTGAAAAAAGTAATGTTTTCAAGACTTGGAGTGTTTTTCTGATCTTCCTTGGGGAGGGGGGGATGAGCACCTCCAAGCCTGCCTGTGTCCTGCAGGGAGGGGCCTGCTGGACACTGTCACTACAGACCACCCTGCCTGGGGCCCCTTCTCGGTCTCAGGGCATGGAGATGAGGATGAAGATTCCCTGTGACTTTGGCCTGACCCTATGCTCAGACGGAGTCCACGCCTCCCATCATTCCAAGGAACCCTCCCAACCTCCCCAGCCAAGCTCTGGCTCTGCCACGGTGCCTCCAATTGGAACTGTCGTATTTGTGTTTATCAGACTCAGCGCTTGTTACCTAGATGTAGATGGTCAGCTATTCGAGAGATAAGGCTTTACTTTCCTCAGCAGTCCTTTGTGGATGTGAGAAAACACCTGCGAGAGGTCATATACCTACAATAGTTCTCATTTCTTCAGGGTTGACAAAGCGCCTTCTTATGAATGAGCTCACTTGGCTTCTTTCAGCGCTTCTGTGACATTTCATGAATGCGGCTCACCTATGAAACGATGGGACTTGCCCAAGGTCAGAGAGTAGTGAGGAATCCAAACCCAGCCTTCTTACGCCACGCACACTTACAACCCAAATGGGTTTATCGGATGGGCCCACCGGAACCTCAGCACGGCGCACCGGGGGAGGGTGAGCAGGGCCAGCCCTGCAGTAGCCATCACTGAGGACTGGGTGGGTGGGTGGGGGGGGGGTTCCCAAAGCTCCCCTGGGACTGATGTTGGCAGGAACAGGCTTCTGATTGGTTCCCTTGGCCAAGGTAAGCAAGGCCCTCGGGTGGGAGCCCAGGAGACCAGATCTCAGCAGTGCCTCTTCAAGCCAGAGGAGCTACAAGTGGTACCAGGCCTCCCCGGCGGGATCCCCCGAGCGTGGCCGGGCCTGTACTTTCTGTGGGTTTTCTTCAGGCTCCTCTCCCTGCGGTCTTGTTTACCACTGGATGTCTTCGGTGGGGAAACTGTGGAGCCCTACAGTTGGAGCATCTCTGCCCAGGGCCTTCGTGGGACCTGGATAGGGTGCGTGGAGCTGTCAAGGAATCTGGCAAAAAGTGGGGCAGGGGCCACTCCCCAGGAGCAAAACTTGAGGCTAAAAATTCACGTGAGGAACGTGGGCACCGGCCTAGTCCCACCTCTGGGTGACCTTGGGTGGGTCACCTCCCCTTCCAAGCCCCCAATTCCATCATCCCCTAAGAGAGAGGGCTTGTCTAGACTGTCCTCCCCGACACTGGCACTCACCGTGTAACTGCTGCCTGGCACCCTACTGCAGGCTAGTAGCCATTTGGCTACTGATGGCAATGGACTGGCTCCTACGGCCAGTATTTGGTCGATACTGTCGACTCACCTCCAAATGGTGCCGTCCAAATTTACATTCTCACTAGCAGTGTGTGAGAGGCCCTGTTTCCACACATTCCTGCTGCATCAGTCAGGGTTCTCCAGAGAAACAGAACAGAATACACACACACACACACACACACATATATATATACATACCTACATACATACATATACACAACTGTATCCATACATATACAGTTGACCCTTGAACAAGGCAAGGACTAGGGGAGCAGGAATCAAACCTCTGACATGATCTATAGCTGGTCCTCCGTATCTGTGGTTCCTCAGCATCCGCACTTCTGCCTCCACAGATGCAACTGTGGATCGTGTAATACGATAGTATTTACTATTGAAAAAAATCCCCCGATACGTGAACCCAGGCAGTTCAAACCCATGTTGTTCAAGGGTCAACCACACACACACGCACACGCACGCGCACGCACACACACTGATTGATTTTAGCTCACGTGACTGGGGATCTGGGCAGCTAAGGGCTGGCAGCTGGCAGGTTAGGCAGAAGTTGATGTGGCAGCCTTAAGTCTGAATCTGTAGGGCAGGTCAGCAGCTGGGAACTCAGATTCAATTTCTGTGTTAAGTCTTGAGGCAGAATTCCTTCTTCAGGAAGGCTGTTTTTGCTCTTAAGGCCTTCAGCTGATTGGATGAGCCCCACTCACATTAGCAAGGGTCATCTCCTTTACTTAAAGGCAACTGACTGTAGATGTTAATCATTTCTACAAAATACCTTCCCAGCAACACCTAGTCTAGTGTTAGACCAGAAACTAGCATCGTGGCCTAGCCAAGCTGACAGAGAACATTAACTACCACACCTGCCATCACTTTATATTATCACCAAGCGTTGGTCATCTTGACTGTGAGAAGCATCAACGCGTTCTAGGGTTTATCCTCCGATACGAACAAGTGACCATAGAGAGGTGACTGGCCGCGCTGTTTCCCTGTTTGCCCCTCGCCCCCTGCATTCTCCACCTCCCTCTGCCCTGCTCTGCGCCCCAGGACTCCGACCTCTGGATTGGTCTCCCCTGGGCTCTCTCACCTCTGGCTCAGCCAGGAAAAGCGCCAGACGTCAGAGGGCAGGATGAGAGAGACTCTGGGGCTTGGATTCCCCGCCCCTTACTTCCTCAGCACCACGGGTCTGGCCCTGGCTTCCTTCCTCCAAGGCTCCAGACCTCCTTGCACTCCTGGACAACTACTCATTCCTCTTCAGCCCTAGCTTCTCAATGTCCCGTAACCCTGCTGGCCCCTCTGTAAATAAGCAATACTTCATCAAAGGCCTTCTGAGTTCAGCTGATTGTTTTCCCGTAGAGATCCTGATGAGGACAGCCGTCCCAGATGGGGACCCAGAAGGATGGACGGTGGACGGGAAGAGGGCCAAAGTGAGGTGGACAGAGGCCCACATGCTTCTCCCTGGGAGAAGGTCCAGACCTCAGGGGGCTTCCGGTCAAACAAAGGAGAGAGAAGGCGGGTCACAAGCTACCTCAGGACCCAGGCCTGCAGAGCCTCTCAGGGGTGGCGAATTAGTGGTCCTGGCTCCCGCTGTGGGTCTCCCGCTGGGAGAATGTCCTGACTCCTAGGGGAGCGGGGGGGCGGGATGAAGGGACACTGCACCCACAGTGCCCTCCTTTCCTGCATCCCAGGAGCAGAAACCTCTCTACCCCCTGCATCCATACCTGCCTTTCAGGATTCCCGCCCGTCCTGATGGTGGGGAAGTGTCCCTTCTGCCTGACTCCAGGGCTTTGAATCCCAGTCCTTCCCCTTCCTCTCTGGAGAAGTGTTCTCCGCTCTTCCCCTGGCATCTCGCTCTTTCCTGCCTCCTGCCCATCTGTGCTGAGAGTGTTTAAATCTTTCCCATTTAAAAAGTGCAGTCAAACGCACCTCAAACCCAAGTCCCACTCCACCTCTGCCCTATTTCTCCTTGTGTCCTCACAGTCAAACTTCTTGCCAGACTCCCCCTCCTCTCTCCCCCTACCCCCGCCCCATGCCATGGCACTCAAGCTTATGCTGTGATGCAGTCAGGAAAAGTCACCTGCTCCTGAAACTGGTGAATCATTTCCACCTAAGTTAGGCCAGATTCAAGGTCCTCCCCGTGCAAATACCATCACCTTCACTCACTTGTGGTTTTCCACGTCTTGTACTCTGTGATCTAGCCGCCTTGTACTGTGTGGGCTCCCCCCAGTGTGCCACGCACCCTCCTGGCATATGCCGTTCCCTTTGCTTGTACGGCTTAGGCTCCCTTCCTCCTACTACCTCTTCCCTGGGGATTTCTGCTTAGATGTCCCTGCCTCTAAGAAGTCTTTCCTGATGCCCACCCGCAGACTCAGGTAAGACGTGCCCTACTGTGGGCCCCCATAGTCCCCCCTATTTCCCTGGTACAGCACAGGCCCCAGGATGATGGACTTACTGTTCGCTGGTCCGCAAGCATCGCCAGCCTGTGAGCTTCCTGAGGGCAGGGACACTGCCTGGTCTCTGTTCCGTTCCCTGCCCCTAGCCCAATGCACAGCTCCGATGGGTACTCAGTTCCCAGCTCCAGATGGATGAATGGACCGATGACACTGTCCTCCTACGTGTGCGGGTGTAGGATTGGCGTGGAGCTCAGAAGCTCCGGAGGGCAGTGTGGGATGTAGGACGTTTTAACCAGCAGAGCTGTCCGGCAACAGGACTGACAGCCCGTCAAGGCGGTGACTGGCTGACTCCAAAACTGGGCTTCCATGGTAAAGTCTGGCCTTGGAATGGGGAGCACGGACCAGAAGACCCAACAGCAGCCTGAAACTAACACTCAATATCTCCAGCTGGCCTGGAACTGGGGCCCTTGCCTGTGGTTCCCCCAGACATGGACCGCCACTCACCACAGGAGACAGTGGCGGCGAGACCGCTTGGAAGGAGAGGTTGGGGGGCGGGGTGGAGGTGGGGGTGGGCGTGGGGACTCAAGTCGGGATCATACACGCCTATCACCACAAGAGGGCGCCCTGGGCTTAGACTTGCCCTGAGCGTGCAGGGGGACCAGGCGGGGAGAGGCTGGTCTTGAGGCAGGGCTCTGCCCCAGGGTGTGATTAGAGTCGCCGGACCCAGACCCAATGCTGGCCCCGAGGTCAAAAGAGTTCATCGGAGGACAGGATTGTTATGCTGTTTTAAAATTAAATACATATATTATTATCTATTATTCAAAACCTTCAAGAGCAAAATGGGCAATGAGTTTGTTTGTACTCCCTCTAGACGGGTGGGGTGGGATGTCTATGGTTGAGGCTCAGCGTTAGGGATATCAGGGGCAGGAAACAGCTGTGTCCTCTCCCATCCACTTCCCTGGAAAGTTGCTTTATTCTGGTTCCCAGCGCACCTCTCACTCTGTCACCCTGACACGAACCCCCTCCACCCCCATCCTGCAATACTCCTCCTGGCAACTGTGCCATGAGATTGACTCTGAGGTGTGGTTTTAAAATGCCTCTATCTTCCTTCCATCCGCTCTTTTAGGAAGCCTGAGCACGGATTCAGTCCCTGAGGTCACCCCAAGGCAGGGAGCTGACCCCCGCCCCACATCCCCCCGCTCTGGGCCCTACAGCCCATCTGGCAGACAGAAAGAGCTAGAAAGGACTTGCTACTTGGTGGCCTTCCAGGACACCTGGCTCTCCACCCTTCTCCCAATCCTGACAACTCACACCAGCTGACATGACAGGAAATGAGGGTGAGCAGAAAGGCCTGCGGCCAAGAAGTCCCCTTTGCTGAGGTAGGGAACAGGGTGCGGGCCCACCTCGCTCCCCGAGCGCCTCCTCCAGGGCTACAGCCTGTTTCCAGCAATGTGTCTGGACGGGGAGCTTAGCTCCTAGAGCCTTCCGTCCTTGAAGCAAAAGAAGCTGCTAGCATGCTCACATAGAAATGCGGCCGGGGCGGGGGGGCTCGTAACTTCCTAGAGGTGCAGCCGAGGGGATCAGACGTAATCCCAGGAGGACCAGAAGGACCCCCAGGAGGGATCCACGTTGATCACAGTTTGGGGACAACAGGATCCTGGAGTTAGGCTTTGGCTGCTCTCTGAAAAAGCCCTCCAGCTGTTGAGAGGGTAGGGGGTAAAGGAGGAAGTGATGGGTCATTTGCATATCATTTGTATGTGATTTGCATGGTGCTCTTTTGATGTCCAAAGGCACTGAAATTTCCTGTCTTTGCTTCTTTTTCCCTTTCTTTCCTCTGTTCCTTTCTAACCTCCAGGCAACTCCCTATCTCTCTCCTCTTCCCCACAGCTTTTTCTCTTCCTGGCTAAACAGAGAAATGGGTTATTAGGCCACGGAGGTGGCACCTTCCCCACCTCCCATCTGCCCAGAACTCAAAGAGCTGATTTCATGGAGACCATGAGTGTTCCACAGAAGCACTCATGGTCTCCACGAAGGAGGGAGGGACAAAGGGGTCTTGTGCACTCCTGTTCCAGTTCATCTAGTTGAAATGGTCATCAAGCAAGTCACAGAGGGAAGGAATAAAAATCATCGAACCCTGCCCCTTGCCCCACCCACCCTTCAAAGGCCCAGAAAGAACAGAAGAAGGAGGAGCAGAGAGAACAGAGGGTCTCTGCTCTGCCTTTGCTTGCCATCGTGTGACCTTGGGCAAGTCCCACCCCCTGTGGACCTCTGGTCCCTCATACGATTATCTAGGTTCCTTCCACCTGGAGTTATATGCTCATAGAAGGGAAGAGCAGAGAAGAGGAGACTCGGGCTCAGACACCGGAGGCCAGGATTAAAAGTACCAGCTTTGGAGTCAGGCAGGCCTGGTCTAAATTTCAACTCTGCCATCTACTAGCTGCATTAACCTCCCTGAACCTCAGTTTCCTCATCTATAAAAGGAACCTAAAAATTTCATGTTCCTCCTAAAGGTGTGATGACTGAATAAAAAGGTACATGCCCAGCACGTAGCACTTTCTTGGCCTATAGAAAGCATTCAATCAATATGGATTGAATGAATGAGTAAGTGAATGAAGGTGAGGTCCTGTCTGCTACCTCTCCCCCACCCCTCTCACCTTCCCATCCTTCCCCCAATCACCCCCTCTCCTGGTCCGGAACCCAAAACTGTCCTTCCAACTCTGAAGCTATAACGCCCCATCCCTTTCCCAATGGGCCCCATCTCCAAGGGTTCCACCCCCACCCGCAACCCCAGGACCCCAGTATCCTAGGCTACTAGAGCTGGAAGACCCTTAGAAATCATTAGGTACATGCTCCTCTGGCTTCTGGAAAACTAAAGCCCAGAAAAGAAATGTAACTTTGCACATGGAAAAGAGAAACAGGTTCCAGATACTGGTGGTCAGAGAATCAGACCCTTGGGGAACACGACTATACAAATGCTATGCAAATAGAGATATGGAAATCACAAGCGCACCGGGGTATATAAACTACATGCAGGCATTTTTCTAGGATGGTGGTAGGTGAAGTGCAGTTGTAGATAAGAAATGGCCTCAGGCTTGGGGCCAAACCTGAAGTGGAGGAAGGGAGGGAAAGTAGAGGAAAGAGGAGGGAAGGAAGGGACAGTCTGGCGGTGTGCCAAGGTGTGGGGGGCGTGTCTCTGGGTTCCCTAGGCCTCTGAAAAGCTACTGATCTCTTTCCTCAGCCAGAAGAAACAGGAAGAAAGTCTCCTCCCTTCTTGCCAAGAGTGGGAGGAAGAAAGTTTGGTGCGATTGGGGGAGAGTGGTTTGTGTGGACCCGAAGAAGCACTTGTTAAACGCTTTCCCTCCAGGGCCACTGTGGCACCCACTGGGCCCTTTCTGACACCTGTTGTGTACCCTGCACTGTGTTTGGTGCTGTGGGGGCAGCCAATCAGTTAACGGCCAGGAGATAGGATAAGAAAAGTCCTGCAGGGCGAGCCACAGGGCTAGTAAGAACATTGAAACGTTATGGTAATTTAATAACAGATCAGATCACTTCCAGCTTCAGAAGGAGGTGGCATTTGAATAGTGCACGAAGGGAGAAGAGTGCAGAATTTTAGAACAGGAGCCCTGATACTTGCTGGAAGGGTAACTGTGGGCACACTAAACTCTCTAAGCCTCATTTTTCCCATCTGTAAAATGGAAATAATAACGTCCCGTTTTCGAGTTGTTATGAGGACTAAACAAGATCAGGTGCCTCTCAAGTGTTGGTTAGCACAGTGCCTGATGCACTGAAAGCTCAATAAATGCTGGATATTCTAATGGGGATTATTGGGGTGGATGGTGGGTGGACATACCAACTGGAAAGAACAGTGCAAACAAGGCACAGAGGCAGAAAAGCCCGGGACTTGTTCTGTAAGCAGGTTGATAGGGAGACCTGTCTGGAAAGAAAGGCGAGGTCTGGCCTGCTGTGGGCACATGGCTTTCAAGGCTTATACACAGGTGGTCTCTTCGCCTTGCCACCTCTTCCTGGGGCCTGAAGAGTGGAGGAGAAGGGTGGGGGAAGCTCAGGTGACGAGTCTATGATGGGTGCTGCAGAGAGCACTGGAGTGGGAGTCCAGAGACCTGATCCCAGCCAGCTTCCTTCCACCACTAGGGAATTGTGTGCCTTTGGACAAGTCACTTCCCAGCTCTGTAAATGAGGAGGTGGCTGTTCCCACAGCCCCTGACACTAGTAAATAGCCTTCACATCATACTCTCATAGAGCCTCGCAGCAACCTGGGACCTGGTAGGGCAGGCAAGAGACACTATCTTCACCCAGAAAATGTGATAATTAGCTGGGCCCCATCTAGGTCCCAGGATGTGGTGAGGATGCACGGGGGGCCTAGGTGAGCTTGACCACCTGCTAACTTCAGATAGATAGATGCCAGTTAAGATTAACACCTGCCCCCGTTTTACGGTTGAGTAAACTGAGTTCAGGGAGGTGATGAGCCTTGTCTCATGTCACACAGCCCGGTAAGCGGCAGAGAGGTAGGATTCCAACACCAGATTCTTCCCAGCGCACTCCCGCGGCTTCTCCAAACACTTCCAGAGCTCCTCGCAGAGCCGGGGTGTCTGTCCAGACGGAAGCTCAGCCCGCCCCCCCCGCCGCCCCGCTGGTTAATCTGCCAGGGGTTCCTCAGTAGGGCAAGCTGTTGGGCCGGGCGCGGTGGGGAGAGGCCATTGGCGGGTCCGAGGTGGACAGGTGTTCCGCAGGGTCAGGACCCGCCCCGGCAGCACCGCCTGCCCCCTCCCCCGGCCCCCGGCTCCCCGAATGCAAATCGCTGCTTTGCCTGGGCCGGGGGCCAGGCGCGGGGGCCCTGCCAGGGGGCGTGGCCCGAGGCCCCCGCCCCGCCGCGCCGCGTGCTCACCTGGGGCGTGTGGCAATCCCGCCGCGCCGAGTGCTGCCCGGGTGGGCGGGAGGGAGCAGCGGAGCGCGCTACGGCTGCGGCGACGGCTCCGGCGGCGGCTCCCGCGGCGGCGGCGGCCGGGGGCGGGAGGAAGGAGACCCTGGCTTCCCCGGAGGCCCGGCTGGGGCAGCCGCGAGGGGCCTGGGGGGAAGCTGGCTTTGGCCCCGCCTGGGGCAGGATGGTGAATCTGGAACCCATGCACCCAGGTGAGGGGCGAAGGGCGCGAGCTCTGACAGGTGTCACTGTGCTCGGGCAGGGGCGAATGACAGGGGCGCCGCTCTCGGGGGGTCTTGTTCCCCAGCGGCCAGGAGAGGGCAGTGTGGATAGCGGGTCGCCCCGAGCTGGCGGGCGCCGGGTCCGTCTGGGGGACTTTGGGGAAGAATGAAGGTAGGGGCTACGGTGGAGGGTGGGAGGGCTTCTGAAGCCTCGCATCTGGAGAGCGCTGGCATCTGGAGAGCCGCAGCCCTGTGGGACCTGGGCGTGCTGAGCTGTGGTAGTCTCGGGGAAGTTGCCCTGTTCACTGGTTGCAGAAGGGTGGCTCACTGGCTCAGCCAGGGGTGTGGACCTTGGAGTGCAGAAGTGAGAGAAATACGTGTATCCACATGTTGCGTGTTTGGTGTCCCAGGCATTTATGTGAAGTATAGGGAGAGTGGATATTGGTAAGGTCTAGGGGGTGCCTAGGAAAAGTGAGTGGAGCTGGGCATTTACAGAGGCACACCTGGGGCAGGTGCCATGGTGCACGTGTATTGATCAGGGCCTAGGGAAGCATGTGTCCGTGTGTGTCAGAGGTGAGTCTACCTGTCCCCATGTGTGTTGGGAGAGGAGGTGGAGCAGACCCCACCCGTGAAGGTGTACCTGCTCCCCTGCTCCGTGAGCCTAGGCAGTGTCGTAGGCTGGTGCGCGGCGGGGCTGGGGGACCCGCGTGCGGGGGCTGAGCCGGAGCTCTGTGGGGCGCACAGGAGGAGAAGCCTGCACAGGGCCCTGTGGGAAAGCGCTTCCATCTCTGTGTCTGGGGGGTGGGGGGGCAGTGAGAGATACATCCTCTGTGTTCTATGTCCCATGGATTTAGATGCCAAGCCCTCCTCTCCTCAGGGGTGGGAACCTAGGCCATGGAAATGCTTTTCTGGGAGTCAGTTTCCCCTGCGTGAAAGGTCTATGGGCATGGAGTGAACCAAGACCCCTCCATTCACCCTGCTGATCCCTCCTTCCACAGCTGGGCAAGGACTCGAGCTACTAATCCTGGAGGTTGGACTTGGTGTCGGGGTGGGTCTTCTGGAGGTCTGAGGGCCTGAGCAGAGACGGACTGACATGGAGAAAGCTGAGCCTGATTTGGCCATTTCAAACCAGCAACTTGCCTCTTAAAGGGGGCAACACCCAATGAATGACCTTCATTAAGGACTTCAGGGCTGTTGATGGGAATTTTGTTACCTGCTCTCCTTTCTGGAGGAAGAGTGAGGGAGTCAATTCTCATGACCTACCCCAAGGAGCAGCGCAGGCTGGAGGCTTTGGCCCTTCCTGGAGCCGCCAATCCTTGAAATCAAGCAGCAGTGGGTGCACGGGGGAGACCCAGTTTCCCAGACGCAGTCCTGGTGCGGCTGAGTGAAAACCAGCAGACGGTGAGGTGTTAGCTCTGAGTGGATCCCCAGGTGCCAGGACATGCCAGGGAGGGCTCGGTGTGGCGGAAAGAATCATCCAACTGGGTATCATCCAATGGTTGGGGAAAGTCCATTTTCAGACCTCGTAGCACCAGCATGGAGCTGGACATAGCTGGGGGCAGATCCCGGGTTCTCCTTTCTCCACGTTCCACCAAGAAGGCCTAGGTGTGCATGGGAGCAAAACCTGAAGGCACACCCCCCAGTGGGAAGTTCTTTAGGACCAAGACCAGAGACTTCCTGGGGGTTTTCCACCTCATTGTCTACTGGGGGCTCCTGCTCTGGGGGAAGTGGGAGGAGGGGGGGCAGCTGGGACCCAGCAGGGAGGCCGCCTGGGGGCTAAGAGGATCTAGCCGAGAGCAGGAAAGAGAGGGTGAGGCTGAGGTGAGGAGGCCAAGCCCTCCATGCCTGGCCTGGGAGGAAGCTCCAGGCTGACGCTTTTCAGAAGCCCGGGCACCTCCCCCAGCCCTGTCCCCTGCAGGCAGACACAAAGGGGGTGATTGAGCTAAACCCAGGGTGCGCTGACTCCTCAGGTGGGTTCTCCGTCCACCTGTTTACCTCAGGTGGGTGACCTGAGTCATCTCTCTACATTTGCTTGCCACTGCTCCCCAGCCCGCTTCTGTAGTCTATCTCCCCTCAGGGCTGCCTGGCCTCCCTGTGAGGTTTCCTGGCCTCTCTGTGGTGTCTGGTTCCCCTTTGGAGACCTCAAAGGGCTCGCTCAATTTGGGACTTTCTGTGGGGCCTCTCTAACTAGGTCTCCATTTGAGGGCTCCCTTTGCTGGGTCTTCTCAGTGGGCTTTTTAGTCCGGGGTCATCTTTGTAAGGTCTTTCATCGAGGGCGCTGCTGTGGGGTCTCTGAGGGAGGATCCGTCTATGGAGTGTCTCCCTGTGGGCCCCTCTCTAGGGTCTCTGAGTCCAGGATCCTCGCTGTGGAAATCTGGTCTCTTCTGAGCCCTGCTTTACCCCTCCCAGCGATCCTGTGTCCTGCGGATGCTTTATAAGCAGCGCTTGCCCTGTAAATCCCCAGTCCTAGGCCCTTGGGGATTCCCCCTCCATGGATCTACTGCAACAGTCTGGGGGGGTTGGAGGGGGAGCAGGGGCACACAAAATAATGCGTAAGGTCCCCCACTCAGCAGCTCCGCAAGCACTGCGGCCCCTGAGTCAGCCCATCTTTTTGCTCTGATAACCTGGGTACCAGCCGTGATTCAGGTTGGCCTGGGACCTCAGCACTTTGTATTTTGTAGAACACCTCTCACATGGGAGCACAAACACCCGAGCAGACATGAGGTCACCAGACACAGGGGCACCCAGGCTAAGGAGGGGCTCCTCCCTCCCAGGCCCAATGCAGGTAGACAAGAGTCAGACAGAAAGCTCAGGAGGGAGAGAAGAGATGGAGGAAACAGTGGGAAACCAGCTGGAGGGGGACAGCTGGTTAGTCCCAGAGCATCTCTTTTTTGCCCTTTTCCTCACTGTGAGCTGTTCTCTATCAGCGTTGGGAAAGGAGGATCGAGTCTCACAGACTGATACCAGTTCCAGCTCAGGGGGTTGGAAGGTCTCTTGAGAGGAAGTGCATTTCTCTTGTAGAAGAGGTGAGAAGCATCTCCTCCAGGGAAGAGTTGGAACCCTGGCTCGCTCAGAAGTAGGACCGGTAGCCCCTTGAATTCCCTCTGGTAGAAGTGCCTGAAGCAGTGGGTATGGGAAGGAGAAGTCAGGAGGGAGCTCCAGTCCCTTCCGAAGAGATGAAGATGGACAGTAGGAGAGAGAGGAGTGGGCCTTTTGTTTTCCTGGCATAGCCTGGACCCAGGAGGTCCAGGACACCGTGGACACTCAGCCTGCAGCCTGGGGAAGTGCTGCCCCTTGGACTTTGCTCCTGCAGGTTCACACACACATCCTGGTTCACAGATGTGTAGGGAGGGGCTGCTGCTGGGTCATGCCAAGGCACAGGGAGGTCAAGGCCAGCGGCCAACATTTCGCTCCAGCTTCAGCGGGTGACAGCGCCGGTGAAGCAGATGAGGGGCTGCATCTGGTATCTGGGTTCTTACACGGACCAGCTGAGCCTCCCCAGAGAAGGGAGTGATGTCAAGGAACCTCCTCAGTTGCCAGCTGAGATTAGAACAGCAGAGAAGCCTGACCGCACCCCACACCTCTCTCACTCACCTCCGGCACGTGCTGTCCGACAGGCGAAGGGTTGTGGCGTCTCGGCGAGTTTCGGTGTTGGCCCATTTTTAGGCTGAGACCCAAGAGCTCGTCCCACCCATCAGCCTCGGCCTCCTACCCAACAGGAACAGGTTCGCAGTGTCTTAACATCCTATGGGAGTTAAGAGGTTTCACAGATCATCTCAGCCTGACCCTCCATTCAGACTCAAATCCCTGTCCAATGCCGAAGTGTCACAATGTTGCTCCCATAATGGGTACATGCAATGAGTAGATGTCCTAGAAGAGTGTGGAGCCTTTGACTCCTTCAAAAGTTAATTTTAGACATGATTAGGACTACCTTTCATGCTAATTTAAAAGATCAGAGAGATGGCTTTTGGGTAGAGTTAAAGGTGGTGCAGGGAATGGGTGTTGGAGGAGTGTTTGGGTTACAGGCATAGAATTATGGTTTAGCTAAAATGTCACCCTTCTTAAACGTCAGATGTTTGAAATAAGTTGATTCAGAATACCTGGTCATCATCCCACCCTCACTACCTCTTAAACTCTTCTTGTCCCCATGAGCGTTTTTCCCATGAAGTCAGAATTGGGAGAATGCAGATGGCTTCCCAGGTAAAGGACAAATTATGATACTGCTTAGACAGAAAAACCAAAGCTGTTAACTGTAATGGAAGAAGGGGACTCCGATCGAAGCCTAAGTATCTGTTTAGTTAATTCATTTATCACGTGCTTCCTTTGTGCCAGGAACTGTGCCAGGCGGTTTTCATTCAGTATCTTATTTGCTCCTCACTATAACTCTGGGAAGTATCATTTTTCTCATTTTTTTTTTTTTAGTTGAGAAAACTGAGGTTCAAATATGTGGCCAGGGTCCCCCTGTGTTAGTTAGGATGGCACTGGGATTAAATCCAGGTCTGTCTGCTGTCAAAACCCATGCTCTGAATTCCCAGCGCCACTGAAGCAGGTTTAAAAGCCCACTGAGAGGGCTTCCCAGTGGTTGAGAGTCCTCCTGCCGATGCAGGGGACATGGGTTCGTGCCCCGGTCTCGGAGGATCCCACATGCCACGGAGTGGCTGGGCCCGTGAGCCATGGCCGCTGAGCCTGCGCTTCCGGAGCCTGTGCTCAGCAACGGGAGAGGTGGTGAGCACTCACCCCCTCCCGCCCCTTCCCAGCAGTCTCTGACGTTTTCTCTGCACTGTTGAAGGATCCCTATGGGGAAGTGTAACTGAGCCGATCTATAATAGGCAATGCCCAGCTCCAGCGTGGCCCTTCATGGGTGGGACGAAGCTAAGCCCATCTCCCCCCTGGAGCAGAAAGCGTGGAGTAGCAGAAGCCCTTTGCAGACCTGTCCGGGTGGCCCACACTAGTTACTCTGCATATTCATGCATGACAGACTGTACAAAAAGTTTCAAACTGCAGCAGGAAGGACTTTGGTTAGGCTGGAGAAATGCCTTCTTAAATGTAGTGCACTGAGAGGGGTGGCAAGTGTGGCTGCAGGGTTTCCCCTAGAGGTCTGTAACCACGCAGGACAGTGTGGATGTCTGGGGAGGGCTGTACGGAGCTCCAAGTATTTACCTGGGAGTCATCACTTTGACCGGTCTCAAAACTATTCCTCAAACTACAGTGGTTCCCAAGGTTGCTTACTCCCTCCCCTGCTCCTGGGGTGTTCCAAGGGCTGTAGAACCTCGGGACTCCCCATCTCTGTCTTGCTTGGCATAACAGTCACCCCTCCTGCACTGCAGTCACTGCATCCCCTGGGACTACACTTTAAACCTCTGCCAGAGCCACACACATCATTGCCCTAAAAAAAAAAAAAAAAAAAAGTAGAAGAAGAAGAAGAAATAAAAGTCGGTTTCTTCCTGCTTTTCCTGGGGCGGAGGTCCACCCTTCTCCCTCCTCCTGGTCATCTCCAGACCTCAGACATCCAGACTGTCAACTGCCCAATTATGTGGCCCAAATTAAGACGGGCTGCTTACCCGGGATTGGCTGGGGGGCCGGGTATGCAAATTGGCTCACCAAGACTTTATCTGGTTTGAAAGAGTTAAAAGTGCTGCCCCAGAGAAGGGGGGGGGGGGGTCAACATGATTTGAATAAAATATTCTTCTGTCTTTAACGGCTTCAGTATTGGGGTGGTTTCATAAGGAGAGGAGCTGAGAGTGAGTTAGCTCAAAGTTGTCTCTTTCCTTCTCTTTGCTGACCCTTGAGGAGACTTAGGGGCCTCTTAGGCAGCAGCAGCTGTCTGTTGTGGGTAAATGTTTAATTTACTGAAATGAAGCAGGGCAGAGAGGCCAGACCCGCAGCACTTGGGGGCTGAGACAGGGGGCCTTGTGTAGGTCTTCTCTCTCCGCGGGACGCTGACCCGCCTGCCATCCCTTTCTTACTGAGAACGTTGAAGGAGTAGGAGAGAAGGTAAGGGTTCCCAAGGAGGGCCACACGGGAACTAGGGTTTGATCACCAGACAGTGGGTTGACCTCTGAGAATCAGGCAGAGAATAGAGGCAGGATTGGCTAAAAAAGAGGAGAAGGGCAAGCCTTGGTCCCAGGGTGCTCTTGCCTCTCAAGGTAGAGTTATTATGAGGGGGAGGACGGGAGATGGATATTTCTTGTGCTACTTTAAAAAATATCAGACATCCCCCAAATCCCAAAGGAAATGAGGATGGAGAATGAGGAGCATTCTCCCCCATTCCCCTCCCTCCGCTGTACCCTTCCCCTTGTTAAATTTTTACCAACTGAGCCTGGTGATAGAAGGAAGTGGCCGTGAATGATGCAAAGGGGAGAGACCCTGCAGTAGCACTGGAGAAAGAGGGAAAGGAGGCAAGCCTGGGACGAGGGGATATGTGCCCCAAGCTTATGAATATTCTAATAGTTGTATGTTTAGGAATCAGGAATTTGAAAGTCTGATGCTTGTTGTAATTACCCATTCATCTTCGCTGTTTAGTTAAAGCCACATAGGTCATAGCGAGAAAAATTGTGACCTGTTACTAAAATCAGTTGTGTTCTCCCTGCAGATATCAAGATGAGTGGGGATGTAGCAGATTCTACAGTTGCTCGAAGTGCTCTCAGCCAGGTGGAGACAGGTAAGGGTCTTCTCTTCTGGGAAATGAAACAGAAAAGCAAGGGCAGGACAGAGTTACTGGAATTCATCGAATAATGGAATAACGTGGTACCTCTTCCGGCTTGGTCTTTCAGCCAATCAGACCCAAAGGCTGGGTCTTAGGAAATGAAGGGATTCCCTAGAGACAGGGGGTATGACCCTGGAGCCTTTGAACAGTAGACATCGGTATACAACGGAACAAAGCCTCTGAAACTAGGCTAGGAAAGGACCAGATCCTTAGAAACAAACAAGAAGTCAGGGAGGAGATTCACTTTTTTTTTTTTCATTTTTAAGTAACATTTGGTTTTTTGCTTTTAGCTTTTTTTACTATTTTTTTTAATAGATCTTTATTGCAGTGTAATTGCTTCACAGTACCCTGTTAGTTTCTGTTGCACAACAAAGCAAATCAGCCATATGCATACACGTCCCCATATCCCCTCCCTCTTGAGCCTCCCTCCCGCCCTCCCTATCCCACCCCTCTAGGTCATCGCAAACCACCGAGCTGATCTCCCTGTGCTATGCCGCTGCTTCCCACCAGCCAACTATTTTACATTCGATAGTGTATATATGTCGATGCTACTCTCACTTCGACCCAGCTTCCCCCTCCCACCCCATGTCCTCAAGTCCATGCTCTATGCCTACATCTTTATTCCTGCCCTGCAACTAGGTTCATCAGTACCATTTTTTTTTCAAGGCCCCTAGAAGCAGCAGGCTGTGTTCCCAGCTGCTACTGACTGACGGAAGGCAGAATGTGTCTCTGGTAGATGGGAACTAAGGCCTTTTAACCCCAGATTTCTCAATAATCCTACTCAAGGAACTAATCAAAGAGGCCCATGGACAAGTGTTCCTCTTCCAAATTACATGCATGTGGGTGGCAAACAGACCCAGAAAGGAGGGCTTGGTGCCTTTAGATGTCTTTGCTTTGTGAATAAAAGGAAAAGGAGAGGGAAGAGTTGAGAAGAAAGTTTCATAGCTCTCTCTCTCTCTTTTTTTTTTTTTTTTTTTTGCGGTACGCGGGCCTCTCACTGTTGTGGCCTCTCCCATTGCGGAGCACAGGCTCCAGACGCGCAAGCTCAGTGGCCATGGCTCACGGGCCCAGCCGCTCCACGGCATGTGGGATCCTCCCGGACCGGGGTACGAACCCGTGTCCCCTGCATCGGCAGGCGGACTCTCAACCACTGCGCCACCAGGGAAGCCCCTAGCTCTCTCTTTTAACTCCATAGTCCAAACCTTGCTTTGAAAGCTCCATATAATTAAAAAGAACTTGAAGAAAGATGAGCATAAGTTGTAACACCACCAAATAACTTTAATAGTATCCCAACAAGACCTCAATTAGTCTTTCATCTGGATCATTAGAGGCATAGAAATTAGAAGTGGAAGAGAATCGATGTCCCCCAGAGCTGAAATCTTTTCCCAAGTCTTCAGGTGCAGTCTAGTTCCATTCTTGAAGCTAAAAGACTCAGGATCAGGGACACGATAATTGGGGGTCTTGTGGAGGCATCTGCAGCATACATTTACCATAAACGTTTCTGCCCCTCCGCCCTCAATTTAGTCTTGAAACTGTCTGTTTACACGGGTAGTGGTACATGTTTTATACTTTGCTTTGTGTCTGGGAACAGTTAAGCTTGGAGAGAGTGGGCCAATTGCAACCATTTGTCAATTGATTTATTAGCTGAGTATGTTTAAAGGTCTGTGGAGTGGGGTATCTGTTCTCCCCAGTTGTGAAGAAAATTCCCTTTCATCTCCAGAACTCCAGCAAGGCTTTCATATCAGTTCACCTGATGAGTAGTAATAGGTACATCTCTGCTCTGAACTCTTCCCTAGAGAAAAACCAGAGTCCAGAAGCCTTGATTCAGAAGTTGAGTCACCCTTTCCCAGTAGCAGGCTAGCTAGAGCTGACCCTGTTCACCTGGGCCAGGTATATTGCCCCAGGTATGTGGTGACACAGCTAAGAGAGTGTCCATGAGGGTGGAAGTCCACACTTAACAGGATAGCCCTGGTGCTCTGTTATTAGTTACGGGACCAAGTCAAGACAACTGTGTCAGGAGTGAGAAGGACCTACATGAGACCCTGAAAAGCGATCCAGGAGACAGAGGGAGTTCAGAACCTGGGGATTAGGAAGGTTAAGGCGTTACAGGCAGTCTCAGCAGGCTCTGGCCTCCTGTCTGGGACTGTGGGAGCTTGAAGGAGAAAGGTTGAAGGAGAAAGAGTCTGAACATAAACTGGGACTTTCAGAATACAAGTGTCATCTCAGTGTCTGCCAGTTCAGAATGTGGCCTTGGACCAGCCGCTTTGCTTCCCTAGGAGGCAGGAACAGATGACCTTTGAAGAGTATGGATTTAGAATCAAACAGACCTGGGGTAAGAATCACAGCTCTGCTGCTGACTGGTTTATGTGATCTGATGAGTTAGTTTAGCCTGATCTCTTCTAAAGAGGACAATTAATGTCCATCGTAGAGAGTGGGTTGAGGGTTAGCTGAGATATTTAAAGCCCTCAGCACAGTGCTTGGCACATTGACAGCTGCGGTCATCATTTCCTCTAATGGCATCATTAAGATTCTGTAATATACACAACGAGACTTGATGCTAAGTGTTCTGGGGCTGCAGGTAGCTGGGGTGCCCTTCTCCCCTTCACTCAGGCCAAGTGGATCAACCCTACAGGTTGATTTTGTTCCTTCCACCATTCAGGGAAAGAGTCTGTGTGGGTCCTTCTCAACTCCAAAGAGTCCCTTTAGTTCATCTGTCAGAACGCCTCCATTCCCAGATCCTTCACTTCTAGCGGCTCAGCTTGGTGGCTGGTAGCATCCTTACTTAGGTGACTGTCAAATTACTGCATGTTTTTAAGGGCAAGAAAAAAAGAGGCAGCTAATTAAAGTAACCAAGCTTCCTGGAAAGTCATTCTGACTCATTTTCTACAGAGGAAAACTTATCGTGAGTCACAGCGATTACCAACTTGGTTTAATGGCTTCCTTTGGATTTTTAAAAGGCAGATTCCCCTCCCCAACAGTGCCTGAATTAAGGGGTGGTTTGTCTCTGGGTTTTAAAGAAACTATAAACAAAGGTGACCTAGAAAGCCCCAGCTCCCTGAGAGCACCCTCTGTGTTGTGTGAAATCCCCAAGGTGCACGAGGTGGGAGCTGGGAAAGGGAAGTGAATTTCCCCTCCACACTGGCCAGGACTGCAAAGGAGAGCGTTCTCTAGTCCAGACACAGACCTCCCGGTTGGTGGAGACGTGGCAGGGAAGCTAGCTCATCCTTTCCTTTCCTTCGGTCTATGAGGAAGCCGAGGCATGGGTGGACAGAGGAGAAATTCAGTGTCTTTGTGACAGCGCTCGGGACCAGAGAAGACTCCCGATCCCCTGGCCAGTGTTGTTTCCACACCCTGTAGAAGACTGAGGCCAAGCTGTTTCTAGATTTCTGAACTATCAGCTTTTCTATCCTTCCTCTTACTTCCCGTTTTTACTTTTCCTTCCTTCTTGAGACTGACACCGATTTTTTTTTTTTCCGGTTCTCAACTGAGTGGTTGATAAGAACATAGCCTTACCCACATTTCAAAAGCTCCCAGCTCCATAACTGACCATCCCCAAGCACCCAAGCAGATAACCCTATGACTTTTGACCACTCTGGTCACAGTGTAGCCTCCTACACAGGGGGAGGACAAATACGGTGGGCTTGAGAAGAAGAAGGGAAAGGCCAGTCACATCCACGGAGCCTCCTTCCCATACCCAGGCCCGTGGAGCCAACTGTACATGCATTACCTCATTTAATTCTTACAATTGCCATTTTTATCAATGAGGAAATTGTGGCTCAGAATGAGAAACTAACTAGCCCAGGATCACACAGCTTCTAACCAGTAATCAAACTCAGTCCTGACTACAGTCTATTAACTCCCTGCAGATTATTGGGCAAATGTTTTCCCACCCAGACATTTATTTTCCTCCCCATTAAGGAGGGTTTGGGGCTGGATAGCCTCTAAGGGCTGAATTTTTAAAGATGTGTATGCAGTTCTGCTTTTCCATATTCTCTGCCATCAGTTCCCACACTGTGCATTTGTGTGGGGACTTCCTCAGCCCTGAGCTCTGCCCGTCTACCTCGTCACCTCCCTCAGCCCCTATATCCCCTCCTTCCACCACCCCTCTCAGCCCGCTCTCCTTCTGACACCTCCAGCTGCCTTGCTCTGTTCAGGCTCCGTCCTCTTCTCTGACCTCGCTGGCAGTCCTCGCTTGTGTCAGACCCTGGGCTCAGAAAGATGACGAAACAGTCCCTGTCTTCCAGGAGCTTTCCTCCAGGGCTTCATGGTGGAGTGGATCACAGGGCCAACCTGTGTTTGGAAGAGCACGTTCAAACAGTGCGTTTGGACTTTACAACAATTCTGTGAGGGTAGATGACGCCATCCCACTTTGCAGACGGGGAAGTTGAGGCTGGTTAGCTGATCTCCCCAAGGTTCTGTATCTAGCAAATGACAGAATTAAACTTGGGTCTTTCTAGTGACTATTTACCCAGAGATGGTGGTGGGAAGACTGGGGACCAGCACAGGAAACCAGGGACAGAGGACACAAGAGAGTGGCGGCATCAGGGAGATGCCGAAATTATGGCAGGTGGCTCCAGCCAAGGGGCTTGGCTCTCCTCCTTGGCTAGAGCCCCTGCTGGGGGGCTGGTCTCATCCAAGAGGCAGAAGCCTTGTCTGGTGCCAAAATGTGCTTGCTGGGGAAGAGAGGGAAAGAGCTGGGGTCCACTTACTCCCTTTGGTGAACTGTGGAGAGGGAGAATCTGGCCTTGGAGAGAACTGTCTCCATCTCTTCTCTCATCCTGGGCCAGCCTCACCGACACACCAGCCCCGGCTCCCCGCATTCTGCAGGCTCAGTTGTCATGGGTGGAGTGGGGGTTTGCAGGCCCAGATGACAGTGGAGCAGACGCCTTAGGACCCTTATCCTGCTCAGAGATCTGGGAAGGAAGGGCTCCACGAGGGGAGCCCAGGGGAGGAAAAGGGGAGCAAGAAGGAAGGGGGTGGGGACCGGACTCTGTTCAGTCATCCCTTCCTGCTGCCCTTCTTCTTTGCTTCAGTTGCCTATCTGAGAAGTGAAATGGCTCACCGTGTCCCACCGTCTGGAAGGACCATCCAGGGGAGTTAGCTGTGTGGGGACCCTTTGCAGAGAGTCTCCTCACTTAAATCTGGCAACTTTCTACATGGTTTTAAGACGGAATGGACACGATTATATAGGGGAGCCCAGAGAGGTTAGTGATTCTCCTTAAGGCCCAAAGAAATAATGAGTAACTGACCCAAGAAGAGAAGCCCTGTCTTGGTCAGTTCATTCCTGGGACCTCGCCATCTCCACCCTAGTGAGTCCCCAAGAAAAGAGCTAAGGATAAAGAAACTACGTCTCACTGCGACGAAGAGGTGCAGTTCCAGGCAGAAACAGGTGGAAGGCTCTAGAGACGTGTGTGGGTTTTAACCCAAATGTTTATGGAATAAAACTATTCTTTCAATGACAGAGAGGACGAGAGAAGTCTAGGAAGTACCTGGGGTGAGGTGAGACTTGGGGGAAGGTGCAGAACAGTCTCCTATTGACAGCTCTTTCTAAATGAGACACACGGGCGCACGCGTGTGCGTGCGCGCGCACACACACACACACACACACCCTTTTATGATTAAATGACAGAGTGGGTGTGAAAGCACTTTGCAAAGTGAATGTCACCATACAAATACAGTCCATCATTAGGTTGATAATTATCAGAAACGTTCAGGAGACAAGACAAAGCTCTGTCACTGAGCAGTGTGGGACAAGTCTGCTTGTGCCTTAGACTCGAGTTTCCTTGTCATAATATGGCGGGAGAGAGGGCTTGAGGGAGTAAAGTGAAGAGAATGAGCTGGGTGGGCTCTAGGATTCAAGCCTGATGACTCTGGTCCTGTGCCTTGGTCTGTACCCACTCTCTCCCTTACCTCTCTGGAGGACAAAAAGGAAGCCACAGCCCCTCCAGATGTCCAGGGGGAACTGAGATGAATCCCTGGATTCTGAGAGGATATCTTGTCCATACCTCTCTCTTCCTTTGAAGCCATTTCAAAACCATCCCTGGAAAATAAAGGATCCTGTTCTTAGAGCTATTTTCCCCTCATTTATCTTCCATCCTTAAGAAAAGCTAACCCCACAATTTCTCTTGGCCACCTATTCTTGTAGGATACAATTCTCAGTGTCGGAAGTCCTTTCCTATCTCTTGTCTACAACCCTCACGCTGCAGCCTAAGCCCCTTGCCCCTGGTTCTGGCCTTCTCAAACCAGAGTGGCTTCCATCTCACCACGTTTCCAGTTTCTGTGCAGGGGGATGAGGAGGTACTAATTCACCATCCAGGCTTCATACTGTGGCTGTGTGTGCCAGAGGTCTCGGGAGAGCAGCCTGTGGCGTCAGGAGGTACCTGCCTCTAGCACACAGAGAACCTCTGCAAATAAAAGAATTACTACAGCAGCTCCCACCTGTGCCACACTTTCTCACCCATCTAGTCCCAAACCCAAGCCCACAGGGCAGGACCATGCTGCTCAGATGAAAATGTTGTGAAGTGTTTTTAATAGCAGTGGTTTTTTATATGTTGCTTGGAATCAGGAGGTTTATAACACATTCGTGTCCAGAAATGAGTCAAGATACTTTAAAGTCTAAGCACACTATATATGAGTGTGTTAGGAGTGTGTATGTCACAATCTCAAGAGGGGTAATAGTCCATATGGACTAAATTAATACCTGCCTCTGGGTAGCAGGTATGTTTGTAAATATAAAGTTACGTTAAACCTTAGCACCAGTGCAGGTGGATGAGCCAAGTCCTGCCTGACACCCGTCCCCCTTCCTCTCGGAGATCTCTTTAAGGAAGGCCACCTTCCCCACCCCAGCTGCCATCTCAGCAGCCCCCAGAAGAACATGGACCTCCTTTTCTCTCCAGCCTAAGAGGGAACAAAGCGAGGGGGCCGGGTCGGGGGGGGGGCACCTCTGTGCTGTCTTTTACCATCTGGAGTTCCGCTTGGTTTCATCAGCCGTCATTCCTTAGGGCACCGCTTCAAACAACGTGGGCTGCAGGACCGCTCGTTTTACTTCCAGTCTGTCACAGAGCAGTCCACAGTCCCACCGTGCAGGACTGGTATGCAGCTCGTACCCACCACACACATTCAACAGGGCCCAGACTTGTCTCCACTGCGTCCACAGGGAGCGCTCACTAATGACGTACTTGGGGTGCTGTGAACATTTCTAAATTCTTACTCTCTGTGTTTGGACGCATCTGGTCTCCAACCTTAATGAACAGCTCAGACCCGCCTGGCTGTTGGACCACACTTGGAGGTGCCCTGCATTAGAGGATAAGAGTGTGCATAAGAATGCCCCTTTCCTTTGGCATCCCATGGACAATGGGTACATCTTATGACCTTCTTAGCATCCCTCCTACTCCCACTGTTGGTGCCGTGGGGGCAGTGATGGGGAGATCCAGCAGGAGAGGTCAGTCCCAGGCTATCCTTTGCTGCCAGGGGTGAAATGACACCCACCCTCAACCCGCTACCAACACACACACACACACACACACACACACACACACACACAGACAGACAGAGAGAGAGAGGCCCTGAGCAACGTCCAGAGACTTAACACTGTAGCTTCTGGGCCTTAGCCCTTCACTAAGGCACCCAAATTGCAGCCCCCCTCCCTCATAAGCTGTGAGTAAATGCTTTTGGTCTCTTGGGTCCACCCTCCTCCTTAAGAAACAGTTACAGCAATGAACACCTGGTGTGGAAAAATGCTGAACAAGTGGAAAAAGAATTTGAAAAGAAATGAGCAGCCAAATTAGGGTTACGTCTTCGGGCTTGAAGAGCGGCCCCGTCTGGAGCCTGTGCTCCGCAACGAGAGGCCGCGATAGTGAGAGGCCCGCGCACCGCGATGAAGAGTGGCCCCTGCTTGCCACAACTAGAGAAAGCCCTCGCACAGAAACGAAGACCCAACACAGCCCTAAACAAATAAATAAATTAAAAAAAAAAAAAAAGAGTAAATCCTATTAAAAAAAAAAAAAAGAGCAGCCCCAATCCAGACAACTGAAATGCAGTTACACTCCATCCGCCCCACTCCCAAACACACAGACACACACACGCCCAACTCACACTCACGTGCAAACACACACGACTCACACAATCCCCACCTCAAAGCCCTCAGGGCAGGTTGGGCAGTCTGGTGGTGGGCTGCACCCACTGGCAGTCTTCCTTTCTGGTCAAGGCTCTATCAAAGGCAGGCTGGGGTGGTGGTGGTGGGGGTTTGTGAAACTACAGGAGGGGTAGGGGAGACGGAAGTTGGAGTCTCTGCCCGCATTTGCTAGTGGGTCCCCCTCGGGAAGGGAAGGGCTCTGCCAGGATGACCCGTCCTTAGGAAGAGCTGCTGAGGGGAGAAGCAGGTGCAGCTCCCCTTGCCTCCTCTCACTCCCCACTCCCCACGGCCAAGGGGAAGAGGGGCAGACATGTCCTTAAAAGGGAAGCCGCAGGAGGTCATCCCAACTGGGGCTGCGTTCCTCTCATTGGAGCCTGAGGGTCTGGTAGGACAGGGCTGGGGAAGCTGAGCGAATGACCAGAGTCCTCAAAGGAGGCTGAATTTCATTTCTAGGGACTTCAGCCACAGACAGTTCAAAGTCCCCTCCTGGATTCTCCACGGGCTTAGAGCTGACTGTGGGGGAGCTCCTGGCTAACAGCAGGGCCCTGGGAGACTCAGGGAGGGCAGGCCTTTGTGCCAAGCTCGGAGCACGGGAAACAGAGCTGCAGGCATCTCCCCAGAAAGCACTCGTGCTGTTGACTCAAAAAATAATAGGTGTTCATTTGCATGGCATTTTACATACAGGTTCCGTGCCCTGCGTTCCATCTCCTATCACTGGCACCACCGAAGCCCTCTAGGTCTCTCCTCTCCTGTCACCCCCTCTAGGAGCATCGCTGTGTCCTCCAGACTCCAGAACTTCCTCACCACCATCTAGGCCATCCTCGGATTAGGCTAGCCTGAGAAAAAAACAGCGGCTGGTCTCGCTTGGGTGAGACCAAATCTGGGTCCAGATTTGCACTAGAGAAGCAGGCAGGAAGCCTGACGGGTCTGGGCCCCGTTGGGCACCTCGGTGAGGGGTGCCCCCCCTGCCTGCTGGGAAGAGGAACAAAAAATCTAAGCCAGAGAGCCCAGAGAGGGGCCAAAAGGAGAGCAAACCCAGTAGTTGCTATGACGATGGGGTCCTGGCGCCCAATTTGCATAGGGCAATGATTTCCATACTGCTGGGTGAATTTCCATATCCCTGCCTCAAAGCCTGTTGGGGCAGGGAGTGGGGAGAGGGGAGAGGTCATTTGAAATTCAAATGAGGATGATTAAGCTTTTCTTGAGAAGGGAAGCACGCACAAGAAGGGTTAAGCCTGCTGGGAAATGTCTGCTCTGGACTCCAAGGTATCAAAGGGAGGTAGCACTGGGCTGGCTGCTCCCACCCTGTCCCTGTCCCCTCCCCTCAGGCCCCTGGAGGCCTGAGGGTGGTTGGCTGAGTAGGGTATTTGTGACCTCTGCCTCTCGGGAGAACCAGCTGGGTCCCCATCCCCGCCTAGCCCCAACTCAGTTTACTCCAGCGTCACAAGGATGATTGGGCTCTTAAGGACCATTGAGTGAGTTCTGGTCCTGGGCTCAGGCCTGTCTCCCTCTGCTGACAACAGACTAGTCATCTCAGTTTTTCTACCAGTGAAACTGGAGAAACAGTCTGCACTTTCTCGTGTGGTTGAGGAGATGTGAGGAGAGATGGAATCTGGACTCATCTCTACCATGAACCTGTGTCAGCAAGTCACCTCCCGTCTTCAGGCCTGAGTTCGTGCATTGGACGGAGGGTCTGAACTTGAGAGTCTCTAAGATCACTTCCGGCTCTAAGATGCTGAGATCCGTGAGCACATGCTGACCCTTTGTGCTCACTGGTTATTATTTGAAAGGTGGGGGTTGCTGTACCTCTCAGTTCCTGTAACGTGTTAGGAAGGGCACTGCTGCCCCCAGCTTACCAAGGCGGAGGCATTAAGGGCATAGACTTTGGAGCCAGAGTCTGTATTTGAATCCCAGCTTTTCTACTTACTAGTTATATGACCTTGGGCTGGTTACTTAATGTCTCTGCTCGGTTTCCTAGACTGTAAAATGGAGGTAATAACAGGGATAGACTCCTAGAGTTGCCGTGAGGATTTTTTTGTTTTGTTTTTCTTTTTTAATATTATGGAGAGTAAGGAACTTTTTTTTTTTTTGGCTTTTTTTCTTTAATAAATTTATTTATTTATTCATTTATTTAGGGCTGCGTTGGGTCTTCGTTGCTGCACGCGGGTTTTCTTTAGTTGCGGCGAGCAGGGGCTACTCTTCGTTGCGGTGCACGGGCTTCTCATTGCGGTGGCTTCTCTTGTTGCGGAGCACGGGCTCTAGGCACACGGGCTTCAGTAGTTGTGGCACGCGAGCTCAGTAGTTGTGGCTCGCGGGCTCTAGAGCGCAGGCTCAGTAGTATGGCACACGGGCGTCGTTGCTCCGCGGCATGTGGGATCTTCCCGGACCAGGGCTCGAACCCATGTCCCCTGCATTGGCAGGCGGATTCTTAACCGCTGTGCCACCAGGGAAGCCCCTGCTGTGAGGGCTGAATAAGCCAACGTGTGTAAGGCGCTTAGAGCAGAGCCTGCCATACAGTAATGCCATTTGCCAGTATTAGTATCAGAAGGACAGAGTGTCCACACGTGACCCAATGGCCAATCTAGGGACCCTCTATTAGGAATATGGGCTGTCTCCTGAGTAGACCTACCTGTGAATTCGTTCACTCATGGCCAACACACTGTCCTATCCACCTGCGCTTGGGAGTGGGAAGCGTGATTTGGTGAAGGACCCTCAAACAAACTGACTCCAGGCAATCAGGAAATGGCCAGAAGAAGGGGAGGGAGTTGGTGGAAAGACCCCTCCTCCCAGGACCCAGTGTTTAGGAATGGTACAGATTCAAGGAGACTAGATGATGTTTATAGTTCTGGAAAAATCTTTTTTCCCCCCTCAAGTTTCTGTGGCGACTCCATATGTGTTTTCATTTGGAGATAGTATGTCAATATATACTGTGGTGTGGTCAGCCTTGGCTGGTGGACAGACGTGGGCTTGAGTTTCTACTCGGCAATTTACTAATCAGTAAAGTTGGGCAAGTTGATTGACCTCTCTGAGCCTCAAGTTTCCTCATCTGTAAAATGGGGATAATAAGAACACCTACTCATAGGGTGGTTGTGAGGATTAAATGCTCTCCTGTGTATAAAATGTTTAATACAAAGCTTGGTGCATAGTACATGCTCAGTAAATGTCAACTATTAATTAATCCCTATTATTTGAAAATAGTGTTCTCCTGCCAAAATGTTTGAAAATTCTCTGATCTAGTCCCATTCTCCTATTTTATGGGGAAAGAGAGTGGGGTCAGAAAAGAGGAATGACTGTCTCAAGGTCACAGCAACGGGTTGAGATCCCTGTTTCTTTAAAAGCCCTTTCCCTACCCTAGAGGCAGTCCTCTGTCTTTTGCTTTTGTTTCCTTGTTTTGTTGGACAAAGTCTCCCCCCTCCCCATCATCCTTCCCTCAGAAGTGGCCCCTCCAGCCCTAGGAACACAGGCCCCAGCAGGAGAGGAAGCTACGTTAACCCGCGTGAGGGAAAGGGCATGGCATGGTGTCTGGATGCGGAAGACGGCTGTGTGACATTAACCAGCCCCGCCCTCTCTGAGCCTCAGTGTACTCACTGGTGAAACAGGAGTTCTGGAATCCCGGCTCTGTAGAACTCACAGGCAGGCGAGACTCTAATAAGGACTGGATACGAAAGTGCACTGCACAGAAAGGAACAAACCCAGTGCACGCCCCAAGACCCATGCGTGTTGGCCAGCGCACCAGCCCTGCAGCCAGAGCCCTGAGATCCAACTTCCTTTCCTCCAGCTCAGGCGCCATGGCCCAG
This sequence comes from Pseudorca crassidens, assembly GCF_039906515.1. Taxonomy (NCBI): domain Eukaryota; kingdom Metazoa; phylum Chordata; class Mammalia; order Artiodactyla; family Delphinidae; genus Pseudorca; species Pseudorca crassidens. The sequence goes on from NC_090304.1 coordinate 97,226,490, forward strand.
CCTCAGTTTCCTTATCTGTAAAACAAGTTGTGAGGCATGAATGAAACAAGAGTGTGTCTGTGGCAGCTCTCAGAAGTGAGAGTTGTTCTACAAATGTGAGATAGCATCTCCCATCTACCACACACGTGCCCCTCTGAGCGGCACAAAGGACATCTGTGTGCCCACGTGAGGACCAGCGCCCGGCTGCACGCCCCTCTCGGTAGCTATCCTTGCTCTTCCCACCCACCCTTCTCACCCCCACTTCACTCAGTCCCGGGAAGGGGGTGGCGAAGTGTCTCTTACCAACCTTAAACCTCTTTGAACCTCTTCCCCTCTCAGGGCTGGGCAAGGAGTAGAGAAGGGGCTGGTCTGGAGGCGACCTTTAGGGAAGCCCTGGGCTGTGGTGGAGAGCCAAGTCCGGGCATCGGAGCTCGGGCTTTGTTCCTGCTTTGCCATGTGTTACCTGTGTGACCTTTAGCTCGTCACTCATCCTCTCTGGGACTTAGTTTCCCTACCTGTAAGTGGTGGGTGCTGCACTGGGAGTGTCTGTGTGGTCCCCTCGAGCACAAGAAAGTTCTGATAGAAAAGTAGCGGCCAAGGTGCTTCTCTGACCTGCGCTCATTTAGGAGCGATGGGAACCCTGGGTTTCTTTAACAGAGTTTTTCCTTTGAAGTTGGATTTTTATTGTTTTCTAGGGTCAGCGGATCATGAGTGGAGACTTTGCTGGGGAACCTGGCCCTTTGGCCCCATTCCAGGAGGGGTCTGAGTCCCTGGCCTCTTCAGCATAGCCTCTGACCATGCTGCCCACTTTGGGCCTCAGTGTGAGGCCAGCAGGAGGTACAGGGGCAATGCAGGGGGCCCCAGAGAGTCCCATCTATAGCTCAGACTGAGAAGAAACAGGAATTTTATTTCTTAAAAAATTCGAAGACCTCGGCGAGGAGCCTTTCATTTATCAAAGAATGATGACAGATAGTAAAGGGAAGTCGGAGGAGGCTGGGCTTCCCTTTTAGCAAAGGTGGGCAGCTCCACGCTCCTGACATCTGTGTTAAGGGCCTGCAGACCAAGGCTTCGGGGTTCAGCCTCATGACTGTGCAGGTGGAGAAACTCACTGGAACGCTCACACAGGCCGGGTTGCAAGGAAGCCCTGAGGTCAGTCGCGTTTACTCTGCCATTCTAGAGAGGAAGAAGCTTTAACTCATGAAAATCCCCAAAGCCACAGACCGTCAGAGGTGGAGGGACCCTGTAAGATCATCCTGTCCTGGGGTAGCAAGTGGGTTTCTTCAGGAGAGCTGTTTCTGATCATCAGTGGTGGTCACTATGCACTGAGTTTAGGAAAAGGAAGCAAGTGAGGTGGTCCATTCGTGATGTCTGCCCTGGGCATGGCTCACACGCTGCATCTTTGCATCTGCTATCCACAACCGGGGACACTCAGCTGGTGGAGACCTGAAGCTCAGATCTCCCATCCCCTATGCCGGTGTTCTTCCCACAGCCCATCAAGGACATCCTGTGTCCTGTTCTGCAGGTGGCTTCAGGGGCCAGCCTCAGTTTCCTCCTGGGCATTTCTTTGCTCCTACGAAGAAGGTGGCAGGAATATAGGCAGAATTTTTTGTTTTAACATGTAAGGAAAATTGAAGGCTATGGAGATCAAGCAACTTGCCCAAGGTCCAGCATAAAACAGCCTTTGAAGTAACCCTCAAGCTCAGTTTACAGTGTGTTCTCTGTACAGAGCTCTGACCATGAGGCAACAGTGCCCAGTTCCTTGGAGGGATCTCAAGTAACAAAAAAGGTAGGCATAGTGTCTGTGGGGTCTTGGGGAAAAGTGTTTTGACTGGGTTGAATGACCTCACTGGGAAGTCTCATGGTTTGCTCTGGCGGCTGCCTGCCCAGCAGTGCTTCCAAGGTCCTGGTTGCTTTAATCATTGCTATCCCAGGAAGTGGCAGCACATTTGCCAAGTGGTCATAAAATGACAGGGGAAGTCTTGCTGGGTTAACCTGAGAGCGGAGCTGGTGAGAAGAGAAGCAGCCCGGAAATGAGAGAGGTTCGGCCGCATTGCAGAATGCTCTCTGCATGTTTACCAGGCAGGAGTGAAAATCCTGCTGGAACAGGATTCCTGTGCTTCCACCTCCCTCACCCAGAGAATTGCTCCCCAGGCAAACTCACATCCCAGCGCTGCCAACGCATGCAAATCAGCGGGCCTGTGAGGCTGTGGCTCAGAGATGGGAAAGCAGAGGGCTGGCGCCAGCTCCTCCTGTCTACTGTCGGACAGGGGTCCTTGCCAGGTGGCTCGGACTGCTGACCTGGTGCCCACCAGATGCCAGGGAAGGAGAGGCAGAGGTGGAAGCTGCCTTTGACCCCTGCGCACCTCCTACAGACTGATCCTTGGCCTTTCTCATGGGGACTCCATTGGGTATTACGGCCATCCTGGCCTAAGGAAATTCTATCCAGAATCCCGGGTCTCCCCACCAATTCAAGGTGCCTTTTACCCTCTTTTGGTCACTAAATCCCATTTTCTATGAACTGGGATGTTGTCTTCATAATTAACCCAAATCCCTCGAACTATATTCTCGGCCTCTTCCTTTGTCTGGAGCTCTTTGGTATAGATGAACAGTTCTGGGTACCGTGTGGGACCAGGGAGATTCAGGAGTTGGGCCATTTCGCTGGAGCTTGGATGGAGTCCTCAGACGTTGTCTGAGTTTTAGAGATGCTAGCAGTGGCGTTAACGCTAGCGTGGGAAGGATGTACCACATTGGGGCTGGAGACGTGGGTTTTTGTCTGCCCCTGAGGATCATTCCCAACACATGCCCATACTTTAAAAGCTCTGTTACTTCGTACATATTATCACTTAACCTTGTTGAGACTCAGTTTTCTCACTGTAAAATGGGGGTGAATAATAAGGCTTCATTTTCCCAAAGGCAGAGCGCTCGCCCTGATCATCTCTTCAGGTCCCTCCCAGCCCCGTGAGCCATAGTTCCAAGGTGTTTGCGCTCTGGCTTTCTTGCTAGAAGCTTCATGGTCCAGAGTTTCCCAGGAGACCATGAGAACCGAAACAGGCTTGGAGAGACCTTAGCTGGTGTCCCTTCCAGCTTGGCACAGTTCTTACCCATCTGCCCCAAGACATCCAAAGAGAGGATTCTGAAGCTTCCTTTGTGAGCCCTTTCTGCCCCATCTCTGCCCTCTGTGTTCATATCTTTTAGTTGTGGGCAGAACAAACAGGACAGAGGGAAACGGTGGGGAGAGTTCTTTGGTCCTTCCTTGCCTCCCTCTGCAAATGCTACACAGTGACCAGCTTCTGGGAAGGGAAGAAAAAGCCCTGGTACATTTCAATCCGCTGCATTGAATCCTAGGACTTTAGAGATGGAAGGAATTTTCAGTCCCCTGAGATCACCCGAGATCCCCCTCTTGATATTATCAAATTGCCCCTCAATTCAAATACCACTTCTATAACATCCCTGAAATAAGCAACCTCTGCCTGAATGTTCCTAGCAATGGGGAGCCCTGTTGATATGAAACTGTGGGTTTCACTGCTGGACAATTCCATGTTTTACAAAATTCTTCCTTATACTGAGGTGAAGCCTGCTTCCCAGGAACCTCCACCAATGACCTTTGTGGAGCTGGGTCTTTGCAGCTGCAGACTAAGCCTGTTTCACATCCATGCCAATATTGGGGGAGGAAGGAAGAGTACACTGACATTTACTGAAGCACTTACTATGCACCAGGCACTATGCCAAGAAGATCTTACAAATGTTCCCTCATTGAATTACTTAAAAAGTTTTTATTTTGAAAAACTTCAGATACATAGAAAAGAGAAGAAACAGCCGTAACAGCTGTTAATGAACAGCCATATACCCATCACCTGGATTTAATAGTTGTTAACATCTTGCCATGTTGGTTTCATCCTTTTTTGGGGGAAATATTTTATTTTTAACTTTTTATTTCAAACGCACGCAAAGGTAGACACTAAAACGATGAGCCCCATATACTCATTGCCTACTCTCAACAACCATCACATTTCTGCCATTCCTGTCACTGGAATATTTTCTTGTAAATTATAGACGTTATAACATTTCAATCCTAAATATGGCAGTATGTGTGTCTAAAATGTAAAAGACATCTAACGGTAAGTGTTCTCCTCTCTAGGCTAAATATCCTTTCCTCGTTTGGTGTGACATCTAAGCCCCTTACCGTCTTGGTCCTCATGTTGCGCAGTCCAGTTCATCAGGGTCCCTTTAAAAAATGTTGCCCTGAACTGGACGTGATGCTCTGAGCAGAGGTCTGCAAGTGATGCTCTCAGCAGAGATGTGCAACGGTCTGCATGCCTGCTAACGCACAGGATAGCATTAGCTTTTTAAGCAGCTACGCCACACCTGTGCAGTACACTCAGGCCAATACTGGCTTCAGTCAACTGAAATTCTCCCTTTTTGGGGTTCTTTTTCACATGCGCTTTTTCACTAGCGCCAGCCTCCTCTCTCTTCCCCTCCCCACAAGGAACTGCAGTTTGTTTATTTCCAGATACTGTCTGCCAATAAACAGAAATGGGAATCACTTTTTTGTTTTGTTTGGGAGGGAGAGTTATATTATATTTCTTTAGGAGATTTAACCTCTTTGAAAATGTAAAATACAGAGTATAGATATTTTGATGGTCAAGTATCTTAAATTATGCACACTTGAATTTTTAATCACCATATGTATCTTCTGTGTTATTCCATTGCTCTAGTTTGAGGTTGGTTATTGGTATTGTTGAAAAAACTCTTTATCAGGTTTCACATTGTAGCCCAGAGTCTTTTGTTTAAGCTTTATTGAGGTGTAACTGGTAAATAAAATTGTAAGATTTTTACCATGTACATCATGTGATTTGATACGTGTATACATTGTGAAAGGATTCCCACCATCTAGTTAATTAACACATCCAACACCTGTATATTTATCTTTATATGTGTGAGAGAGAACATTTAAGTTCCACTCTTTTAATTTTAATTAATTTTAATTAATTTTAATTAATTTTAATTAATTTTAATTAATTTTAATTAATTTTAATTAATTTTAATTAATTTTAATTATACAGTACAGTGTTGTCAACTATAGTCCCCATGTAATACATTAGATCTTCAGACCTGATTCATCTTATAGCTGAAAGTTTGTACCCTTTTACCAACTTCTCCCTATTTCGGAACCCTTTCAGCATCTGGCAACCACTTTTCCACTCTGTTTCTATGAGTTTGACTCTTTTTCATTTTTATTTTTTGGATTCCACATATGTGATACCTTGCAGTATTTGTCTTTCTCAGTCTGGTTTATTTCACTTAGCGTAATGCCCCCAAGGTCAATCCATGTTGTCGCAAAGGGCAGGATTTCCTTCTTTCTCATGACTGAATGTAACCATGTAACAAGTTATATATACATAACATTTTCTTTATCCATGTACCCATTGATGAACACTTAGGTTGGCTATAGTGAATAATGCTGCAGTGAACAGAGGAGTGAAGCTATCTCTTTGATACCCTGTTTTCATTTCCTGTGGATATACACCCAGAGTAGGATTGCCAGATCGTATGTAGCAGATAGGCTTAAAGGTAGGGCATACTTTTGAGCAATTTGACTTCTTTAGTTGCCTACCCAGTATGAGGCAGAAAATTAGCTTTCTGGGTTAGAGTAGTTGTCAAAACATAATTCTCTAAGTGTAAAAAACTCTTTACTTTTTTCTCCTTTTTTTGGGTGGTAAAAAACATACAATATTAAATTTAAACATAAAACGTAAAATTTAAACATAAAATTTACCACCTTAATCATTTCTAATTTCAGCCTCCTCTGTCTTTTATGTATACAATTGACCTTTTTTAACCTAAATGTAGGGCTTAGATGTATTCCTGTTACATTCTATGTTGTTGGTTTTGGCCTCTTATTAGAATCGACCAAAATATTTTCTAATCCTGATTTCATCATCCAGTTGTCTGAATTAATCTCGCTCTCTGCCTTAAATCACTTCCAGATTTGATCGGCCTCAATACTGCTTATTTGCCTAAACTGTTGATTACAGTCTAACACTTGGTTTTCTCTGTGTTGGACTTGGGATGCAGTGGGTTTATTGCGAAAATTGTATGAGTATGGGAGTTGCAACATCCAAGCTTTAGCCCGAAATCAAGGTCTCTGAGGCTGTGTGACCACCGCAAGATGCTCCCCTCTGAGGTTGGACTCCAGTATCTTTCCAATGCTGAAAATAATGCTCCGGCCCCTCTGTGTGTCTGTCCTGCTTTGTTTTTCTCTGCAAGTGGCTGCCATCTTTCAAAGCCAGAACTTGGATAATAGAATATGATCAGGTTTCTGCAGCTGGTGACACCTATGATGTCTGAGATCTGAATAGAAGATTCGTTTCTGTAGCAGTTTCTTAGTGATTTGGATCAATTAAACACATAGTCATTCAGTTCCTACTATGTGTTAAACACTGTTTTAGGCTCTTGGGCTACAAAAATGAATAAGATGTAATAACCCTGGCCTCTAGGAGCTCCCAGTTTCATGAGGGAAACAGACACAGAAAACACTGACGTTTAAAAAATGTGGTAGGTGCTGGAAGAGGTATAAGTAGGAGAGGTGGAAACATAGAGGAGGAAATCCCTCATTTTGCTTTGGATAGTTTCATGGAGGATGTGACATCTGAGTTGGGTCTTGGAGGATGACTGTGTATTTTCTAGGGAGAGAGGGCATTCTAGTCAGAGGGAAGAGCATGTGCAAAGTCCCTGACAAAGGAGCAGGCTCAGCCTGATGGAGGAGTGGCCCGGGACGTGTGGAGCCCAGCCCGCAACTGGAGAGTGCTTCCCGGCATATAGTTGAGCTTTACTGTATTCCTGGGAAGTGGGTGGAATTGAAACTATGGCCTTATTTTGCCATCAAGATGCCTGAGGAGGCTCTGGAGCTTCCTGTCTTGACCAAGGTCACACAGCTTGGGAGCGATGGAGCCAGGACTTGAGCCCTAATTCTCAGACTTCAAGTCCAGGACTGTTTCAAGTATGCCCTACTCCTCCTGCACACCACAGCTTAAAGGGGTAGGAAACAAGTTTCTGGTGATCGTGGACCAGTATTTCCCACAATATGGTGATTGCATCCCTTTCTTTCTCTAGGAAAGAGGGGTGCCCTCCTTGCTGTTTCAAAAATGAATAAATTGGGTCCTGGGAATGGCTTGTCGGTCACCTCTCAACCTAGAGCATTAGGGCAGCAGCAGAACCCCAGTGAGCTTGATCTTGTCCCAGAGTTGCCAGGCACCGCCTCCCAGACCTTTCCTGTAGGCTGGGTGGGGAGAGGTGCCAGGTGGAACAAGGTCCATGAACATGGGAGAGAAGCAGGAAGAAGCAGCAGTAAAATGAGGGCTGAGGCCGTTTCCCCTCGGAGAGAGAATCAACAGTGTCATCAGAAATGAACTAACGCCTGTATTAGACTATGTCATGGTGTCTCCACCTAGGCCCCCAGATGCTCTGAGTTCCTTCTCCCCAGCCGGGGGAAACCATGTCTCCTGAGAATACTCTGACCTGCTTAGCAGTGGAATCAGAATCGGAGGTGAAGTCACTTTGGGGAACTGAACCTTTATTCAGTTCCCAGTGCTGAGCTAGTGCCACTCTCTGCTGTCCCAGAGTAAAGGGGTCTGTCTCCTGGGAGGCCCTGGCTGGCCTGGGCCCCTCCAGTCCGGCCATTCAGTCAGCCTGGGACTCCAGGAGGACTAGATAATGATACCGATGCAGGCCAGGATGAGTTTGATGAGAAGGGGAGACTCCACGTTCAGGCTCCAGGCGCAGCAGGTGCGTCCTCAAGGGGAGAGGCCTCTGGAGAGAGACCCTGGAGAAACTCCTGGACAAGAGAAATTGTTCTCTTGTTGGCTGGTGGGTTTTAAAATTAATCTCTGCGTGCTGTTTGCTTATCTTTTGCATTTTGTGGATCTCACAAACACCACTCTGACGGCATCCGCAGATATCGAAAGTAAAGACTTCTTAATTGTTCACAATCCCGATGACCTCTCCAAGATGGACTGTTTTGGCCCTCAAGGTTTCTCCCCCTTTCTAGGTCTCATTCCCATGTATGTTCTTACCTCTTCTGGAGGCAATGATATTACACCTTCTCTTGCCTTCCAGACGCCATACCTGCCTGGTCTTCCTCCTACCTGAGTGCCCACTCTTTCTTAGTCTCCTTTGTTGGCCCTTCCCCATCATTCCCAACCTTGACCCTTTTACTCTCCTTCATCTGGACTCAGTTCCTTTGTAAACTCATCAAGTCCTATGGCTTTAAATACCACCGATAAGCTGAAAACTACCCACCTTGTACTTCTGACCTGACACCTAGCCTGAGTCCAAACTCCTTTCCCTGTCTCTCCTGGGATCTTTAACTGGCATCTCGAAGTTAACACGTCCCAGAACATAGCTTTTGATTTTATACCGCCAGCCAGCTCCTCCCTGAGCCACCCCCATCTTGGGGAATGACTCCACCACTCACTCCATGGAGAAAGCCCAACCCTAGGAATCATCCTGCCTCTCCTTCCCTCGCACCACTCCTTGTAGCCATCAGCTGGCCCTGTCAGCTATCAATTCAAAACCCAGGTCCTTCTCACTACCTGCACGGCTGCCCTTCTATCCTGCACACTGCCCCCTCTCATCTGACCCACTGCGATAGCCTGCTGGTTGTTCTCCCTTCCTCCTTGCTCATCCCTACAGCTGATCACCGCAGGTGTAAACACTTCAGTCAAATCATGTCACTCCTCTGCTCAAAACCCTCTGATCACTTCCCAACGTCCTTGGCATGAAAGCTGAAGTCTTCAGCACAACCCGCCTGCCAGACCCACGGCATCTTTCCCCTGGTCACACCCATCCACATGTCTCCAGCCTTGCTGGCCTCGTCACTGTTCCTCAGTGGGCAAGCCTGTTCTTGCCTCCCTCAGGTCCCGATCCCTCTGTCTGGAGTGATCCTCCCCAGACCACCCTGCTTATGGACAGCCTCTGACACACTCTTCCCCTGACCATGTATTATTGCTCTCCATAGTAACTCTCTCTAAATGAAATTATATATTTGTTTTCTTATTCCTTTCATGTCTCCTCAACTAGAAAAGAAGCTCCGTGTGGTCAAGGACTTCTGTCTGTCTTTTCCAGTATTATATTTCCAGTGCCTAGAACAGTGCCTGGTATAGAGAGTGTATTTAGCAAATACTTGTGGAATGAATGAATTTGCTTTTTGGTCAAATTTTAAAATCACTCCTTACTAGGCCACCTTTACAATGTCATGAAATAATTTTTAACATAAAAGCAATTTTATCTTTCAGTCTACACACACACACACACACACACACACACACACACACACACACACACACGCACACACTATTTTCAGTCTGTGGACCCTCCCCATCTTAACTCCCCTCACAGATTATCTATTTAGGCTTCGTTAGTCTCAAAATCAGGCTGCTATTCAAAGATGACTTCCCGTCTCACGAATTTCCTCTTTCTCGGAATCCTGGAGCCCTCAACTTCTGCTGTCATCTTGCTGGCCCAGCTGCTCTCGGAGACGCTTCACAACCAATCATACAGGCAAGGGCTTCACTTACCCGTTGTTTAGAACAGAGTAGAGGGAAGGGGGCTTAGGTTAAGGCTCCAGAGGATTCTCCTGGACCCCATTCACTCATCTGTCAGGTGTTTCTTGAGCCTCTGCCCCATGTTAGGAACTGTGGTGGCCATCGAGGAGAAAAATGAATATCCTCCTCCTAGTTTTCAAGGAATTCATAGACTAGAGGGAGAGAGAAGCATGCAGACAAATAAAGAGTTACATGACATGTGCCATGAGGCTGGTAGAGAAGCCTGAAGGACCAGAGAGAAGGGGGACCAACTCTGTGGAAGGGAACAGTGCATGGAGGTGTGGAAACGGGAGAGGTGTGGCGCCTCTGGAGATTTCCATGAGTCTGGAGCACAGGGTACATGGGAGGGAGGGAGGTGAGATCATGAGAGGCAGCAGACAAAGCAGGGAGGGTAGGCAGAAATTAGGTCATACAGGGAATTATATGTTATACTAAGAAATTTGGACTTCATTCCAAAGCTATTGAAGAACCGATGGAAAGCAGAAGAATTTTCTGATTGGAAGTTCTGAATTCATTCACATGTTCATTTATTCATTCATTCAACCAATATAACTTGAGCTCCTATTATATACTAAGCCTAGTGCTAGGCTCTGGGTGGTATTTAATATCATTTTCTTGCCATTATAGAGCCAATAATCCATGGGGCACAAAGGAAGATTGTTTGGCAGCTCCTGCCCTGAAGAGCTGTATGAATAGGAAATTTAATTATAGCAAAGAATGGAAGCAATTTCCTTAATAACAGGTATATGTTTAAGCAGATTTTGGTATCTCCATAAATGGAATATTATGGAGCCATTAAAAATGATCTTTGCAAACATAGGAGAAAGATTTATGACGTTCCTTAATAGTGTAGGAGAAAGATTATGACGCTCACTGGAAAATGCAGGGTAAAAAATCTATACAGGGCTTCCCTGGTGGCGCAGTAGTTGAGAGTCTGCCTGCCGATGCAGGGGACACGGGTTCGTGCCCCGGTCCGGGAAGATCCCACATGCCGCGGAGCAGCTGGACCCGTGAGCCATGGCTGCCGAGCCTGCGCGTCCGGAGCCTGTGCTCTGCAATGGGAGGGGCCGCAGCGGTGAGAGGCCCGCGTACCGCAAAAAAAAAAAAAAAAATTGAGTAAAAAAAAAAAAAAATCTATACAGAGCGATATATATCAATGAGGAAAAACAAGCATAAAAAAGACCATAAAATATACAAAAATATTAATTGCAGCTGCCTCTCTCTAGATGGATTTTTCTGCTACTTTTTACTTTTTCTGTACCAAAAAGTTCTCTCTATTAAGCACACATTTACTTTTTCAACCCAACATTTATTATAAAGGGAAAAAGATGAATAAAACCAAGAATGAAAGTTGGGGGTGGGTGGAAACAGGGGTGACACTCATCTACCTGACGTGATTTAGGTGTCATCAATGCTGGAGGGCTGGGATAGCGGGAGGCCTTCCTGCCTTCGGGCAATTCCTTTAGGATTTGTGGCCGGCCATTCCTTGCTTTTCCATTACGGCATGTATCACAGCTTCTGTCTGAGGGCATTTGGCAGAAGCAGTCTGGTGTGGCAAGTTCTAATCTCAGTTAGACTCTATGTGACCTTGGACAAGTCAGTCTCCCCTTACCCTGGTTACCTACCTTCCTGAAGGAGATTTTCCAAAGACTTTTCCAGGAAACAGGATAAGCAAGAAGATTCTGGCCACAGGGCAGGCATTTTGTTCTTTTTCAAAATAAAGATAAGCCCATCCCAACATCCTATTTTCCACTAACTTTCAGTCTCTTCCAATCCTGCTAGCTATTAATGTTTTCTTTTTTTTTTTTTAATCTCTTCCAGGAAATGATCGAAACGGCTTAGATTTCAACAGGCAGGTAAGGACATTCAGAAGAAAACCTTTATTCTATAAATTTTGGGGGTCATTCATACTATGTTAGGTGTGGGGACACAAAGATTAAGGGAAGTTTGAGGGTGTTTATTCATAGACTCATAGCTCTCAGAATTGAAAGGTGTCTTTCAAGGGCTTTTGCATCCACCCCCTCCCCCAATCCACAATCCAACGTTGGGGTCACCTCTTCATTATGTCCTCAAAAGAGTACTGACAGCGCAGCCCTATTTAGGATTATCTGTTGGCTGGATGTGGTCTGGAATCTAAGACCACAACTCTTTTCCCATCAAAGCTCCGCTTGAGTTGCCTCTTGGGCAAGTCTGTTTGCAAGGCCTGACTATGTGTAGAGGAATTTGTGGAGGTGCAAAAGATGGAGGGTTGGGTTCCTCAGGGAACTCCTGATTTATTTATTTATTCATTTACTTCTAACATTTTTACTGAAGTATAATTGCTTTACAATGGTGTGTCAGTTTCTGCTTTACAACTAAGTGAATCAGCTATACATAAACATATATCGCCATATCTCCTCTCTCTTGCGTCTCGCCTCCACCCTCCCTATCCCACCCCTCTAGGTGGTCACAAAGCAGCGAGCTGATCTCCCTGTGCTATGCGGCTGCTTCCCACTAGCTATCTACCTTACATTTGGTAGTGTATATACATCCATGCCACTCTCTCACTTTGTCCCAGCTTACCCTTCCCACTCCCCGTGTCCTCAAGTCCATTTTCTGTAGGTCTGTGTCTTTATTCCCGTCTTGCCCCTAGGTTCTTCATGACCATTTTTTTTTTTTTTAGATTCCATATATATGTGTTAGGATATGATATTTGTTTTTCTCTTTCTGATTTACTTCACTCTGTATGACAGACTCTAGGTCCATCCACCTCACTGCAAATAACTCAATTTCATTTCTTTTTATGGCTGAGTAGTATTCCATTGTATATATGTGCCACATCTTCTTTAGCCATTCATCTGTCGATGGACACTTAGGTTTCTTCCAAGTCCTGGCTATAGTAAATAGCCAAAGGAACTCCCGATTTAAAAGAAGATAGAGGACAAAACAGGGGAGCCAGGACAAAAAGAGCTCTGGAAGGAGGGTGTAACCCAGCTCAGTGGGACAATGGAGATACAAGGTGGGCGCCTTTAAAGGAACAAGCTGGGTGGAGTTCAAGTTAGTCGGGGAGGGTTTCAGGCAGGGGAAGGTGGTGTTGGATGGATTGAAGGATGGATAGATCTGGATGTGTAAAGAGGAGGGTGAATGAAGAGAGGACCTTCCCATTGAAGTTAGAGGCTGATGGGAAGATTGGGGGCTGAGGGCGAAGACAAGGTGTGATGTCAGAGGCAGATGGTGGGAGGGTTCGTTGGGGGGACAAAGTCTAAACTGGAGACAAGCAGGAAGCAACACTGGGCCCTAGAGTGAGGCAGAGACGTGAGAATTAGAAACAAAGTCAGAAAGCCTGGGTTTGGGTCCTGTTTGGGCCACCAGCTAGCTGTATAAGTTTGGTCAAGTCACTTAATAATTTTAGTATGAGTTTTCTCAGCTGAAAAATTAATTTATTTCATAAATTTGGGGTGGGGGAGGGAACATGTACTGTGCCAGATGTGGGAATACAAAGAAAATTAAGACATGATCTCTTCCCTGGAGGAGCTCACAGTCTAGATTGAGGAGTGGGGGAGATAGAGATAGAGGGAGAGGGAGAGGGGAGGGGAGAGAGAAACTCTTGAGTGGATAATTATAATACAATCTCATTCATGCTTTACTGAAGGCGTGTAAAAAGCATGGTGTCAAACAGAAATGAGAATACTTCATTCTTCCCGGTAGCTCAGGGCAGGCTTCACGGAGGAGGTGATATTTGATTCTAGCTCTGAAGAGTCAGTAGAGTTTGTCAAGCAGAGAAGAATGGGCTAGAGAAGGAGACAGCCAGGGGGAAGGAAAGACAACACCAATTTGGGGATACATTTGATACTCACTAGGGGTCCTTCCCACTCATATCCAGAGTCCAAGTTTAGAAGCAAGTCAGGGGTGGAGGTCAAACTCAGACATATGTTCTTCTCCTCCTTTATCTGTAGAGTGATTTGAAGTCCCTACTAACATTTCCTGAAAGGCTTTTAACTCTGGGTACATCCTTCACAGTTGGAGAGGAACAATCTGGAGTCCTAACCCAAAACCTCTTAGGCAACTTCTGCAATTGTGTTCATTGGGGAAGTTTGCTAACACGTGGAGGCCAACTACTCTCCCTCTTCCCTCAAGACCTAAGACAGAGGTAGGCTTCAGTTAAAGTCACATCTAGGTGAGCTACGAGGAAGGACTTGCAGCCAATGTGGCTTATCAAACAGTGGAAAAGCTACCAAGGGAGGGAGACTGTGGAATCAGCTTCTCTCTCAGGGTCTTTAAAGATGAGACAGATTCTCATCTAAGGGATAGTTTGGCCAGGTTTGTTTCCAGGGCAGGAGGATGGAGGACATTCCCGAGGACTGAGTGACCCTGAAGGAGCCCTCGGCAGGTTGGGACGCGGCCTGTTGCCTGTGCTTTCCCAGCCCAGGGTCCGCCTCTCATGGTCCCTTGGACGAGATGCACGTGGAGGAGCCCATCCCACACCAAGACGTGGTGGCACCAGCCCAGCCCGGAGGTGGCCCGCTCCACAGGCCCAGTGGGTTTGGCTGCCTGTGTGATCTTTCTAGAGCTTGGGAAACCCTCGTGCTTAGGACAAGGCTAGGGATAGCCCCTCTGGCCCCAGCAGCCTACAGAGAGGCCCCGGCCCTTTGAACATCCTTTGGGGTATGGTTTCCCCACCAGTTGGGAGAAAGTTTCCTGGCTTCTGTCAGGGGAAAGCCTCACTAGCGTTCACTTCCCTTCGATGAGCCTCGTGGGAAGGGGGGAGTTCCACCCTCCCCTGGGAAGGGTTTTTGGATTTCTCATTACTGACGAGAACAGACACAAAGATCTTTTCTTTAAAGAGGTTGGAATTTGGGAGGAAGAGAGGCTCAGCTGGTCACGCTCATTTACACACTTAGACTGGAGCTCTTCTCTGTGCACAAGCACACATGTCCACGCCCTCCCCAAGGCCCTCCTCGCTCCCTCTCACTGTCTCTCGGATGCCTCAGATACCGAGGCCCACACCCTCACATTCTCACCAGTTCACTTACGGGCCTGCAGGTGGGCGCCAGGATTTCTCAGGCCCTTGCACTGACAGTGATACCCTCGTGCTTCATAACAAGGGAAGTAAACCAAAGTTGGTGACCCCGAGCCACTGGGCAAAGTGCTGTTGTCACTTTATCTCATCTGATTCTCACTGTATACCAAGTGTTACTATCCCCCTTAGACAGGTAAGGAAATTGCCTCCCAGGCAGCCCCACCTGATTAGGCAAGGGATTTGAGAGGTTAAGTAATCTGCTGAAGGTCACTCCGATTGGTCAGCAGGCAGAGCCAGGACTTGAACCCACATCTCTTTGACTCCAGAGCTCATTTTTCGCATGATGCCTTGCAGCAGCCTCCTCTGCAGTCTCTCAACTCCCCTCTTCCTGAACATACACATCGTCCTTAGAGAGAGGCCTGGGAGCCAGCGGCTGGGTGTGACCTCACCATGACTAACTGGGAGGAAGTGGGAGGTGCAGGGAGCGGGGAGGGGAAGAAGGAGTGTTGTGTAGGCGCGGCCTCTGTGTCTGATACAGAGACGGGGTGGCAGACGCAGGAGAGCAAAGGATGAGTCGCTGCCCTTGGTGAGGCTCACATTGGAAGGCCCCAAGCCAGGCGGTGCAGCTGGGAATTGCAGCCAGGCTCTGGCCGCACTGCTGTCCTAAGGTTGCATGAGCGAAGGACGCTGCCTCATCATGAGGTTTCATGCTGAGCCTCTTAACTTCCTGGTCCCAGGAAAGCAGCCTGAGCCTGTTTGGGAGATAATTGTGAGCTGACCCAGAGACCCAGAAGCAGGGCCAGCCCTCAGTCCCCAGGAAAGCTTAAGACAGAGTTGGGAGGCAACCGAACAAGGCCAGATCCCTGGACAGGGAATCAGACGTCCTGGGTGCCGGTGCTGTTTCCACCCTACACAGTCCTCTTCCCCTTTCTGGGCCTTAGTGTCCTCATGAATAAAAGGAAGACGTTTGCTTGAGATGATTGCTAAGACCCCTGCAGTCTGTACGTTATGGTCCCATCGATATTCTCATGCCATATCCTGTTTGGTTTTGCTTCCACTTTCCTTTTATGTTTTTCTTTGAAGAGAAATGGGGAAGAGAGTGTCCATTTCTTCACCCTGAGCTGTAGAGAGTGAGGAGAAATATGTCACATGGAATCTTTCCAGCCTTTATGATCTTGTGTGATCCAGCGAAAAGAATCTTTTGAAATTCAAGGGGCAGAGACAGGAGGACCCAGCAGGTTGGATCTAGGGCCAAACATTCACTCTTTGAATATTTAGTCTTTCCTAAGAGCTGGAGTGTGTCATTGGTAAGAAGATAAATGGCAATGAACTCTGCAGTGCATTCTGTAAGAGACATAAGAGTACTGAGCTCTGAGATAGTGCCCAAGGATGTCACCAAAGAGATGGTGTTGAAGCGGGTGACAAGGGAAGAGAAGGGGGTTTGACTGACGGGCAGAGAGGGGAGGCAAGAATATTCCAGGCATAGGAGACAGTAAGGGTGAAGCCTCACTATGTAAAAGGGAACTGTGAGAAGGTCAGCATGGGATGTGATGGTGGAAGATGAGGCTGGGCCGGATTGTGCAGACCTTTGAATACCCAGCAAAGAAGTTTATTTATTTATTTGTTAATTTGGCTGTGCTGCATGGCTTGTGTCATCTTAGTTCCCCGATCAGGAATTGAACCCGGGCCCTCGGCAGGGAAAGCGCAGAGCCCTAACCACTGGACCGCCAGGGAATTCCCAAGAAGTTTAGATTTTATCCTGTGGGCATTTTCAAGCATAACTAGTTTGATTTAATGGAAGAGCCTTAGAAGGGGGTGTGGGTGCGGAGGGAAGGAAGGATGAATGACGCACTGATGCAAGAGAGGCCTGATGGGATGCCATTGTGGTAGGAGGAGTTGGCAATGCCAAAGAGAGGGATTAAGCACACGGACTTAGAGCCAGACGACCTGGGTTTGACTCCTGGGCTTGGCACTACCTGGCGGTGTGACCTTGGGCAAGTTCTTCAACTTCTGTGTTCCTCGGTCTCCTCATCTTACAGGTGGGGAGAATAATGGTACCTATCTCACAGGGCTGTTGTTAGCATGTGTGTGTATGCGTGCGTGCGTGCGTGTGTGTGTGTGCACGTGCGCGTGCACGTGTATACCTCTTAGACAATGTCTAGAACGTGTAAACTGTATAGGTATTTGCTATTATTATTCCTGTGTCAGGAAAGCATGGAGAGACTCAGATTTGAGAGAGATTTTGGGTATAAAATCAGGAGGATTTTGTCAACAGTTTGGATATGGACAGCTAAGGAAGGGGAAGGGTCCAGCAGGATTCTTAGGTTTCTAGCTTAGGATACTGAGCGTTAGCGGGACTGTAACCAGAGATCAAGAGAACGGGAGGTCCAGCCAGTTTGTCCAGATGATGGGAAGAGGACAAAGGGCAGATAATGGACAATAGGTGCTCAATACGTGGTGAGAAATTTGGACCTGGAGCCCAGCAGACAGGTCAGGATGCATACTGAGAGTCACCATCGAATTGTGTTAACCAAAGTGATGGGAGGGAGTGAAGTCACCTATAGGGAAGGTGCGCAGACTGGGATGAGAACCCAGGGCAGACCTGGAGAGAAGGAACATGTAGGGGACAGGCTGAGGAAAGGCTACCCATAGATGAGACCAAGAAGGAGTGGTTAAAGGGATGGGAGGAGAACCACACCCACAAAGGAGAGACTTTCATATGAAGGTGGGGATAGCAGACAGCATCACAGCACGCAGAGATATTGTAGAGCCCCAGCCTGGAAGTGGCCACGGTTTGGCAGTGAGGTGAACACTGGTGGCCTCATCATAGCATCTCTAGCGTCTGTGGTGAGAGCAGAAGCCAGATTGCTGTCGTCGAGGGGTAAGGAGAAGTTAGGAAATGATGGAGACGAGGACAGCAGAATTCCGTTTCAAGGAGTGGGATGTTAAAGGGATGCAGATGTTGGCTGAAAATGGAGACAGTGTGAAGGGAAGGTTTTGGGGATGAGGGAGACTTTGGTGGGTTGTGGGCCTGGGGAGAGATAGGAGATGCCATAGGGGAGACAGAAAAGAGAGAACATGGGTGCAGGGTTTAGCCTAGAAGAAGAGAAGGGCTCTTCTGGGAGGGAGGGAGGGAGGAAAGGCTGAGTGCCCTGTGGGTGAAGTCAGGAGCCTGAGGGACAGCCTCCTGTTCACAGAGTTTCTCCACTTCCATTTCCTGCTCTTTTTTTTTTGGCTGCGTTGGGTCTTCGTTGCTGAGCTCAGGCTTTCTCTAGCTCTGGTGAGCGGGGGCTACTCTCTTTGTTGTGGTGCGCTGGCTTCTCATTGTGGTGGCTTCTCTTGTTGCAGAGCATGGTCTCTAGGCGTGTGGGCTTCAGTAGTTGTGGCCTGCGGGCTCAGTAGTTGTGGCTCACAGGCTCCAGAGCGCAGGCTCAGTAGTTGTGGTGCACAGGCTTAGTTGCTCCATGGCATGTGGGATCTTCCCAGATCAGGGATCGAACCCATGTGCCCTGAGTTGGCAGGCAGACTCTGAACCACTGCGCCACCAGGGAAGTCCCCATTTCCTGCTCTTTCAACCAACAGCTAACTTCAGAAGAACACTGGGAAGTATCATTGGCTTAAAGGGGCTTGGAGAGTCCACAGTGACAGATGCACACCTGGGGAGCCTTGCCCTGCTCTGTGCCGGTGACTTCTGGGCTCCTCGTCATCCAGGGCTGTGGATGTCCACCAGACCCATCAGAGTGATGTCTCCACCTATGCTGTTGAAAGCTAAGTCTTGCTAGAAGTCTTCACAAAAGTTCTCTGAGGCCAGAAGAGAGTCTGAAGCAAGCTGGTAGGCGTCTCTGTCCCTGAGCTTCCTACCCCCAAAACTGAGACCCAGTGGCCTGGGATTCTATCTCAGCCCCAGGCCTGGCAGCATTCTCAGCTCTCCTGCGGCCGCAACATTCAGCCCTCCAGTGCCTCTCTCGGGAACCCGTCTAGCTAGTCCAGAGCAGTGGTCCCACTGTGCTCCCATAGAGCGTTTGGTTTTGAATCAAATGGGATTTTCCTTCGCCGTTTTCATGACTGTGAGCTACCACGGATTCTTTTTTTTTTTTTTTGAATTTTTGAATTTTATTTTATTTATTTTTTATACAGCAAGTTCTTATTAGTTATCTATTTTATACGTATTAGTGTATATATGTCAGTCCCACGGATTCTGGCTGCTCCCGGCATGCGTTGATTGTAGTGTTTAATCAGCTCAGTGGGACATCTTCTCTAAAATCAACAACATTCAGACTAAGGAAAGGTCTCTGAGGATTCTGAATGAAGGAGAGGCTTCTCCGGGGAGGCGCATGATGGAGACACAGGGGAGGCAGGACCAGACTCTCAAGTGAAGGTCTGCAGTGAAGACATAGTGAGCCCCTCCCCCAGGCACCCAGGGAGCAGCCCCAGGAGGGCCGGCACCACAGTAGCTGAGCACCAGAGGACAGGGGAGGGAATTAATTGACCACATTTGACCGTTTAGTTGCACAAACCTGTGTCTAGCTGTGAGGGGTCAGAGGGGAGTAGAACGTGGTCCCTGCCCACGGGAGCTCCCAGCTGGTGGGAAGAAAATGCAGCAGAGGCTGCGGAGGGGAGGGAGGGCCCCTGCACTGTAACAATCCTGATGGGGCTGGTTCAGTGAGTCTAGGAAAGCCAGGCAGGTGTGTAGAGCCAGGGGTAGTTGGCCCAATAAGCTGGCGGGAGACTCTGAGACCTCCCTGTGAAAGACCTTGGAGGATGAGAATTAAGGATGGCGAAACTCTTGATCCTCTGAGGCTTGTTTCCCTCTGCTGCAAGATCCTTCTTCTGGTCCTGTACTTCCGGGTTGAGGCAGGATTATTGAGGGTGGATGGGCAGACTAAGAGAAGAGGATGCAGAGCCAGCAAGCCACATTTTGCTCAACCCTAAGCAGTAGGGTTGGGTTTTAGAGTGTTGATGTATAACATCCTTCTTCCTTCCCCCTCCAAGGTACCAAAGCAGTTGAAAAAAATAGATACAGGAGCCTGACAGATAGAGCTGCAGGGGGGACTGGGTTGGTTTTTTGTTTGTTGTTTTTAGAGTGTTTTTATCGCCAAAAAGAAAGTGACACGGCTACCCTAGGAAACATTGCTATAAAAATCATTTAACAATAAAATTATAAAGACAAAGTAATGACAAAGATAGTGGATAATTCTACCAGAAAGCCTAGATGGACAAAAAATGTAGAGTGGACTTACATCCAAGAGAAGAGGAGGGCTTCCCTGGTGGCGCAGTGGTTGGGATTCCGCCTGCCGACGCAGGGGACGCGGGTTCGTGCCCCGGTCTGGGAAGATCCCATATGCCGCGGAGCGGCTGGGCCCGTGAGCCATGGCCGCTGAGCCTGCGCGTCTGGATGACTGTGCTCTGCAACTGGAGAGGCCACAACAGTGAAAGGCCCGCATACCGCAAAAAAAAAAAAAAAAAAAAAAAGAGAGAAGAGGAGAGCAATAAAATATTGCTTTTAGGAGATACCCTTTAAAAAATGTACAATTTATTCTAAAAGGCTGCACTTGAACAACAGGCCAGAACTTATATTCACTTAACTTGTTGGGGGACATGGCTTTGATGTGTAGCCACAACGGACTTTCAAAGGCCTTGCTCCGGAATTAAATACATCCACCTGGCACAGATAGAGCTGGTGGAGAACAGACCATAAAGTACCCTCCTAGCCAACAGGCAGGTCTCAGAAGGAGTCAAGTCGCACACACCCACTTCCTTCTAAACCTGTGTTCTTAGCCTTATCAGACCGAATGTTCCTTGTAACAAGGATGCTATAAAGCCCCTTCAATATCCTAGAATGAAATTTATAGAAAACATACATAAAAATCGGTAAGATACTCTCATTTGAATAAGGATTCAAAGGAGAATGAAAAAAATTAAAATGATATAATATGTATTTCAGCAAGTAAATGCTTGGGCACATTCCTCTGGAAGGTTTGATGAGCTAGTAGGATGCTTGTGCCTATATGAAGGTGACAGACACAAGTACAGACTGATATTGGTATGCTCTGCTGGCAGCTGAAAAGCCATGATTTTCCAAAATGTTAAACAACTCTTGGTAAACTTCCAAACAAAATAAAATATAATCTTTCCTCAATTTATACAGAAAATGGCATCCCGGAAAAAGTCAGTGCATATCAGAAGTGTGCCAAAGATACGTTGTGCCTGCATAAAAACTGGAACTGGGCTCTAGGCTCGTGTGATACAGGCAGGCTTTTTACTGACACGAGTGTCCAGTGGGGCGTTTGAAAGTCGGATGCGAGTTGTACAGGACACGAACAAGAGTTTCTTGTCTGGTACTGTCTCCTGCGTCGCAGGATGTCTAGAATGCCTGTCCTCTGCCTGGTAAATGCAAATAGAGTCTCCTAATTATCAAAACAGAAAAGCCACCACATAGATTTCAGAGAATGACCTTCAGGTTTGCTGTCATCCCCAGTGAGGACAGCTGACCTAGACTCACCAGGGACATAGGTCGCTTCTACCAGGAGGCAGAGGGCGAGATGCTCCTCTAGCTGTGATCCTTCCACACAGAAAGACAAGGCAGTGGAAAATGGAGGCTCCCCAGCACTGGGAAGAGGCACCCCCAAATAATACACACAGACCTGCCCAGAGAACTTACTTGCTATCCAATGAAGGAGACAGGTCTGAAAAGTTCCTTAAAATGTCAGAACGAGGGATATGTAAACCAGTGCAGCTTCAACAGGGAATAAGCTGGGCTTATTGAGTAACAAGGTTGATGGAGAACAGAATTTTCAGGCAGGAGATCATTGGTGAGAAGAAATGATTCCTTTCTCCAAAGTGATTTCCCCATTGTAGTCAAGATAATATAACAATAGAAATAGTTATTGGATCCTGCCTGTGTGCAGGCGCTGAGCGCCAAACGCTTCATGGTTATTGTTCCATTTATTACTTAGAGCGACACTGTGAGGTCATTGGGATTATTCCAATTCTATAGATGAGAAAACTGAGACTCTGAGAGGTTAAGGAATTTTCCCACAATCACTCCATCCATAAGTGGGGAATTTAAAGCCAGGCTGGCCAGACTCCAGACTCCATGGCTCTCCTGCTCCATGGCCCTGCTCGTCTTGGAGGAGGCGGTTCCACGTAGCAGCTGAGCCGATTGTCTGTGTTGGCTAACTCTCCGCGTCTCACAGTCTCATCCAAAAGTGAGAACAGTCATAGAGCCTACTTTCCAGTCATGTTGTAAGGGTTAATTATAGATAAGATACACAACTTAGAATAGGCTCTGACATACAGTCATCGACCAATAAACATTAGCTGCTATTACTTCTGATGAATGAGAACCCATCATTTTCTCTTCCCCTTCTCTCCCTGGATGGCTGCTGCACTGGGCTTGCACCAGTTTAGATGGGCTGCATCTAAACTGGTGTTTAGATGTTATCAGAAAGGAAATTTTTTTCTGAGATCCACGATCTCTCCATCTAAGCTTCCCCCACCTACCCCAAGTTTGGGTGGGATGCAAATGATGAGTGTCTTTGCATTTGGGGAGGTGGAAATTTGTCCTCCTTTGCCAATCATGCTCTGCTCTTTGGCCTGAGGCTCAGCTGTCAACTGTGTCCTGTTTGTGGCCTGGGCAGCAGCCTTGGCATTCGATGGACTGAGCCTTGTTGAGAGCAGCACGGTGTGGAGCAGGTAGGAATGGGAGTGGCCGGGGTTTTCGGGAGCCCTGCCCCTAGAACACCCTGGTTGACCCAGCTACCCACAACACCAGCACAAAGCCTCTCTGGGATACTGGGTGTCGGGCCAGCTCATTCAGGCTGCAGCACGGGCACAAGCCCACAGTGCATCTCGATGGCGAGTGGAGACCAAATGTTCCTCTCCGCTCAGGTGTGGGGTGCAGAGTGGTGAGGCACAAGAGGAGGAGGGAAGTGTCAGAACCCTCTCCCTGATTCTGCAGGGATCCAAAAGGGGGGTTTCTTTGGAGATTTGAACGAGTTGCCTTTGGTGGGTATAGATTCTGGTAAAGCAGGGCCAGTTCATCCCCCTCTCACTTAGGAGTCTTTTTGGAGCAGGGGTCTTGAAAAGGAAGCTGGAGTTGGCCCCAGTGGCAGAAGAAGTTAATACCACCCCTGAGTTGAAAGGCACTGGGCCATGCCCTTCATAAGCAGTATCTCCTTGAAACCTTACAGCAACCTAGAGCAATTGCTTTTAGAACTCCCATTTTACAGATGAGGAAACTGAGTCTCAGAAAGGTCAAGAGACTTGCTTGGAACCAGGATTCAAACCAAGGATGATGGGATGTGCGAGGCACTTTACCTAAAGTTATATCTTACTGGATATTACTTCATCCTTACGACAGCCCGGTGAGGTAAGCATGATTATTCCCATTATATAGCTGGGGTAACTAGAGCTCAGAGAGGTTAAGTAATTTTTACCCAAGGTGGAGCTCAGATATACAACAGGCCTGTCTGACTCTACACCGTGTCAGGCTGCTTTTGCGAGAGACAGAGAGATCCTGCAAATCGACAAGCCCTAATGTTGCCCAGAGCCCCTCATCTGATATCTGCACAGTACTTTTCCACAGGTCCCAAGCCCTCATGCTCACACCGCAGACCTCTCGCGGCCGGGGCTTGCCAGCTCGCACGGCAGAGATGCTATCTGCAGGCTCAGGGAAGGCTGCCAGGGGAAGGGTGGGGCGAAGAAGGGTTCCTACCCAGAGGGTTCCCCTACCCCAAGTGCAGGAGCACCTCCCTGGGCCTGTGCGTGAGAAGGGTGCAGGGAGGAGAGGGGCGTTTTCTTGTGTGTGTGCCTGCAGGGCAGGGGGTGGGACCTGCCCTTCTCGTTGCCCCCCTGTCAGAGGGCTGTCGAGGCAGCTCTAGTACCTGGGAGATTCTCCTTCTCCCAGAATCACAGCTGCGGCAGAAAATAAACTTTTCCCCCTCAAACTTCCCTCTCCTAGTCCAGCCTGAGAATGGCTTTGGAGGCAGCGCTTAGGGCTCAGGAGCTGTTTCCTTGTAGCTGCTCAGTTCCCTACCAGGCCACATCCCATCTCACGGCCCCCTCTGCTTGACAACTTACAGAGGACCCCATTAAGCCAATAAGTTTTAACTCACAATAGCTATTAAACAAGTGTTATCATTCTCATTTGACAAGGGAACTGAGACTCAGAATGGTAAAGTGACTTCAATTAAGTGGCAGAGCCAGGACTTACTCAATGTACCTTTATTCAGTGTCTACCTGATAATAGGCGCTGTGTCCAGTGCTGGTCTGCTGTCTCCAAATCCAGCTTATTCTACTAATCGGCTGACCCCATCGCCCCCATCGCCGCCTGGGCCTCTGCTGCTTTTGTTCAGATCCAGTGTCAGGACTCCCTTCCCTCTCCCCTGCGAGGCCACTAAAATACCCTTGGCTCCCAACCCCCAAGGATCCTTGGTTCACACCCTGTTTTGTTTTTCTGTCTTGGCAGCCCCTCCCCTGAGCTGGCATCTTCTAACATTTTCTCCACAGACTTCGCTGGCATGGACTGTTGCAGGGTGTCTGGTTTTAGGCTTGCACATGGCAGTGTAGTAGTGGTCAGAGGTCCAGCTCTGGCGTCGCACAGACCTGGATTTGAATCTCAGCTCTACCAACAGAAGCTGTGGAACCCGGTCACTCACCCTCCCCAAGCCTCAGTTTCTGCCTTTGTAAAAAAGGGGTAAATCATAGCGTCAACCTAATAGTATTGTTAGGAGGAGGATTACAAGCAATCTTGAGTATAAACTGTCCGGGACATAGTAAGTGCTCAATAAACTGGGCTATTGTTGCTCTTGCAACAGGGTTGGTTCTAGATGCCCCGTTTCACATCAGCCTGGCTCCAGCTTGCGCTTCCTCTTAGCTCTGCCCTTGGGATCCTCTGAAGGCCGGAGGTTCACCGTTTTCCAGATGGCAGTTCTGCTCATTTTCCCCTCAACTGCTGGCATCCCTCTGAGTGCTCTTACTTGTGCCCTTGTACCTGACTCAGCCTGTTACTAGAGGAATAATAAGAAAAATATGCCAGACTCAGTTGGTGCCGGGTAAATACAGGCATGTCTCACCATACCTAAAAGGGTGGTTCCTGAAATACTGTACCTAAGTCAAAGTTTTATCAACTAAATTCTTTTTTTTTTTTCCACCAAGAGCCTGCTATTTAAAGAAATGTTACACTGGATCTTTTCAGAGAATAAAGCATGCCCTTTTACAGGCAGTTGGAGCCAAGCATCATTTATAGGGTTTGCTTAAAGTGAGCTACATATCAATTTGGCTTTCCCTCGATGACATCTTCTCAAAGAAAGTGTGTGATCCTAACGAGGAAAATTTTAAACTTTACCCCATCACTGTGGACTGGCTCACTTGAGGGCTTGGAAGTGGGTTTGCAGGCCAGTTGGGTAGCTGGTAAACTGAGGCCCAGAAAGATTTGGACACCCAGTCCCTGGGGATAGATGTTGGTTCGTGCCGGGACCAGTGGTGGAGTGTTTCTGTGCCCCATGTCCCGGGCTGGGACTCTCAGAGGTGAGGCTGCTAGGGTAAGAGCCCCCAGGCCAGAAAGGGTTAACAGCACTCTGGAGGAGAAAGCAGTGCAGCCACCCAAAGGCAAGGAGTCCCTTCCTCTCTGCAGTGAACCAGAGCCAACTTCCTTTCTGAGGGTTTGGTGCTTCCCCTTACACTGGGCCTGGCGGGGCAGAGAACAACCTCCTGGCTATCAGGGCACTCCCCAGCCTGGCCTGGCCCGAGGCCTGGAAGAGAAAGACACTCTTCTGCAATAAAGCAGGGCGGGGAATGGCAGGACCTGGGGTTTGGGACTTTGCCCAGAATCTGGCCACTCAGCAAGGGCCCAGCACTCTTAGTGTGAGCTGCCCCATCCTGCGTGGGCGGGAGAAGGATCGGGGGAGTCTAACCTCACAAGGGAACCCCAGGGCCCCTTCTTCCTAAGGACTTCCAAGTACCGCCGGGAAATGAGCCTCTTTGAAATGATGGAAGTGTCCTGAAAGTAGAGAGGAATAAAGGAAGAGGCAGCACCTTTACGATGGCGTGTTAGTTTCTGCTTTATAACAAAGTGAATCAGTTATACATATACATATGTTCCCATATCTCTTGCCTCTTGCGTCTCCCTCCCTCCCACCCTCCCTATCCCACCCCTCCAGGCGGTCACAAAGCACGGAGCTCCAGCTCAACTCTGTTTTGAATGAGCCCTAGGACTGGCCTCTCTACCCGCACACACCCCCGCCCCCGCCCCGCCCCCTCACTCCCTATCGCCCTGCCAGCCCCTCATTCATCTTTCCAAACTCAGCTCAAATGTCTTCTTCTCCAGGTAGCCCTCCAGAAGATGGGAGATATTTGAGGAAACAGCCTGTATTGTATTGATTACGGTAGAGCAGTGCCTGGTGCAGAGCAGACGCTCAATAAGTGTTTCCTGAGTAGATGGATTGATGGATAGCTGGAATGAGCCTATCCGCCCATCCCTCCATCCTGGGTGCCAGGAACTCCCATCTCTCTGCTTTTCAGGGCCTTCCGCTCCTCATGCTGCTCTGCCCCCTGTCGTCTTTCAGCCAGCGATCCGCAGAAACGCACCCCTTTTCCCAGGGAGGTGAGCTTGCTGGGTGTCTGCAGGTAGCGTGTGTGGTGGGCTGCATCCAGTCAGCTCTGGGAAATATTTCCCAACTTCGCCACTTGCTGGCTGGGCCCCAGGAGTTGTTGGATGAGGCGTCTTAGCTTGTTTGCTCAGTGGGCGCTGGGTGCCAAGGCCTACCCTCCAGGGATCCATCTGCACATAGGACTCTGGCTAACCTAGTTTTTTTAAAGTCTTTGAGGTTGAGAGTTCAGTACCAAGCTATATATCTCAAGCCAGAATAGGCCCTTTACAAATGCCCCTTAGGGAAGACAGGACTGAGGTTCTCCTGGGACTGCCTTCTCCTGGCCACTTCAATGGAGAGTGTGGTTGGGGATATCCAGTGACATCTGATATCACTGTGACTTTATTTTTCGTCAACTGTGGAGTCAAATATGGGTTGAGCTTCTAACTCTGGAGTGAGTTAGCGACACATAAACCCTTAGGGCTAAAGGGTCCCTTAGCACCTGTCCCCCTGTTCCCAGAAGGGTTCCACAGACCTCTGCAGTCTGGCTTTCTTCTTCCTTCCTTCTTCCTCTCTCCTATCCTGTCTGTCGATACACTTATTTATTCATAATATTACATCTTATGGCTAAATTTTCACCATCCACAGTGACATCTTAAAAGAAGAAAACAGCAAATTTTTATAAAGCTCAATGTATTCAATTTTAACAGTCTGAGATTTTGCATTTTTTTGGTATTAAAATATTAATGGTATGTAATGAAATGATGACCTGAGTAGGTGATACTGGTTACCTTAAAATTATTTGGCAAAATAAAAGAGTATTCTCTGAAGTCTGAAAAAAAAAAAGACTTACTTGTCAGGAGCCTCAAAAGCTTAGGAACCAGTGTGATTCCAGCCTAACCTACCTCCTGGGGCACATGTTCCACTGCTGACACCCCTGACAGATGGACGCCGGCTCCACACCTCTGCCAAAGCTCTCCCAGGAATTTGGGGCTCACCACCCAGAAGACAGCCCCCTCCAGGGTTGAGCGGGTTGCAATGCTTGGCCATTCTTCCTCCTGATAGACCCCATCAACCTCCCTGTGATGGTCCCCCCGTGGTCATCACTCTGCCTCAGCTCCAAGGCCCGAGTCCATCCCCTTCACTTGACAGCCGTTCAGTATCTGAGAAGAGTTCTCACGCCTAAGTCTTCCCCTTTCCGTGTAAACATTCAGAATTCCTTCAATAGTTTCACGTATCAGGTTTCTGATTGCCTTGTTTAAAGCAATTACACACATAGTACGTGAACGCTATGTATACTTGCTTGTGAAAATATTTAATAATAGAGATAAACAAGAAGAATTTTGTTCCCTGTTCAGCCTCAGCCCTCTTCCCAGAGGAAACGCCTCTCATCGGTGTGGTGTGTATGTGTTTAGAAGAATCTTCTTTCTGCACGTACATGGATATGAATACAAACGGAAATGTATAAATATACGTGGAGTTTTAAAAATGCATATATAGGTACATATGTAGGTAGGTATAAATTATACAGTGTGTATTCTTTTGAGACTTTCTTTTGAAATTTAAAAATAAGATTTAGAGATTGTTTCGTGGCAGTACGTATAGGATTGATTATGATCGTTGTTAATGACCACATACTGTTCTACTGTTTCCATGTAATTTTACTGTTCCATTGCCCTATCAACGGGCATTAGGTTGCTTCAAATATTTTTGTACCATGCTATACAAACTCTTTGAACTTGTTTGCGCCTTGATGCCTTTATATGTATAGGTTTCGGTCTTCCAATCACCCTCTTTAAGTGTAGTATCCACAAGCGTACAACTTTCAATACCCAGATGACAGCTGGCTAGGCCAGAGCACAGTGGGACCCTCGGTTCATTCATTCATCCATTTATTCATTCAACAAAACTTGGTGGAGCGGGTACCATATCTTTATCATGCCCTGATTTCTTTCCAAGCCCAGGTAAGACAGTGGCAGGCCTTGTTCCGCCTGAACTTGCATGGTTAAGTAGGGGAACCTCCCTCCATACTCTACTGTACTAGGATGGTACAGCCTACCCTACAGATTTTTTAAAAGATAATTGTATCACACTTTCAACGTACATGCTCTTAGGGTCAGTTAACACCTCTCAAGTCTTTTTTTTTAAAAATCTGCACTGTTGCCTCAACTTGTACAGTTAATTTTCATATTCATAGTAAAAGATTTTTACAGTTCCTCTTATGTTTTATCTTATTACTTTCTTCCCTTCCTTGCACAATTTCAGGATTTTTTTTTAACCTTGATGTCTTTGTGCAAGGTACTAGCTAGCCCTGCTCGTCATACAGAGATGTATGCAGGGCACATACATCATCATACTCTAAGGTACTGATAACATTCTTAACAAGACTGGACGATGAAGAGAGTCCCATGACATGCCATTGGAGACATCCCTCCTGGATGGCATTGATTCATTAACTAACACTGTCTCAGCTCTTATGACCCCACCTTGACCTCCAGGGACATGTATATATGTATACATACAATAATTGCAGCATTCACCTGATCCTCATTTCTAAGAACCCTGTATAAAAGGAAATGAGCCTAGTTCGGCATGCCTTTTTAAGTCAGTGTGATACAATAGAAAGAGGGTTGATTCTGGATCTGGTCAGACGTAGGTTCAAATTCCAGCTCTGCCACTTTCTAGCTGTATGGCTTTTGGAAAATCCTTTGACTTCTCTGAGACCCAGTTTCCTAAATTCAAGGATTATTGAAAGTATTTATACATCAATTCTGCATCTATTTAATTAAGCACTTACTAAGTGACAGACAAGCAATATAGGTGTCCCAGCTAGTAAATGTGCAGAATCATTAACTTCATATCGTTTTGGTGGCAAAAGCAGGGAAAGCTCTTCCTAGAATAGGTTTTATAGACATTTAGCCCTAACTCTTGAGACCTGGGTAAGACTCAGAGATGATTTTCCTTTTATAAGTAGGGAAACAGATATACTGTCAGAGAGTCCCTTGGCTCAAGTTTACTCCGCCTTTTGGCAATAAATTTGGTAACTGCTCCTCAGCCTTAGACAATTTATCTTACACTGTCAGTTGTGTGGGTTCAGCCAACCATTGTGCCTGGAGGCCTGTCACAGGCTAATAAGGGTAACAGGATTGATACGTAGTCAGTAAAAATTGAGCCAAAGGGCGAGCCCCATGTCAAACAGCTACACAGAGCCACTGCAGTGCCTCACTTATCCAGAGAGCCAGCAGCCTCACCAATTTAGAATCCAGCTGAGAATAAGAAGGAAGCAAATGAGACCTGGAGCCAAACCCTTTCTCAGAGCCTCTAACTTTTATTTTAGAAACAGTTATAACAAACTTAACTATCTGTTTTTTCTAGCCCTTAGCAAATAGAAGTTGCGAAGTTGAGCTGAAATAGGGGCTGCTAGAAGCAAGGATACCAACAGTAGGATAAAAACCCGGTTGTGAGAAAGGAGGCAGAAAACCTGGAAAAAAGCAGAGCTGCGAAAACAAAAAGAGGCAATTCAGGGCCATTTAGTGCTACTGCCAACAGAGAGGCCAAGCACTTCAGTGTCCCCGAGGGCACGATTGCTTCTAAAAAGAGTTCACAATTAAGATTGAGTCATTGACTAAATTATCTTTCAGGTGCTATTCAAGAGAAAGAAGAGATGTATATAATACATTAATAAATATCAAAAACAAACCCAATAAATATCTATCCAAAACTGAAATAAAGACTTGGAGCTACAAGAGATCGATTTCAGCGATTGAAAATCCATTTATTTGGGGAGGCTTCCTCAGGAAATCCTAGGAATTTGAAAGATGTGTTGAATGATTTTTTATTGAGGCACAGTTGATTTATAATATTATATTAGTTTCAGCATACAACACAGTGATTCAAAAATTTTATACATTATACTTCATTTGTTATTATAAAATATTGGCTATTTCCCTGTGCTGTACAATATATCCTTGTAGCTTGATTATTTTATACATAGTAGTTTGTACCTCTTAATCCTCTACCCCTATCTTGTCCCTCCCACCTTCCCTCTCCCCACTGGTAACCACTAGTTTGTTCTCTTTGTCTGTGAGTCTGTTTCTGTTTTGTTGTATTCATTCATTTGTTTTATTTTTTAGATTCTAAATATAAAAGATAACATCAGTATTCATCTTCCTCTGTCTGACTTATTTCACTAAGCATAATACCCTCCAGGCCCATCCATGTTGTTGCAAATGGCAAAATTTCATTCTTTTTTATGGCTAATATTCCATTGTATACATATACCACTTCTTCTTTATCCGTTCATCTGTTGATGGACACTTAGGTTGCTTCCATATCATGGCAATTGTAAATAATGCTGCTATGAACATTGGGGAATTTGAATGAACATTGGAGAATTTTTGAATTAGTGTTTTCATTTTCTTTGGATATATACCTAGTGGTGGAATTGCTGGATCATATGGTAGTTCTATTTTTAGTTTTTGGAGGAATCTCCATACTGTTTTCCACAGTGGCTGCACCAATTTACATTCCCACCAACAGCATACAAGGGTTCCCTTTTCTCTACATCCTCACCAAAATTTGTTATTTATGGTCTTTGATGATAGCCATTCTGACAGGCATGATGTGATATCTCATCGTGGTTTTGATTTGCATTTCTCTAATGATTAGCAATGTCAAGCATCCTTTTCATGTGCCTGTTGGCCATCTTTATGTCTTCTTTGGAAAAATGTCTATTCAGTACTTCTTCCCAGGTTTTAATTGAGTTGCTTGATTTTTTTTTTATATTGAGTTGTATGAGCTGTTTATATATTTTGGATATTGACTCCTTATTGGTCATATCATTTGCAAATATCTTCTCCCATAGGAGAAGATATTCTCAGTAGACTGTCTTTTTGTTTTGTCGATGTTTTTGTTTGCTGCACAAAAGCTTTTTAAGTTCATTAGGTCTTGTTTATTTAATTTAATTTAATTTTTTTAAATTTTATTTTGCTTTATGAGACAGATCCATCCAAAAAATATTGCTACAATTTATGTTAAAGAGTGTTCTTCCTATGTTTTCTTCTAGGAGTTTTATGGTTTCTGGGCTTACATTTAGGTCTTTAATCCATTTTGAATTTATTTTCGTATAAGGTGTGAAAAAAATGTTCTAATTTCATTCTTTTACATGTAGCTGTCCAGCTTTTCCAGTACCACTTATTGAAGAGACTGCCTTTTCCCCATTGTATATTCGTGCCTCTTTTTTGTAAATTAATTGACCATAGTGTGTGCATTTATTTCTGGGTTCTATATTCAGTTCCATTGATCTATGTGTCTGTTTTTGTACCATTACCATACTGTTTTGATTACTGTATCTTTGTAATATAGTCTGAAGTCAGGGAGCGTGATACCTTCAGCTCTGTTCTTTCTCTCAAGATTGTTTTGGCTATTCGGGTCTTTTGTGTTTCCGTACAAATTTCCATACAACAAATAATTTTATTTCTTCTAGTCCTGTGAATAATGCCACTAGTATTTTGATAGTGATTGCATTGAGTCTAGAGATTGCCTTGGTCATTTTAACAATATTAATTCTTCTAACCCATGAACATGGTGTGTCTTTCCATCTGTTTGTGTCATCTTCAGTTTCCTTCATCAGTTCTGAGTACATGTCTTTTACCTCCTTAGTTAGATTTATTCCGAGGTATTTTATTCTTTTTGATGTGATTTTAAATGGGATTGTTTTAATTTCTCCTTCTGATAGTTCATTGTTAGTGTATAGAAGTGCAACAGATTTCTGTATATTAATTTTGTATCCTGCAACTTTTCTGAATTCATGGATGAGCTCTAGGAGTTTCTTGGTAGTGTGTTTAGGATGTTCTATGTATGGTATAATGTCATCTGCAAACAGTGACGACAGATATCCTTCTTCTTTTCTGATTTGGATAGCTCTTATTTCTTTCTTGTCTGGTAGCTGTGGCTAGAACTTCCCATACTACATTGCATAAAAGTGGGCATCCTCGTCTTGTTCCTAATCTTAGAGGAAATGCCTTCAGTTTTTCACCATTGAGTATGGTGTTAGCTGTAAACTTGTTATATATGGCGTTTAGTATGTTGAGGTATGTTCCCTCTATATTCACTTTGTGGAGAGTCTCTGTAGAAGGTTGTTGTTGACTTTTGTCAAAAGCCTTTTCTGCATCTATTGAGACGATCATATAATTTTTTATTCTTTAATTTGTTAATGTGGTATATCACGCAGATTGATCGGTGAATACTGAACCATCCTTGCAGCCCTGGAATAAATCCCACTTGATCACGGTACATGATATTTTTAATGTATTGTTGGATTCAGTTTGCTAATATTTTGTTGAGGATTTTTGCATCTATGTTCATCAGTAATGCTGGCCTGTAATTTTCTTTATTTGTGATATCTTTGTCAAGTACTCTTTAAGGGCAAGTAGAGATGTATAAAATACAAAATCTCTATTCAAAAATGAAACCAATAAGTATCTATCCAAAACTGAAATAAAGGGTTTGGAGATGTAAGAAATATATTTCAGTGACTGAAAATCCACTTATTTGGGAAACTTCCTCAGAAAATCCTAGAAATTTGAAAGAAGTGTTGAATTTTAAATCAGATAACTTGAGTTCAAATCAGAGCTTTCCTGCTAGCCAGGCATGTACCTTGGATACACCATTTACCTTTCATGAACCTTGTTTTCCTCAACAGTAAAACAGGAATAGCATCGATTGCCTTTTCAATCTCATGGGAATATTCTGAAAATAGACCAAACTGATATGTTTGAAGGTACTTTGTAAGCTGTAGAACATCATGGAAAGGTATAAGTGAGGTCTGTAGGCCACAGACCTACAGGTGTTGCCTGCTGGTAGACAATGACTCAAGATGCGGCAGAAGAAGGACATGGATTCCCAGTTATTGCTAAAAAAAATACACACACATACACAACACATGCACACACAGAATACACATATCTGCATATATGTGTGTTTATTTAGAAAATGTGCCCCTAAACCTCTCAAGACTTCCCTTTCACCAGGTAAAGGAGGGAACTGTAACTAACTTGAATACCTCATAAACTAAGAACTTCCATATAGACTAATGAAATTTTGAGTGCTTACTATTTTTAATATTAATTTTAAATTAAGATTAATCTTAATTTTTTCTAATTTAAAATGAATAATTACCTTTAAAAATTTGAACACTGCGGAAATATTTGACTTAGAAAGTGAATACCTTCTGAAACCCCAAATACCCTCCACTCCATCTCTTATTAGCAGTTGGATTATGTCCTTTCAGAATTTTTTCTGTGTTAGTTCTTTCAGTCCTGCAGGCATTCAACAGAGAATTCCTGAAATAGTCCTTTGTTATAAAGGATAAACCTTTAGGGGTGGAAATACATTTTCTATCCTAAAAACTTGCCATTCTGTCTCCTCTTCTCCGTTCTTACTGTTTTGGCCTTAGGCATGCCCTCGTCAGTTCTTTACCTAGACTACTGCAATAAACAGCTTTTGTAACTAGCTGTCCCACTTACAGTTGTCCTCTCTTCAAATACATATTCCACACAGCTGTTAACATAATCGAACTAAACAAAACTCTCGCGTGTCCCTGCCCTTTACTTGAGTTACACTTTGCCCCCGAGTCCAGCCTTGACTCCTTTGTGTGACCCACAGGACCTCTGTCGTCAGGCCCTGGCTGTTTGCCCAGGCCTCTCCCACCCCACGCTGCTGTGACGCTGAATAGCTTGTCGCTCCTGAACATGAAGCCCTGTTTCACCATCTGTGACTGTGTACCAGCTGCTCCCATTTCCTGGCATGCCCTGCTTTATCTTCTCCTGGTGAAACTGTCTTTGTCCTTCAGGGCTCCTCAGAGGCTTCACTTCTCTTCTGTGGAGACTTCCTACCTCATTCCCCTTTCTCTAGCTATCCTCTGCCCTGACAAAGCAAATCACAACCTTTCCATGTGACCACTGTACCGCCTTCCCATTGCTGTAAGTACTGCACTCTAGGTAATTGCTTTTTTACTTGCTGTCTCCTAATTAATCTGGAAGGTCCTATTCACCTTTGTGTCCCAGTTCCTCTTGGTATACAATGGGTGTATACCAAATATTTATTGAGCTAAACTGGGAAGGGGACCTTTATGGGGCAGGAAAACCTCTGTTTAAAGCATGCCACATGGAGGACTGTCTACTCCAACTGCTGTTGGAGCAGACCCGGTGTCAGAGGGCCACAGAGGTGCCTCGTTTTATTTGGGGTACAAGAAGAATACAAGAGATAAGGGCCTCAGCCTTACTTAGAGGACTGTTCTCAAATATGAATCTTACCAGGGAAAAGCCTTTTACGTGCATTTATAGCCAACACTCAGGCTTTCAGAGACAGGCTTCCGGGTCACAGGCAGTTCCCCAGGGGATGCCGAAGAGAATCTCATTCAGACTTGTTGAAAGTTTGCTTCCGATAACTATGTCGGCCTCACATCCATGTAAAAGTCCCAGGCTACACTTGTGGATGGAAACGTTTACACCAACTGTGCACCACACGTGCAAACAGCAT
The DNA here is from genome assembly GCF_039906515.1 of Pseudorca crassidens. Lineage (NCBI taxonomy): Eukaryota > Metazoa > Chordata > Mammalia > Artiodactyla > Delphinidae > Pseudorca > Pseudorca crassidens. The sequence goes on from NC_090304.1 coordinate 97,261,202, forward strand.
GGCACATGGGGAGGCAGAGGTCAACAAGCTCATTTTTACGTGGGAAATTCTGGGTGGCAACCCAGTGGGGCCGCCTTACAGAGTGGTATAGGCAAAAGAGGGCCTGGAAGCCAAAGACCCAAATAGAAAGTCAGGCTCTGCTTTTCCTGGCTGTGTGATGGACATATTAATTCCTCCTACTCTTGGTTCCTACATCTGTATAAATGGTTGGATAAGATTTTTTCCCTCGTTGAATCATCATGAAGAATAAATGATGGTACTTTTGAAGTGCTTTTTAATTTCTAAAATGCTTTAAAAATATTCCTTTTTCCCTTTCTCGAACTGATGCTCTTGGAGCTAATCTGTATAGCGCTTCATAGTCACAGGTTGGTGTGTATGCATGCATGTGTGTGCACGTGTGCCTGTGTGTCCGGGACGAGCAAGGCATCTGTCCTTCCTTTCATTAGTCCCCTTTGGGCCCCAGAGTAAAACGTACACTGCTGTGAGGATTTCATGGCATGGCTGAGCCTTGCCTTTCCCCTCTCTACCTCTCTTCCTCATGATGAGGGAGGAAAAAAGCAAATATCAATCCCCTGGAGTTAATTCATCCATGTGAGAGTCAAGGGAATACAGAATGCTCGTTCTCAAGCCAAGTGTATTAGGTTACACATCAAGTAGATGTGTGCTTTATCTGTGTCTAAACCTTACCCTGTGTAGTAAGGGAGAACTCTGAATCGGGACTGAGATTAAATCTTATTAGAGCAATGGGATTAGGGTTACTACTGAGTTACTTGAGGAGCCAGAATAGGCAACAGCATCAGAGTGATAGAAATAGAAGATAGAGCCATGCTGCAGTGCAGCGGAATGGACCAAATACTGGGTGGAGAGTTAGGAGACCAGTCCTCAGGGGCCCTGCCTTAGTCTCCAGGCCTGGCTTGCCTGCAGCTCTAGCTGTGTTGCCCTGAGCAGGTGATTTCTCCTCTCTGGACATCAGGAGTCACAGCTGTAAAATGAGCCAGTTGAACCCGGTGATATCTACATTTCCTTCCAGTTCTGATGGAGAAGGAAGGGAATCAACACTTGTTGAATGTCTTGCATGCACCCGACACAGTCCGCGCTAAGCTACCTTGAAGAGTCTATGATTCTATCACACATGGTAGTCAGGTTTATGTAGAAGAACTATGGAATCAAATAGATGTGGATTGACATCCCAGATCTATTATTTACCAGCAGTGTAACTTTCAGCCAGTTTCTTCACTTTTCCAAGCCTCAGTCTTTTCATCTGCAAAATGGGTCTAATGACACAATAAACACACTTGTAGGCTCACAAGTCAATGCTCACTCTCTCTTCTATACATTCCAAATTTCTTAAGTAGATTCCATCTCATCTATTTTCCTTTTGTGGAGGCATAATCTAGGCCTACATGGATGAGTGAAGTAAATAAATATTAGATCATGCAGGTTTTTAGAGGCAGGGACAGAGCCAGAAGTCAGGTCTCCTGGTTGATTCTGAACCTTGTACTTGTTTCCTGGATGTCTTTTTCTTTTTTTTTTTTTTTCCATTCCCTGCTCTAAAAAGGATTACAGAGTCTTCTCATGATAGGCAACCCAATGTATGCAAAAGAACCCAGTGTGATGACACCCAGCACTCACACACAAGATGATTCCCAAGAAGAGCCACTGGCAAACAGTTCTCAGAGTCTGATTCTGAGACCGTGCTCAGCATTTCTTACCCCACCCCACCTCCTGCCATTCCACTTCTTGCGGGGCAGAACTGCCATCTATGTGGGCAAATCAACAGTTCTGTGTGGCGCTCCTTCCCAGCCAAAGAACCAGAGAAGGTAGCTCTGTGCCCTTGTCCAACAGGTAGGAAACCAGGAAAACCAGAAGACTCTGACTCAAGACAGATCAGGGTTGGGAATTCCCTGGCGGTCCAGTGGTTAGGACTCGGTGCTTTCACAGCTGGGGCCCGGGGTTCAATCCCTGGTCAGGGAAGTAAGATCCTGCAAGCTGCATGGCGTGGCCAAAAAAAAAAAGATCTGGGTCAAAAAAGAGAACTTGCATCAATCCAGCTCCTCACTGGAAGCAGACGCTGCTGGCATCTCCCGAGGGCTGGGAAGTGGTACAATGGTTAAAGTTGTTCAAGTCCTGGGCACCAAAAATATCTGGGAGGATGTGTCCTCAAAGAGAACACAGCTCCTTCCTAGAGTTTTAAAACTTGAATGCACGGACCTATATGCCAGAGGGAGAAGAAAATGTTTATGGGCTTAAAATGATGGGGTTTTTTCAGATATGTGTCAGCACTAGCAGTGCTGTGCCCTAAGAAGTGAAGCCAAAGCATTAAACAACATGACTGATAAGCTTTTTGCCTTTCCAGAGGAGGTACAAGCAGGAAAAACAAGGATGCCTCTTTGGAAAGCTTCTTTTCGGGAGGGAACAACTCTAAGTGGCTCCAGCCTCCTAAGAAACCGTATGTTTATTAAAGGGCCCCATGTCTCCTCACTTCCATCACTCTTTTGTCTAGAAGTTCGATGCTTTCCAGGAGAAGATCCCAATGTGCATGGGCAAAGGTGTGCCTAGGCTGGTCTGTCGTAGGTCTGACTAGAGACCAGGGACTGGATGAGGCCATCTCCCCAGGTAATTCAGGGTAGCATCCAAAGAGGCAGGAGCCTTGGACTCATAGGGAGCGGCCAGGAGCCATGGAGAAAGGAGAATCCCCCAAGCAAAAATACAGCCAGCATCTCTTAGGGGGCTCTCAGCCTTGTTCATCTGAGATAAGTTACCAGCCTGCCCTACTCTACCGCTTGGAATATATTTTTAGGATCTTTTCATGAGCGAAACGTTTGTCAACCCTTTTATAGATCAGTTACGAAACAGAAACTCTTCCTCACTGCTAGGGAGACATATAGAAGGGGGGAAGAAAGAAAAAAAATCTTGCCTGTAATTGAAGGCAGGTTGGGAGATGTTCACGCTTTGAAATTCTCCTTCTTGTGAAATGTTTATGAAACACTTTCCACAAACGAGTTATGCAACTGGCACTACAGCTTTGATCATTTTCATCACCAGTGATATATTCATTAATGTTGAGTTGTTTCCCCCCCAAGAGAGAGCCACGTGAAATGTCCCGGGGAGGGGGCTAAGGCTAAGTACTCCAGCCCCATTGCATGACCCCAAACAGATGGTTAATAAGGAGGTCCAAGTGTAGGTCTGGGCCAGAACATCACCTATGGTCTGTTCTCTCTCCCATCCCCGAGATGTTTGTAGTATTGTTTTGTAGATAGAGTGCCTGGGGAGGGTCAGAGGACCATTGTCTTGTAGCGGTTAGCCAGTGTCTTGTCCTGTAACTTTACAGGCATCTCTGAAGCACTCCTGGTCTCTGTGAGATGGGAAGATAAACACTCATCCCCACACTTCCTGGCTGGGCGGTGAAGCCAAGTAAGGAATGTATGAAGGGTTTCCAGTTCCTCAGAAGGGGCTCTCTCTTCCCAGAATGAGGCTATTTCTTTCTAAAGCAGGTGATGTCGGGGAGTTCGCTGGGATTAGAAAAGATAGTCACCCACGATACCTTTCTACCTCCCGGGTCACTGCCCAAGACTCAGTGTAACACCTTTGCACAGCCCAGCGGGTGGAGAAGATCCTGAACTAGCAAGCCATGTCTAACATCTGGACGGGATGACCGATGGCTGTGAGCAGGCAGAGGCCTCTGTGGTGGCCCACATCCCCAGGGACTAGTCCATCCCAAACAGGGCCTGGAGAAATATTTCACTTGCGTGAGAAGAAGCTCCAAAGGGACCCTGGAGACAATCTTCACGGTTCCAGACAGGCTGTGGGTTTGGTTGGGTTTTCACAAGTACGGGGGAAATTGGGTCTTCATCCAATTTGCCTCCGGTTCTCACATTAGAAGTCAATGAGATCCAACAGAAGTCTGTCTCGTTTTCCCAATCCACGGCCAACACCCAGTTGCCTGGAAAGGCTCCAATCTTTTCCATTCGACAGCTGTGAAAGGGCTTTTTGGATTTGGAAGGGACTTGATTTCTTATTGTCTTAGCTAGCCCCTGAACTCTCAGAGAATCGTCGGAGAAGTGTGCCGGGGTCGGGAGGGCAGGCAGAGTTGCCGCTGTATCTTCTTCTCCTCCTGGTACAGCTCTACTCTTTCTGAGACCCACCGACCAAAGTGGAGATTTTAGAATTTGTCACAGGAGAAGTGGTCTGCTTCACTGTCTTTCAGATTGGTTTGTTTAGGATTGTCTCCTTTGGGGTTTACCGTCAGCAGCTCACACACAAGGGGTAATGAATTATGAAAAATGAAAGAGTAAGAGGTTAATAAAGCAAGAACTGAGAAGAGGAACACACAGAGTTGTCAAAACGCCCCAGGCTAACACCCAGAGGGATTTATTTTTGCTATCAGACACTTCATTTTCAGAAGTGGGAGGTCGGCAGTGCCCCTAAAAGAGTTTGGAGGGCAATTGATCCAGGAAGCAGATGAAAGAGTGAGTTTTCTTTCATGATGGTGCTGGTTTCTGAAATTAAGTGTTGCAGGAAGACCTGGCACTGATTCTAACAGATAGCACCCAGGTTGGAGGCAAAGCACATGTTTTCAAGCTGTGTCATAGCTGCACCCCCTTATCTCCCCGTTGCACATAATGAGTCTATAAAGGAACCCTGCCACTTGCCTCTGAGCTGGAGCCGCGCCAAGCTGCCTGCGGTGGTTCCACCAGTGTGCTTTGAGCTCCAATTTTCCATGTTCTCCCTCCGTCCCCCTCCATCCTGCCTCACCTATCCCCACTCGGGATGAGGGACGTCCAGGAGAAGGAGGGGGTTGCAGAAGGGAGATGTGGGGAAGGGAGGCTTCCCTTAAGTAAAATCTCCCCTCTGAGCAAAGCTTAAGATTGGTGGTGGTTTGAAATAAGTAGTTTACCATCTATTTTGAGCTTTTTAAAACCTGCTAACAAATGTTTCCCCGGAATCTAGGATGTGAAAACTCTAATTTCTGGGGGAAGAACTAGGACAGCAAGCTTCTTAGATGGAGATACCAAGTGTGGGTGGGGAGAGCTGAAGGGCACTGGGGGTAGGGATGGCGGCTGTCCTGGAGATCACTCCTGGGGGGCAACGCCTTTGGAGTTTTCCTGATGTCTAACTCTCTGCCCCCATTGTGCTACTTCCTGACACTCTCCCTTCCTCTTCTTTGCTTCCAAGACTCCAGAATAGCCTCCTTAAGTGAGAGAAGAGAGGAGTGATTTGTAAAGACTGTCCCTAAAAGAAGCATCCTCTTACCAATTTGGGCGCAACTAGGACTTCCTAGTGCTGTTTAGATCTGCTTTATCTAAGAACACTACAGCAACGTGGACTAGCCAGATTCTGCCAAATACACCACGGAATTGGAATTTTATAATTCCATTCTAGGACTGAAAGAAAAATGATGTCGAATCATACAACAGATGGGGAAACCAAGTCTCATAGATATGAAATGATTGCTCAAGGTTTATCGTCAGTTAGAGTCAGAGTTAGGACTGGAAACAAGTTCTAGCTCCCTGTTTGATGTCTTCCTCGCTGTATCCCGCTGAAGGATGGAGAGGTGGATTCTGATTATGTCTTTTATTCAATTAGCATGCATTCAGTTCCCACTATGTACAAGGCACCATATTTAGGATGTGAGCTCCCTCCTCAGTCTCTGTCACTCAACAAGGTCTTCCTAACTCTCCAACCAAAGGGAACTCTTGGTTGAGTAATCCAGAGCACCATTCTTCCACAGCGATTAAACACAAGTAGAGCCGTTAGTCTGAACCTTTACCTTGGGTTAAACTAATACAGAAAAGGTTCCAGGATGTCAGTGATATTCCCTGTATAGACCATGAAAATGCTTTAAGCCAGGGTCGCTATGGCCAGGAGGTTCCATCAGAGGGTCGCCCAATGCCTTTTATAAGGTATGGTCTAGATCCCAAGCTCCCTGCCATATTATATGAATCCAAAGTCACTTGCATACTCCCTACCCAACGCCCCCATCCCCACGATGGACTTCCTGAAACGCTGCAAGAGGGTACAGTAAGCCCCCTACATACAAATGAGTTCCATTCTGAGAGCGTATTCTTAAGTCCAATTTGTTCACAAGTCCAACCAAGAGAGCCTAGGTGCCCAACTAACACAATCGGCTATATAGTACTGTACTGTAATAGGTTTATAATACTTTTCACACAAATAATACATAACAAACAAACACAAAAAATAAAGCAAACATTTTTAATCTTACAGTACAGTACCTTGAAAAGTACAGTAGTACAGTACAACCGCTGGCATACAGGGGCTAGCATCAAGTGAACAGACAAGAAGAGTTACTGACTGGAGGACGGAGAGGAGGTGGGAGACGGTAGAGCTGACGGATCGTCAGCAATAAGAGACGGAGGACAAGCTGCAATGTCACTCACGCCTGACAGTGATGGCACAGGTTCTGGTTCCTTGCTGGAACCAGATGCATGTTCGCATCTCTGAAAGTCTGCAACTTGAAGGTTCGTATGTAGGGGACTTACCGTAGTTGTTCTCAGGGTGGGAAGAGGGGTGGGCACAAGTAGTGCTTCCTGCCCTGCCCGAAGGGTGGTGGAGGCTGGAGAGAGTTTGCACGCCACCACAGTCCCCTCAGGCTGCAACTACAGCAGTGATTGTGAAGGAGACATGTCCCCGCCTGTAGGGAGACAGGCAAGGACTGTCACCTAAGCCACATGGGTGAAGAGGCCAGCTGCAAAGGTAGCTCAGCACGCAGAGGGCAGACAAGTGTGGAAAACAAGGGGGGACGGAGGGGAAACTGGCTCCCAGACATTGGGATTTCGTGGACCAGGAAAATAAAAAAACATAATATAAAGGAGATTGGTCAAGGGTTGCCAATATTTTTTTTTTTAATTTGTGAAAGTGGGGAGTTTTTAAAATACCATTTAGGATCACCATCATTTCCTAAAAGAAATTCTAACATACCACCCCCCCAAGAAAAAAGAACATCACCTTGGAATCTAAAAGAAATGTCTAAAGTCACTACAAAAATTCCTCGTCTTTTGGCGTTTCAGTGAGGAAGAGCATATATTGCACTATGTACCAGCACATGCCCCGGAATGGTGTTCGGGAACGATCAATCCAGGTGGATTCCGCATCTCGAGGATGGTTACTCCAGAGAGACTCTCACCTCTGTCCCTTACCAGCTGCCCCGGCCCGAAGGGCTCACGCAGGCAGGAAAGTCAAGCTGCAGCCCAGTAGACGCTGAGCTAGTTCTTTGACTCTCCAGGCTTGTCACTTATCTCCTGCCTCGGTCTTCTCTAAGTTTCTACTTCTGCCTGCCTGGGGAGGCCCAGAACTGATGCTGTCCCCGCTGCCTCCACTTACAGATTAAAACCGAGGACCTCAGTGACTCCCTGCACCAGACCCTCTCTCATCGGCCATGCCACCTGAGTCAAGGACCTGCCATGATACCTGGAAACCAAATGTCTGGGGTAAATGGCAGCCCGAGTCGGGAAGCCCTGATCCTCTCAGAGGGCCAGTGAGTTTAAGTCAAGCCTCCTGCAAAATGCTTCACCTCTAGATCTGGCTCTCAGTGAATGCAGATTGGGCTAAAAAAAATGCCCTGCAGGGAAACTTGGAGGCCTGCATTGGGAGGGGGGCTGGGTTACAGAAAAATCCTCTGAAAGATGCAGCCTGGCTAGTTATGGGAAGAAGGAGGTCTCCACCTCTCCGGAAGAAAAAGCAGTCAATCTTGCCAAAACAATGGAGCTAACCCCTACAATGGGGTTAGCTAGCCCCTAACAATGGGGCTGGGGTCTGCCAGCCGTATTCAGGGGAGCCCCATGATGACAGCTGCTGCTGTGGTTACAGAGCATCTCCGTCCCCAGTAAGCCCATTCTCCTCCCCCAAGGTTTTGTCATACTAGAAGGAATAAAGAGGCACCTGAAATAGTAACGACAAATGTCTGAGAAGGCGGGTGTCCACGCGGCAAGCCCCTTTCTCGATCTGGATTCCCAGGGGAGGAAAGAGCCGACCCTTCCCTGGAAATATTTAAGACTAGAGCGTGCATTTATTCCTTCACTTCTTTATTCAGCAAGGGTTTACCAAGTCTTTCCTTTGTGCACAGACCTAAGCTCAGTCCTGTGGGGTCACAGAACCCTGGAGGTCTAGGTCACAGAGGACTCCCAGATCCCCCAGGTATTGGGAAGTAGTATTTCCCTTTTGGGGGCTATTGGGAGGAACTCAGGGGAAATGGACTTTCTGTTTAATCAAAGTGGTTTTATTAAGAACGAATAAGGTGCCTCTTCCTCCAGGAAAGGTTCAGGACCAGGAAATGGCCAAGACAAAAGCGGCTTTTAGCATATCAAGTGGCGTGAGATTTTTTTTAAAAAAATTAGAAAATTGGGATTGCATGTCATTTCTAGGATAAACCTCTGAGAGATGGGTAATACCCACAGTCTGTGCCCTCGGGGCGTTACCAGTCTAGCTGGGAGACCTTTCTGATACACAAAAAAGTTAAATAACAAGGCAAGGTTTAAGCAAGGCACAGCTCGGCTCAGTGCAGGGGTGTAACAACACCATCATTAATGGGGTAGCTGCTATGTGTCAGACACAGGGATACAGAGGCATAGGGCAAGGTCCCTACGGAGACCCACAGGACAGATGGGCGGCGGGCAGTTGGAGCCCACACTTGCAGCTTGTAAATTCTGTGATGCCTGTATCTCCCTGCACAGGACATGGCTTCCCTCCACCCGCTCCAGCAGCTTGTGCTGGTTCCCGGACACCTACAGTCTGTCTCCCAGTTCCTGCTATCTCAGTCCCAGCCTGGGCAGCAAGGTGAGAAACCCTGGGGGCTTCTACATAGATGAGTGTGCTAAGGATCTGCTTCTGCCTGCTGGGACCCAAGTGTGGGGCGTGGCTGACTGGCTCACCCTCTAGTAGTAAGAGCGGCTTGTCCACCTCAGGGCCCGAGGAAGCGACCTGGTGTGGCCCTCCAGGTTGAGTCTCCTTTTCTGCTTCCCCCTCCCATCGTCCTCAATTTCATGGCCAGTTGAGACCGAAGGCGCAAGGGTGGCAGGAGCTGGGGCAGAACAAGGAAGGAGGAGCTCCTTGGGAATCGCAGTCCAGATAAGTCCCGGATCCTTGGAAATCTCCCCAGGTTGTGGACGTGGACTCAGACTTCCACCCTTGGGAGGCTGGAATTCCATTTGGGTAGAGCGGCAGTGCCGCCCACAGGCTGTGGAGAGCGTTTTCAGGTTTTCTTTGGCAGGGAAGTTACTCACAGGCAACTTCTCCTTGGCCAAGAACAAACAGATTAGAATATTCACAATAATAGCTAACATTTCTTGAGCATGATATGCCAGGAGCTCTGCGGAGTGATTTTACTGACATCTTTCAAAATAACCTTGTGTTATGTCACCGGTGACCTACTAGAAAGTTCCATAAAAGTCTGTCGGAAACCCACGTTCTTGGCATTGCACTGTACTGCCTCTCCCTCTCCCATCTCCACCAACTAGGGCTGAAAGTGATGAAGTATAAGCTTCCCTCCATTGTACAAATCCCGAGGAGAGGCTTTGGAAACCCAGAACCCAAAGAAAACGTAACTCTGCCTTCTGTCCTTAGCACCTGCCCAAGTTATAGTTATCCTTAGTTACCAAGTCATCTCAGAGTGTTATTATGATGATGAATGAGAACATATGTGAACCTGTGAGTATTTATCTTAGCTAAACAGTACATATCATACTTCTGGAATAGGAAAGGGAAGGTGACAGTTCACTCTGTTTCTTTTTGAAAGGCGGTGTGAAACTGGCTCAGGCATGTAACCAATGAGGTCAGTGTATGACACAGGGGGAAAGAAACAGTTTAGTATTTGGAATCAGAAAAACTCACTGGTTAAAAAAAAGTGCCCTGCTAGCTGTGTCTCCTTGAGAAACTTACCTAACCTCTCTGAGGTTCCATTTTCTCCTCCCTAAAACTGGAATCATAGTAAAACTCCGCCTCACAAGCTTATTGAGAGTTATTTGAAATAATGCATGTGAGAAGGCTTTGTACATTTCAAAAGGCAACGTAAGTGTCAGATTACTATTAGCACTCAAGCTTCCGACTCCCAGTCCAGGGCTCCTTACAAGAGCTTTTTTGCCTATGTACTTTAATAACGAAAAATTAAGCCCTGGTTGTTTTAGACTGAGGAGCAAAACGGTCAGCATCAGTAGATCTACACATCAGTGACCCAGAACAGCTTAGAGACGACAGAGAGCCCAAAGTTCTGCTGTGTGCTGAGTGCTTGGGGTGACCTGCCTCATCGTGGGCTTCGGTAATTTGATGGCCCCATTCCCACAGTGAGAGTGAGAGTTCCTGGCTGTGGCTCTTCTTAGAGGGAGGCCACTGTCACGACCACCATCCAGGCAGAGCCCTTCATGGACAGTTTTCCTGGAGAAAGCGATCCTCAGGCCGTGCAATGAGCAGGTAGAGTCCATACCACCAGGTAGAGTTGCCCCCTGCTCTTCCCTTCTCTCTCAGCCTTTCCTCCCAAGTGTTCAATGTCTGGGTCCTGCCGAGAGCCTCTGCTAATTGGCTGCTGCCCTTTGGAGCTGTACGGTACCATTCCCTTGATCCGGCATCTCTGCAGATCAGACTAGGCCTTTGTAGCCATCCCAGGTGCTTCTGCAGGCAAAACGGAAACCCTCAGCTCCAGCTTGAATTCTTAGTAGTCATCCCCACATCTCCTTCCCCCGTGGGTTTCTCCAGGCCTGGTTCTCAAATCCCAGAGCAGGTTGCCTTGACCCTCCTCAGCCTTTGCACCACTCCAGACAGGCGGGCAGGCAGAAGGACTGGTTTGGGGACTGCTGTTTACATCTGTGTATCCCTGTGTCTGATTCGCCTCCACCTGTGTGTGGAAATCCTGACAGTGCCCATGGGGGCCTCTCCACAAGGCTGGAGGCGGGGTGGATGGACATGATTAGGTAGTGGGGCGGGGACAGTTATCATGGTTCCAAAGCTGTAGAGCATGTCTTTTCAGCTGGCCTGGATTTGATTCGTTTGCTCCTTTGTTCCTCCCCTTTCACCCAGGTCTGCAGTCAAATCTTCTCTCCTTTCCACAGCAGCAAAGCTCTCTCCTCCTCCCACAGACGGGGCTTGGCCTGGCATCCCAGGTAAACACCCACGTTCTTCCTGTCCCAGCTCCTGACAGAGTTAAGCTCCTAGGCTTCCCCCACCCACTATACGGTACACTTACCCCTCTGGGAAGAGGGAATCGCGAGGGATTATCCCAGTCGGCACGGGGGCAAATTCAAGCCACAGCCAGAGGAAATGAGGGAGCCAGTATCACTGGTGGAGCCAGAATTAGAAGTCAGAGATTTCAGCTCCCGGGCTAGCCTGCTCTGTGTGCAGGCCTTCCACTCCCGCCCCAGTCAGGCCCTGGCATCACTCTTCTGAGAACCTGGGGTCAGCCAACTTTCCAGGGACGCCAAGGTGACTGCCAGCCCTGCCCAGGTGCTCTCAAGCGCCGAGGGGGAGACCAGAAGCCCAGAGACCTGATGTTCTGAGAGCACCAAGCCGGGGCCTCTCATCTCTGGGCCTCTCTTAAGAACTGCTCTTCTAGACTGCTTCCTGGAGGGGACAAAGCGAGGGTCAGGAGGACGGAGGCCTGCAAGAGGGCCCTTTGCAGAGCTGCCATGGTGTCACACAGCACCTGTTTTCCAGGGAGAAAAAAGGCACCTCTTCCTCTGGCCAGACGCAGCCTCACGCCAGGGAGTGTGGCTTGGCGAGGGCAACAGGAGCTACACTGGAGCTGCCACTCCTCCCCTTATCTGGGTGACCCGGTGCAGTTAACGCCTGCACTGCTGCATGAGGCGCCTCTGCAGAGACGGACGTGTGGAATAGTTGGGAATGACTGCAGAGACCCTAATGTCCCTTCTCGGGGCTAAGATCCCCGTGGATCGATCACTCAGGGCCCTGGCTTTACAGGGCTAGAGTCCAGTGGAGGCCCCTGGAAGGGGGTGGGTGCCCCCTAGTGGCTAATAGAAATGGGGACACCAAGAGTCCTGAGCTCTTGGACCTTCTCCTGACTGCTCTCCGAATCGCATCATCACAGACTTAGATCTGGAAGAGATCTGAGAGAGGGTTCAAGATCACCTCTCGTGTCTTATAACATGAGAGCTGGGCGAGACCAGAAGCAGAGAGACTGTTTGGAAGGTTATTAAGATCATCCTGGAGCAGCGGCAAAGGGACTGGCTTTGGGTGGTGGCAATAAGGGTAGAGAGGAGGGGCTGACAGGGGATGTTGGGGAAGTTGACTCAGTGCCATTCGGCCACTGATCGGATGTGAAGGGAGTAGGGGGAAGGTCTAGCAGAGAGCTCAAGACACGTTTGTGGGATGAAAGAACAAATGAGTTCATGAAAAGGAAGGCTGAGAGAGGACCGAGGCCTTGTCCTGAGGGTCTGGTCCACGCCACCTTCTCTCCCACGGAACAGGATCAAAGCTTAATGGTTTCAAATCATTCTGTTCTAAAAGACCCTCCCTCGGGGGAAAAGAGTCCTTAACTTCTCTCTGGTCATCACAAGGTTGCCCGTCTGAATGGGAAGCCTGAATATCTTGGAAGAAAGGAGTAAAGTTAACCCCAGTCTCGGAAAAGAGTAAACTGGAAAGGAGTGAGAAGAGGGTGGACTTAGGCCATGCCATCCACATCGGTAGCAGCCCCTGCCCTGGACACAAGCCCATTAGGACCCCAAGCCTGATGGGTTTCTGCTTCTTCTCTGTGGACGGGTTGGATTTATTCCTGACCCCAAATGGGCACAACATGGATTCTAGGTATAAGGGTCTGCTCTCCTATGAAAATAAACTAAAGAAAGAATATCTCCTGACAACGACAAATGAGATCAAGGTGCAATTAGACAGCACTGGAATACCTCTGATTAAAAAAAACAAAAACAAAATTCTCTCCGGAAAGAAGATGATTGTTTAGAAAATAAAATGGCAGTCATAAGAGTTTGGCATTTTGTGGAAATTCCATTAATGCAGTGAATTTCAGATGTCCTCTGTTATCTTCAGTTAATGCCTGTTGAACACCTCAGTTACTTTGCTTTGTGGAAAAGAACAGGCAAGGCAAACAAACTTTTCCTTGTCCCGTTCTGAGATCTGTTTCAGGGATCTTTGTAAACGAGTCTGCTAGCTCCTTTTATGGTAGAAAACTGAAAGGAGGAAGTTACCTGCTCAGACTCAAATAGTGAGTCATAGACTAAAACCCAGAAAGGCCACCTCCCTGTCCCGCACTCCTACTGTTTCTACCCCAGCTACTGCAGCTATCTGCCAGTCCCTTCATGGAGACTCCAATTTCCACTTACACACCATCGAAATCATAGGAATCCAATCTGTCATCCTCTAAGTGGGCCTATTCGTACAAAATATCAGGAAATGCATTTCATCTGTTGACTGTTCGCGCGTTGGCTTGGTGTGTGTCTGTTCTTAGGCAGTTGGGTGCCCCGGGGTGCCAGGATCCTCTTTAGAACCGCATCTGGAAGCATCCCAGCATCTCCCAGTCCCCAAGCATCTCCCCAGCTCTGGAGGAGCCGATGAGCCCAGTGACCTGGAGGAGCTGGAGAAGTTTGCCAAGACCTTCAAGCAGAGGCGCATTAAGCTGGGCTTCACACAGGTTCGGTTTGGGGCAAGGAGGTGGAAGAACTTGGGTCGAGTGAGTAGAGACTGGGGTTCCCGAGTGGAGGTTTTAAGAGCTCATTGTGTTTGGGGCAAACCCACCGTGTTCCTGCGTCCCCTGAGAATGGAGCACAGTTGCCGTTGGTAGGGAAAATGGGAACACCACTGGTGGAGGGGAGAGGAATGAGAGCCAGGCAAGGAGCTAGCCCCGAGGGCACAGCGCTCTCAGAGTCCAGGGAGAGAAATAACCAAGTCTCCATCTTGGAGGGAAGAAACTGGAAGGGAGCCACGGTGAGCAAAGGTTCGCTGGGTGTGGATAGGCGCTAGGATGGTGAGGGATGTGGACAAAGGAGAGAAGGGGCCTACCTCTCAAAGTTCTTCCCTCTCCATCCCCGCGTGCAGGGAGACGTGGGTCTGGCGATGGGAAAGCTGTATGGCAACGACTTCAGCCAGACTACCATCTCCAGATTTGAGGCTCTAAATCTGAGCTTCAAGAACATGTGCAAGCTCAAGCCACTGCTGGAGAAGTGGCTGAATGATGCAGGTAGGCCTCAGGGACACGAGGATGGATGGAGCCTTAGAAGTTCTGCAGGGAAGGGGGTGGTGACTGGTCCGTGTTGGGGCTTGCTTGCTTTCTTTCTTTCTTTTTTAAACAACATTTTAAAATTATTATTCATTTATTTTTGGCTGCGCTGGGTCTTAGTTGCAGCATGCGGGATATATTTTTTTAGTTGCAACATGGACCCTTAGTTGCGGCATGCGAGCTTCTTACTTGCAGCACGCAGACTTTTAGTCGCGGCATGCATGCGGGATCTAGTTCCCCGACCAGGGATGGAACCCGGGCCCCGTGCACTGGGAGCGTGGAGTCTTACCCACTGGACCACCGGGGAAGTCCTCTGTGTTGGGGCTTTTGGCAGTCAATACATAGCACCCTTTCCTCTCCTCCTGAGTCTGGAACCAATTGAGAAATAAGACACAGGAGACAGCCAAGTAGAGATGAAAATGTCAGCTTCACTACTGATAAAGCGCATGGAAGACATAGCTTTAGGTCTGTGGCCATGAAGACTTGCCCCATTTTATTCCCTACCCCAGACACACCCAGCCTAGACCATAGGACAGCTCGCCAGAGACAAAGGTCGGGTCTGCAGAGCAAACGCACTTACCCAGAATGCTGTCTGGACTAGGTCTAGGTCAGGGGGTTAGGGAAGTAGGTTCTCTAGGGTCTCATGGCTGGGAGGAGGAGGCAGTAGGCACAACGCAAGATCTTCACCTGGCGAATTCTTGAGTAGGTTTTCAGAGGGAAGGGAGTTACTCCAAGCTAGACTGGTTGGGAAAGGCTTACAGCAGGAGTGGGGCTTGCAGGAGGATTCAGTCAGGCGTGGGGGGCCAGGAGGTCCGGGTTGTAGGCCAAGGGCAAAACCTTTGCAATAATAATGGAAGAGTTTGGTGTCGTGGCATAGCATGGGACAGGGTTTCTCAACCAAGGCACTAGCAACAGCTTGGGCCAGATATTGATCTGTGGCGGAGGCGGTCCTATGAACTGTAGGCTATTCAGCGGCATCCCTGGTCTCTACACACTAGATGCCAGGAGCACCTGCCCCCTGTTGACAGGTGTAAAAATGTCTCCAGATACTGCCGAATGTCCCCTGGGGGAGTGAGGGTGGTACGGAATCTCGCCCCAGGTTGAGAACCACTGGTCTAGGAGCAGAGCCAGTGTCAGGGCTGGGCTCTCGTCTGTAGTTAACGTGGGTCAGTGGTTACTATGGAGAGAGAGGAAGGCGGGGTATGGGCAGCCAAGGGTGTGACCCTCTCGGAAGTTGCTCCACGTGGAAACAAGGGAGGGGGTGAGGAAGCTCCCCAGCCCACCCCGCCCCACCCCCAGCCGTAGAAGGCTGATCCTTCGGCGGTTTCACTGGAGCGCCGAAGTGGAAGAGGTGATCAGAAGGTCTCATCTTCGGGAAGAGATCTTGCGGATCATTTCTTGTGCGATTCCCTGGCTGCGCCTGAATCCTTCCTAAGGGACATCCCCGCCGACCCCTCATACAGCCTCAACCCCAACACTCACACTGAAAAGGAAGTGGCTTCCACACCAACATTCCGCCACCAAGTGCCACTGCCTTTAGCTCAAAACACCAGTCCTCATTTTCCTCGGGATTCACATCCAGGCCTACTTATAAAAGACAGGCTTATGGGCGTCACTCGTAGGAGCTCTGCCTGCCCCCACTCACACCCACACGTGCCGCGGATGTCTGGATGTCCCCGAACCATGACCGCAAACGCTGGAGGCACGGCAGTGAGAGGCATAGAGGACCTTTTGCCCAGAGCAACGAGGGGAAGCAGGATTCTTGGTCTGTCTGGTTCCCCTGTGTCGGGGAGGGGGCTGCAGAACCTGCCGGGAAGGGTCATTGGACCCCAAGTCCATCGAGCCAGAGCCTGAACCAGCTGCTTTCCCTTCCCTGAGCCTCCTCTGCTCTCCCCTCCCCACAGAATCCTCTCCATCAGACCCCTCCGTGAGCACCCCCAGCTCTTACCCCACCCTCAGTGAAGTGTTCGGGAAGAAGAGGAAGAAGCGGACCAGCATCGAGACCAGCATCCGCCTGACTCTGGAGAAGAGATTTCAAGATGTGAGCGGGCCCTTTGGGTGGCGACGGGTGGGCCGACTTGCACAGAGGTTGAGCAGACGCACACAAGCCCCCCGGCGCCACCCCTGAGCCCCCATACACCTGCCTTGGGAAAGGGTCGGGACACAGAGACACGCTCCCTTTCCAGGTGCCCCGGTGTTTGAATGAGAGGCTGGGTTCCAGAAACTTCCTCCCCCACTGACCCTTCTCGCCCTGACCTCTGTTTGGTGCCCATTGTCCCTCGAGCCGGGAGATTTAAAGACAGGGGTATAGAATCCCAGAGGAGAGTGTAACTCTGTATCCAGTTGAGATAAAGGGAGCAAAGCCAGGGCATTGTACATAAATTCTTTATTTTCTTTGCATTGTTCTGTATTTTTCAAATTACATATATAATAAATGCTCGTTGTAAACAATTTGGAAAATGCAGGGAGGCAGGAAAAAAATCCACCACCCAATGCCATCTAAATGCACGTCCTTCTATTTCTCTCTTCTACGTATATTTCAATATTTGTAGTCATATTACGTAGACACCTTTTTAAACTTGCAGCAAAAGTATATTCTTGAGCCAATATGTGGACACTGATAATACCAGTTATGTGCCCCAGGGGAGCTGGGGAATAGAAGAGGGATAAACAGGTGTGGTCTCAACAGCCTCTAATCAGGACCCCTTAGGTACCAGCCTCCAGAGCTTCCATCCACACCACACGGTCCCTACAGGGCTCGCCTGTGGCCTAGTTCCACCTTGCAGGCCCCAGACCTCCAGGACTCCTGTCTCTCCAGCAGACTCTCCAGCACATATGACTCAGGACTTGATGGCTGCATCCTGCTGGCAGGATGACAAGACCTGGCTTTTCCTTCTGATTAAGTTTCTGAGAGCAGCAAGAGTAAGGGAGGGTGCAGAAGAGAGAGAAGGGAGCTAAGATCAAAGACTGGGTGGGGGTGGGAGGGGTCAGAACAAAGGAGTGATGGATATGTATTGGAATGTGTGTGTGTGTGTGTGTGTGTGTGTGTGTGTGTGTGTGTATTTATTTATATACACACATGTCTCCTTTATAGTCTTGATGGGTCCTCATGTTTTAACTTTATCATTTCCTATTTTGAGGTAGGCAGCAAGAGATGACGCAAGAGAAGGGTATCAGATTCTGAGGAAAGAACAGAAGGGAGCGTGTGTTCTGGGGATTCTGCCTGCCCTACCTAACTCATCAGTGGGCTCCTCTTTTCAGAACTTCTGAAGAAGGAGCGAGAGAAGAGCCTCCACCCTGTGTCAGGCCCTGTGCTTGGCAGTTTATACACATTTTCTCATTTAATCTTCATAATCATCCTATACGGTAGGCATTATTTCTCTCATTTCATAGATGATAAGACTGAGGCTCAGAGAGGTTCAGAAAGTTTCCTAAGGCCACAGAGTAAGTGCTCAAGCCACTATTCCATCGTAGGTCCGATTCTAAAGCTTTTGCTCCATCTATTGTTCTATCCTGCTTCTTCGGAACATCTGTTCCCCACGCACAATTCTTGATCCTCTTCCCTTCTCCTCCTGACTACTCTATCCCTTTGGTTTCTGTAGAACCCCAAACCCAGCTCAGAGGAGATCTCCATGATCGCAGAGCAGTTGTCCATGGAGAAGGAGGTGGTGAGGGTCTGGTTCTGCAACCGCCGTCAAAAGGAGAAGCGAATCAACTGCCCTGTGGCCACACCCATCAAATCACCCACGTACAGTTCCCCGCTGGTGAGTGGCCAGGAGCCAAGCTGCCCGCCAAGCGCTGGGGGAGATGAAGCCTGGAGGGCAAAGAGTCCTCCCTGTCCTAAAGAAGACGGGGGTTGGGGAGCAAGGAATAACTGTATAAACAAAGAGAGGCTGTATACAAAATATATATAATATAAAGAAGAATAAAGAAGGATAAGGAGATAGAAAGTGATTACGGGGAGATGCTTTTATAGTAGAGGGGTAAGAAAAGACCTCTCTGATAGGGTGACATTTGAGCAGGGATCTAAGTATTGAAAGGGAACGAAATATCTGAGGGATAGAGTGTTCCAGGTAGAGAAACCAGAAAATGAGAAGACCTGACATGTTTGAGGAACAGCAAGGAAGCCAGTGTCGCCAGGGCAGGGTGAGGAAGGAGGTGAGAAGTGGGAGGTGAAGTCCGAGAAGTAACAGGGAAGTAACAGGAAGCCATTCACCGTGGTCTCAGAGGCCATCGAAAGGACCTTAGCCTTTAGTTTGAGTGAAATAAGAAGACACTGGAGAACTGACATGGGCTGCTACGTGGAGATTAATTTGTGTAGAGGCAGGATACCAGCCTGAGAATTACAACAATCAGGCTGAGAGTGGTGAGGCTTGGGCTAGGGTGGAGATCATCGTGGTGAGGAGACGTGGCTGGATTCTGAATGTATTTCAACCATGAGCCAACAAGATGAGCTGTTAACTCAGATATGGAGTGTGAGAAATGAGGCCAGGATGAGCAGCTGGTTGGAAGGTGCTGCCATTTTGGGAGATGATGAAGACTGCAGGAGGAACAGGTTTGAGGGGGAAAAAAGACTAAGTATTCAGAGCTGGTCCTATTAAGTTAGACTTACCTCCTAGGCATCCAAGAGGAAAGGTCATGCAGACAGTTATATCTGTGATTCTGGGGTTCAAGGGGAGAAGTCAGGGCTGGCAATAAGTTGAAGTTCAGGCAGAATGGGAAGTTTGGAGGATACGCAATGTCTTCTCCATCTAGGAGAGAGATGGTGCCTGGAGGGTGCGGGGGGGAAGGTTCTTCTTCAACCCTAGGGATGGTGATGGTTGAAGGTTAAGGGAATTGGGGATAATGGTGTTGTCCTCTGTCTTTTAGTACTCAAGGATGGGTGAAATTCAGCCTCATTCTGGGTGGGACATAGCGACTTCATAAAACTATACTATTGTTTATTCTTTCACCAAACATTTAGAGACCATCTACTATGTTTTGGTCCTTGTGCTGAGCGCTGGGAATGCACAAAGAAGTAATATTTGTTCCCTGTCCCAGAGGACCTCACTGCCTAGCAGAGGAGACAGACAAATAAACAAATGATAAACAACACGATGATTTCTCTTGGAGAACTTAGGAGTAGCAGCTAACAAAGCCTTGGGAGGTGGTGGTTAGGGAAGGCTTCCCCAAGGAGATAATTAATACCTGAGCTGAGTCTGAAAAGACAAGGAGGAGTGAAGAGGCAAATAAGTGAGGGGTGGAATTCCCCCAGGGGGATAGTATGAGAACAGTGGTATGGAGGAGGGAGAAGAGAGCACATGCACGGAATGGCCGGTGGTTCCACGTGGAGGAATGTTGAAAGATGAGGCTGGATAGATCAGCAAGGGCCAGACACAAGGGGCTATGAGCGAGGCTAAGGAACTTGAAGCCCTGGGGAGTTGCCGAAGGACGTGAAGGAGGGCATTAGTGTCATCTGATTGCTTTTTAGAACGATCACTTTGACTGTAGTTATAAAGGGTGGTTTGAGAGGCATCACATCTGGTTTCAGAGAGACCAGTTAGATGTGACTGCAGTTATCCAGCAGTGACATTATAAGGGCTGAAGCAAACCCATTTGGTAAGAATGAAGGGGATGGGAGAGATTCAGGAGATAATTAGAAGGTAGAATTATTAGGTCTTGGTTAATAAATGGAAAACTGGGTGGGGCAGGGAGAGCGAGAAAGGAAAGAGAATACTCTGGGATGGCTCTCAGCATTCGGGCTGGGCTGATTGGGTAGAAGCTGGTGCTGTAGACGGAACAATGAAACACGGGGGGAGGAGCTGGCTTAGGAGCAGGAAAAAATGATGATTTCAATTCTTTACATCATTATGATATACAGAGAGGCCAGTGGGACACCCAAGTGGGAATGCCCCGGGCACTTGGAATAATGGGTCTGGGGGTCAGGAGGAAAGGCTAAGGTAGAGAAATGGGCTGGGAGTCATAAGCACACAGGTGGTAGTTGGAATCCTGGGTAAGGAGGAGCTCACCTGTGGAGTTTGTACAGAGGAAGCAAAGAGGAAAGTTGAGGTTTCAACCCTGGGGAACACTAGCTTTTGAGGGATGGGCAAAGGGAGAGCACCAAGGAAAGAAACTGAGAAGGAGGAACCAGAAAATGCAAAAAATTGCAATGAAGTAGATGGAGGGGTGATGCAGATGCGAAGAGCCCTGCAAGAGTGCTTTGGGAACACAGATAAAAGACCCCCAAATCAGAATGGGGTGTGGGAGGGCTAACCCCCTGATTTGTTTGGAGAACAGATTAGGAGTTAGCAAAAAGAACAGCATAGCTGGCAGAAGGAACAGTGTGTGAGAGGCATGGAATTATAAAACAACGTGATGCATTTGGGGAATCACAAGCCTTTTGGTCTGGCTGGAGCTAAGGGTTTAGGACTAAGATAGAGAGGTTGATGAGAGCTAGATCATGGTGGGTCGTGGATGCTAAATTACTCTCAAAGATATGAAGAACCGTTGACAGTTTTAGGTTGGGGACAATGTGATATTCATTCACCATTCCTGTCTTAAATACTTACTGAGCACCCACCATCTGTTTGGCACTGGGATATGGTGGTGCACAGGATACTTATTGGTGATCTCTGCTGAGAGTCTAGCAAGGAAAACAGACATTAAACAAATGCAATTTGTGATGAAGCCTCCAGATAAGATGTGTGGGTATCTGAGGGACTTAACCTAGTCCAGATGTCAGGGGCTTCTCGAGGAATGATGCTCAAATTGACAGCAGAAGAAAGAGTAGACTTGAATGGGGAAAAGGTCTGAGTTGCAGTGGGAGACAGGATGGAAGGGTGGAGATAGTGTCAGGAAGGACATTCTATGCAGAGGAAACAGTGTGTACAAAGGTTCTGAGGCTGGGGTGGGTGGGGAGAGGAAGAAAGAAGGTTGGAATGGAACCCGAGGAGTGAGAGAGAGTGTGTGAAAGAGGAAGCTGGAGTGGTAGGCGGGGGCTAAATCATGTAGGGCGTTGTAGACCATGTTAAGGAACCTGAACCATGTCATAAGAGAGTCAGAATCTTTAAAGATGGGGCTTTGTTTAGAACAGATGGGAGGCAGTTATCACTTTGGTTCAATCCCAGCCTGGGACACCAACGTGGAGGAAAGTGGTGGGAGGCATGGAGGTGCCGTAAAGGAGTGTCATGGGTTCTCATCGTGCGTTCAACACATATTTACTTAACACCCGCAAAGTTCCAGGCACTGCAGTAGACACTGAGGACACAGCAGGGGACCACGCAGGCATCATCCTGCCCTCATGAATTCCCCAGCCTAGTGGGGGAGAAAGATGTTAAATAAATAATCACATTAATACTTGTGGCATCCTGAAGGAAGACTAGAGAAAATGTTCTAATCCTGTCTTCTCCTCAGGTCTCATTGGGACACTGTCCGTGGGACTAAGACATAGTTCCTTCTGCTTCTGATGTGAAATGATCTCTAAGATACACAGTTAAGGGGGAAAAAAAGAATGAGACAGAGAGAGAAGGAAGGAAAAGAAAAAGGCAAAATTATTCAGACCAGTGTGCATAGAATGCTTCCACTTATATACAAAATGTTAAAGGAACCACATCTACGTCTGCTTGCATAGGTATAGTCCGTCTCCGGAAGGAAGCAGAAGAAGCTGGTCGCAGTGACTAAATAATTATTTATTTAAAAACAACAACAAATGTCTGGGGGCGTGGCAGCAGGGAGGGGCGGAGGAGAAGAGAGAGGGAGATTATCAATAACATCTCTTACCTCTTACCACGCTGCTCCACACCTGTCTCCACCCTTGGTGGGCCCCAGCCGACTGAGGACGCTCCTTGTAAAAGGGCAGGTAAACGAAAGCAGCAGAACCATTGCTGATTAATTAGGAAATGAGTACATGCTGCATCCTGTCGGGATGGGATGTTCCAAACTGGGGAGGGGAGGATCGCCAATCCCAGCTCCCCGAGCAGAACTTCCTTGCAAGGTCCTTTGTAAAGGTCGATCTGAGCGTCCCAGGTCAGCATGAGAAGAATAAGGGGGAGGAAAAGTATGCAGGGTTCAGCTCAAATGAAGAAATAAGCAGTTTCTAGCTGGAAACACACGACAGTTGACAGCTTCCTGCTGGAGGGAAGGGAGCTAACAGCCGTGCGCTGTTGCCAGGCATTGAGTTGGAAGCTTTACGGACATTGTCTCATTAAATCTTAATTAAAAGAAAATATGAGGGAGGTATTACTGCTCTTTTACGGATGAGCAAACCAAATCTCAGTGGGGTTAAGTGACTTGCCCAAATCACACAGACAGTGGTGGAGCCAGGGCTCCCCCCCAGATCTGTTGGGCCACAATGTCTATTCTTTTTATTATATCTTGTTCCAGGTTGTGCTAGGATAGTAATACTGAGGGAGGGGATTCCTGAACTGTGTGGGAGGTTAAGCCAAGTCATCTTAGGTCCCTTCCAAACTCAGAGCTGATGATGCTATGAGGTATCCAGGGCACGAGGAAAGGCTTCAGAGACCGCAGTTCATCTCGTCCAGTTACCTCGGGAGAGTGGATGGTCTACTCACGCGTCAAGATGGGAAGCCTGAAACAGGGTGGTTAGGGCTGGGTGCTCTGCTGCCCTGAGCAAGTGCAGGGGTCTTTTAAGAAAGAAGAAGAGGGACTTCCCTGGTCCTCCACACTCCTGATGCAGGGGGCCCAGGGTTCGATCCCTGGTCGGGGAACTAGATCCCACATGCGTGCCGCAACTAAGAAGTCCGCAACTAAGACCCGGTGCAGCCGAAATAGATAAATAATAAATAAAATAAATAAATACTTTTTTAACAAGGAAGAAGAAGGGACTGGAAAACAGGCAGCCATCCAGCAGTGTCAGCCACAGCAGGATCCAGGAGGCATGCTCCTCTCATCACCGGAGCACTTGAGCAGGGCAGCTTCAGCCTGGCAGTGCCCAAGAGACCTGGCCAGGGGACACGCAGCAGGGAGGGCAGGGCCTGGTGTCAGCAGCAGGGAGACGCGGGAGCAGGGCAGAGCCAGAGCTGGGTGCTGTACGTGGTCCAGAGACCTTCCTGTGAAACAAGGCACAGAGTGCAGGTTTGGGATTAGGAAATCATCCGGGAAGCTGAGCCCTGTCTCTGCAGAGTCTGGGGCCCAGCATCCTGGGAGAAGTGCGAGAGGTGGGAGAAGGAAGCAGAAGTGGACATTTATGAGCTTCTGTTGCCTTTCAGGTGTCTCCCTCTGGGTCTCTGGGGCCCCTCTCTGTCCCTCCTGTCCACAGCACCATGTCTGGAACAGGTGAGCTCTAAACATGAGGTTTCTGAATAGTACCAGAATTCTTTTAAATAATGGGATACTAGAACTGAGAGGTACCTACTTAAGTCAGCATTCCCAAAACGTATTTCAAAAGATGTTAAACTCTGTGCTAGGAAGAAAAGGCTTCTGTGATCAAGTAAGTTTGGGAAATGCTGGGTAGGCAACGTTTGAACAAGTGTTTGTTTTTGTTTTAATCGTCGCAGTTTCTCCATACAAATGAGCTGTATGGAAGGCAGGGTTTTCCAAACCAATTTTCTACAGAACTCTATTTTTCAAAGAGTATTCCAAAGCATTTCAAAGAGCTAGAGAGGATGACCATATGACAGTCCCTTGTCCTGACATAATTATCGATAGCAGTGCCTTCGACCCTTCAAAGCATCTTAGCTTGTAGGGTGAAATATATGTCACCTTCTCCACGGAATGCTGTTTGGGAAACTCAAATACAGTTTAATCCAAATCTGCCATATTACAGAGGTCGAAAAGGGGATGCAAGGGGATGCAGGGAAGTGAAACAAGTTGCCACAGGCCACAGAGCTGCTTAGTGAATGGCCCAGGACTCCTCACTCCTGGTTGTGTTCTTTCTGGAAGACCACGAACCATCTGGAGATGGCAACATCAGAGAGGCTGGCCGTCTTTACCTGTGCTCTCGGCTTCTCTTTTCCTCCCCGAGCACTTTGCTTTCTTTCCTCCTCTCTTCCTTTCCAAGGCTTCTGGTTCTTTTGCTCATCCTGCCCCGTGGTCCGGGGCTGCGTATGCCCAGCCCAGGGCGTGTCCTGGAGTAGGATGATTTTGGCATCTGTATCTCCTGCGTTCGGCTAGTCTGGGACTCGCAGAACCAGCCACGCCGCTCTCCAGGGCCCGGGCAGAGGAGAGCGTGTATGAGGAGGGCCCCTTTGGGGCCGGGTGTCGATGCTAACATGGTAGGAGTTGGGCAGATGGGTGGCGGGTAGGGACAGGGTGAGCCCCCTGGGAGGATACGTGTCTGAATGTCACGAGGTCCCCAGACCCAGCCTCATTGTTTCCCCCTTGTTTTTGCCTCTCCTTGTTCTCAGTAACGTCATCCTGCCCCTCTGGGAACAACAGCAGGCCTTCGTCTCCTGGCCCAGGACTCCACGCCAGCAGCCCTACTGCATCTCAAAATAACTCCAAAGCGGCTGTGAACTCCTCCACCAGTTTTAACTCTTCAGGGTGAGGCAGAGGGGCGAGCCCAGAGATACCTCAGCGGGGCCGAGGGACATGTGAGAAGCTGCGTCTGGGTCAACACCTTGGGAAGGAAAGCTTGTCACGGGGCTGGACAAGGGGAATGGGGGGGCAGGGAGGGGGCAGGGTGGAGCGCCAGACTGGACTCTCTCCCTAGGGAGTGGGATTTAAAAGAGAAGCCTTAGCCAGTGAGCAGTCCTGGCAAGGAGCTGATGTCAACAAAGCCAACATTTCCCTCCTCACTGGGAGGGTGGAAATTTCCAAACCCTTCTGTCAGAAAGGGCCAGGTCCTTCACTGGGCTGAGGAGAGTTACCCTCCAGGCCAGCCCCTCCGCTCTGGGGTGTTCTGCCCCGAGCCTGAGCTTCCAGCGTGGCTGACACCGTGAGAGCAGGAGGGTGCTACCCCGTAACCTCATGCTCCCACCCGGGATGCAGCGGGAAAAGCAGCCTCCCATCTTTGATTAATGAAGCAAAGAATCTACTCTAAGAGGTGCTCTCAGCGGATGCCTCGAGAGATCCTTCCCCGATTCAGAACAAAACAGAGATTTGCAAGTTAGGCGATTGGTTGAAGACCTGAGCTTGTCGGAAGAAGTGAACCCGCTGGTCCACACCCAGACTGTTCAGCAAGGCAGCCACCCCTTATGGGCCAATTGTTGCACAGCCCTAAAGGTTGGAGCTCCTCAGCTGTCTCCACCAAAAAAGAAAAAGAGAGAGAGAGAAAAACATATAATGTACATTTTAAAGAATTGTCTTGAGATATAATTCACTTTCCATAAAATTTACCATTTTAAAGTGTACAAGTCACTGCTTTTTAGTTTATTCACAAGGTTGTGCAATTGTCACCATGATCTGATTCCAGAACATTTTCATCACCCCCCACCCCATACCTACCTGCTAACACTCACTGCTCATTCCCATCTTCCCTCCTCATTAGAAGCTGTCCAACTGACTTGTTTCTTCCTTCCTTCTAGATCTTGGTACCGATGGAATCATCCCACCTACCTCCACTGAGACCAAAAAAGTTACTCCTATGCCACCTGGCCCTGTATTCCCCACTGGAAGGAAGGGAGTCACGCCTTCTCTGTATGGACAGATTACTTTCAGGACAGTAGAAGAGAATCTCCACTATCAATGAACCCAAACTCTTGCCTTGTTCAGGAGCAAGGGCCTCTGGAGATCCAAACTGCGACCGAACCATGTGCTGGCTCCCTAGCGCTCTTGAAACGCACAGCCCGCCTAGGAGTTGACCATTTTTACCTTCCTTGCCTGTGCCCTTCTCCTCTCGTTCCAAATATGTCAGATGGCTTCACTGCGACAGTGGTCTTTCAGAAAGGACCTCTTGGGCTTCCCTGGTGGCGCAGTGGTTGAGAGTCCGCCTGCTGATGCAGGGGACACGGGTTCGTGTCCCGGTCCGGGAAGATCCCACATGCTGCAGAGAGGCTGGGCCCATGAGCCATGGCTGCTGAGCCTGCGCGTCCGGAGCCTGTGCTTCGTGACCGGAGAGGCCACAACAGTGAGAGGCCCGCGTACCGCAAAAAAAAAAAAAAAAAAAAAAAAAGGACCTCTTGTCATTATTCTCCAGCTCATCTCCAGCTCATTCTGGGCACAGCCATTTGCCTGGTGCCAAACCACCAGAGGGGTGAGAAGGTTTTGACTCTGAACTTAGCCACAATCTCTGAGCTGATTCTAGAATCTATGAAAAGATTTGAATCTGATGTCTCCACCAAAGCTCCGATGTCTTCTCTGTTCAGCAAAGCCTTCTGACTGAGTCTTCACGTCACCCTATTTTCTCTTTAGCCCCGCCCCTTTTCCAGAACCACATCCATTCATGATTGCGTTCTCCGAATTCCCTCCTCTTTACAGAACGCTGAGCCACACTCGGCCCCCTGGGCACATGCTCTGCCCACAGGTGTTCTTCTGTCTGCTCCGTCTGCCCCAGAGTTCAGAAACGCTTGTTCTTTCTCTCCTTTCCTGTATTTCTCCTTATCTCGTCCTCTCTCCCTTCTCCTGGTGCAGAAGGAAGAACACAAAAGCACACACGCAACAATTATGCTGGTAAATACCTGTGTATAGCCCTTTCCTCTTTTTGCATTATGTTCTTCTCTCTTTAGTGTGGAATTTTCCAGCAAAATATTTAACTCAGGTATGAATTTTGAAGATCTCTGTAATATTTTATCTTCTTTAACAAAAAAGAAAGAAAAAGAAAGGAAAAACAATACCAAAGTGTGAAATACCATGCTAGCTTCCACAAGAGTTCCCACGTGGGCTGGGAATCCTTGTTGATTTCTGTAGGAACATTCTTTCTCGAGTCTCCTTCTTTGTGGGCCAGTGTGTAAACATGTAACATGAAGCCATTCCAGAAATGGTAACTTTTTTTTTTTTTTAGAGACGGCATGTCCAAGAAAATGATGAGATTCAAAGGAATCTCTCTGTTCCTAAATAAATTTGTATGGTGATGATATACAGTATTCCACTGTTGGCAAGAAGAGGTTTAGATTATTCTGGGTCTTTTTTTGTGCAGGACATGTGAGTGCGTGTAATGAAACGGGATGGAGAAAGGGTTTCACGTTGGTGGATTAAGTCTGTGACTCCCTGAACTGATGCTAAAGATGATATACATTAATACAGGACTCCAAAGAGTTCAGAGTTTCTACTCTTTTTGACAGAACAGCCTTGAGGACAGAGTAGGTGAGAGATTGGCTTCCTCATTTTGTAAGTGGGAGAATGGAAAATGTTTAAGGTCAAGTCATTTGTAGACTTTAAGAGGTGAAGACTGAGGCTAATAGTTCATATCTCAGGATGTCCTGAAGGTCAATTATTCATTATTTGCAATGGAAAGTGATAGATATTTGAGACAAGGGATAATTCAAAAGTCAAATCTATTTGGCTTTGGAATGCACTGTGACTTTTGATGAGAGGGTTGAGGGGCAAGGAGGCTATCCCTGTGGTTTTTCTTGGGTTAATAAAAAGTTAAAGAGTTACCATTTTTGAGGCAAACATTGACCTGTGGTGGGAAAGGGAGGCCCTTCAAAAATGTAATGACTGAAGGGAAGAAACTAAAATTGGCATTAAACATTTGTTGCAAATACTAATATCCAAGGGAGAAATCCATACCTAAATAACCATAAGTTAAGTGCTTTTCATGTTTGGATGGGGCTTATACTAAGACTCGTATTTCATGTCATGAAGTGGAAGAAAGCCTGTTGGTAGCGGTTACTTTGTCAAGAAAAGATCCAGTTGAAAGAGGCTCGGTATGTGTCAAAGAGACAAGAGGAGCCTGCAGCAATAATTAAAGTATGTAAAGAAATTACTCTGCCACCCATGAGCCCAGCTGTGCATATCTGTGCACACACACACACACACACACACGTATGTATGCACTGTTCCTTGCATACTCCTGGGTGCCGGAGCTGATGCTTTCCTGCAGCAGTCTTGGCCACCTTGACATCTTGCTCAGGTGAGTGCTGAAAGCTGATGTCCTGCACTGTCCATGAGGCTGGTTTTCACTCATTTGACCCTTTAAAAAATACTTTATTTTTTAAGAGCAGTGTTCGGTTTACAACAAAATTAAGAGGAAGCTGTGGAGATTTCCCATAGACCTCCTGCCCAAACACGTTCGTAGCCTTCCCCATTATCAACATCACTCACGAGAAAGTAAAATTTTTTTACCAAGAATGAACCTACACTGACACATCACAATCACCCAAAGTCCATAGTTTACCTTAGAGCTCACTCTTGGTGTTGTACATTCTACAGCTTTGGACAATAGTGTAATGATGTAGATCTAGCATTATAATATCATACAGAGTATTTTCACTGCCCTAACAATCCTCTGTGCTCTACCTATTCATCTCTCTCCTTGCTACGCCCTTACAACCACGGATCTTTTTTTTTTTTTTTTTTTTTTTTTTTTTGCGGTACGCGGGCCTCTCACTGCCGTGGCCTCTCCCGTTGCGGAGCACAGGCTCCAGATGCGCAGGCGCAGCGGCCATGGCTCACGGGCCTAGCCGCTCAGCAGCATGTGGGAGCTTCCCGGACCGGGGTACGAACCTGTGTCCACTGCATCGGCAGGCGGACTCTCAACCACTGCGCCACCAGGGAAGCCCTGATCTTTTTTCCTGTCTCCATAGTTTTGCCTTTCCCAGAATGTCACATGGTTGGAATCATCGTATACAGGCTTTCCAGGTTGGCTTATTTAGTAATATGCCTTCAAGTTTCTTTCATGTCTTTTCATGAGCTTGCTAGCTCACTTCTTTTTAATGCTGAATAATATTCTCTTGTCTGGATGTACCACAGTTTATTTATTCATTTACCTACTGAAGGACATCTGGGTTACTTCCAAATTTTGGCAATTATGAATAAAGCTGCTATAAATATCTGCATGCACATTTTTGTGTGGACATAAATTTTCAGTTCCTTTGGGTAAATACCAAGGAGCGTGATTGTCGGATCGTGTGGTAAGAGTATATTTAGTTTTGTAAGAAACCACCAAACTGTCTTCCAAAGTGGCTGTACCACTTTGCATTCCCACCAGTAACATTACCAGAGTTCCTGTTGCTCTACATCCTTACCAGCCTTTGTTGTCAGTGTTCAGGATTTTGGTCATTCTAATAGGTGTATAATGGTATCTCATTGTTTGTTTTAATTTGCATTTCCCTGATGACATGATGTGGAGCAACTTTTCACATGCTTATTTACCATTTGTGTATCTTCTTTGTGAGGTGTCTATTAAGATTTTTGGCCCATTTTTTAATCAAGTTGTTTGTTTTTTTTTACTGTTGAGTTTTAACAGTTCTTTGTATATTTTGGGTAACAGTCCGTTATCAGATTGTCTTTTGCAAATATTTTCTCCCTGTCTGTGACTTTTCATTCTCTTGATATTGTCTTTCACAGAAGTCTAATTTTAATGAAGTCCAGCTTGCTAATTATTTCTTTCATGGGTTGTCTTTGGTGTTGTATCTAAAAAGGCATCACCACACCCAGCATCATGTATGTTTCCTCCTTTGTTATCTTTAGGAGTTTTATAGTTTTGTGTTTTACATTTAGGTCTGTGATCCGTTTTGAGTTAACTTTTGTGATGGTGTAAAGTCTGAGTCAAGGTTCATTCTTTCACGTGTGGATGTCCAGTTGTTCCAGCTCCATCTGTTGAAGACACTACCTTTGTCCCATTGTGTTGCCTTTGCTCCTTTGTCAAAGATCAGTTGACTGTATTTACGGGGGTCTATTTGACCATGGTTTTCATGAAAGAAATAAACAGAATTACAGTCTAACTGCTCAGCCTCCCGTAGCTTCCATTGTCCATTGCCTTGGACAGTTGCTGAACAGAGTCAAACCTGAAGGTGGGTACCAATTCACATTTCATGTCTGCAAGATTCTGTAAAACTCATCATTCCAGTCAAGTTTAACAGAAGCCTGGTCAGCTTCTTCAGCATCTAATTAGGCACAAGAGAATCAAAGGGCAACAACCAGTCATTGTTTAGGAGGAAGGAAGGGAAAAAGAATTGTTGCCGCTGCTTTTTGCACTTGCAAAACTTCGATCTTTAGTTGACTCAAGACTGGTGGGCCCAGCTGTGGGCGCCCAATACTAAGGGCTTTTGGTCCAACTCAGAGAATGAGTTTAGTCGTAGACTCAAATTAGGAATCCTGTCCTGAGGCCCCAGGTTGCCGGTTCAGTGCCTCTTCTCCCTGTGCACTCTGCATCCCCATGCTACATTCATGGACTGGTTTTGCTGACTCGCCTGCTTCTAGTGCTAGACTGTGGGGAGCTCCTTGTAGCTGAGTCTGTCTTTTTCTCTGTATTCCCATGACTAGCACTGCGACTAGTACATAATATGCAATTCAGGTTTTTAAAAGTTGAATGCTTTCTTTCAACCTCTAAACAACTTCTAGTGCCTTTCACTGATGTTAGGAGCTATGAATATAGAAAAATATAGTACCATCTGTAGTGGAGGCAGACTATCTTGGTGGTTAAGAGTGTGATCTCCAGTGCCATATCGCCTGGGTTCATACCCAAATCTGCCTCCTATTAATCATGTCACCTTGAGCAAGTTCCTCAAGTGCTCTGTGCCTCAGTTTCTCACCTGTAAAATGGGGATAACAACAGTAGCCATCTCGTAGAGTTGTTGTGAGAATTAAATGAATGAATATATATATTATATATATATAATATATATATATATGTAAAGTTCTTGGAACAATGCCTGATACATTAATAAGTGTTATCTGTTATTATCCTGATTATTATGATATTATTGTTATTCAAATAAATTGGTGGAGAGTTTCCTGTCCTCTGCTCTCTCTAACAGCCCAGAACTTTCCTGGGGGACACCACAGTTGACAAGCATATGATTTGGTGGAACAAGGGTTGTGGCCAAAGATATGTGAATTAATAAAATTTAATCCCAAGTAATGGAGCTTGAACCTGGAATCCCAGTCACCCCAGGATAAAGGCCCAATAAAGGCTCCACTGGAAGAACTAGCACCTTCCCTTATCCCCTCAGTCTTTAGACTCCTGAAGCCTTTAATATGTACTCTGTTCTTTCCTGGGAAATGGTGGCAGCAAGAAGGTAATTCCAGATTCAGATACTAGGAGAAAAAAACAACACTGCAACAAAAACAAATGGGGAAAAAGTTGAGATGTGCATACTATATGTTCATTTAGTGAAATGGATCTTTCCTTGTTTTCTTCCTGCAGGCTATTACTATCTCTTATCTGGTCTTTTCCAACTAGTCTTATACTGATTTTCATTGAGTCTCTATATGGCAGTGATTCTCAACTTTGATTACACAATGGAATTACCTGGGAAACTTGAAAAAAAAATTTGACACTCACACAGATTCTGATTTACTTTGTCTGGGATGTGGCCCAGGGAATTGGGATTTTAAACAGCTCCTCAAGTGATTCTATTGTTCTGTCAAGGTTGAGAACCACTGCCTGAATGTTCATACAGATCATTGGGGACTTTGTTAAAATGCAGATTCTGATTCAGTAGATCTGGGGTTAGGGTCTGAGATTTTGTGTTTTTAACAAATTCTCAGGTGATGTAGATTTTGCTGGTCCCTGGACCAGACTTTCAGTAGCAAGGAGAGCTACTCCAGGGCCAGCATGGTAAAATTATTCCCTTTGCCCAATATCATCATAGGTTTCCTATTATCCGCATAATAAGATGCCTCAGCCTGGCATCTTAGGCTGGCATCAGTCATTTAAGGTCCTTAAACATCAGTGGTCCCCAAATGTGACCAATCATCTGAAGATCTATGGGCAGATTTTCAAAGATACAGATTCCTGGGCGTCACACCAAGCCTACTAAAGCACAACCTTCAAGGTGCGGCCTGAACAAAGGGTATTTTGAAAACACTTCCCAAGTGGTCTAGATGGTCATGAAGGTTTAGGAGCTTCAGTATGCTTCCAATATACATTTCCAGGCTCATTGCCCATTCATTCAACCAGCAAACATTTATTGCGCCTGCCTCTGTACCAGGTACTAGGGAAACAAAAATGAAAAGAGTGTGATCCTTACTCTTAAAGGGCTGGCAAGACAAATGACCCAAACAAGACTATTTATTATTTCCCAGACATGGCCTAAATGCTCACAATTCTGCTCAAGGTCTTCTCTTCTTAAGAATGTCTGGGCCTCTCAGCATCCTACCTTTGCCTGTCCTGATCAACCAACTCAGATGCTCTTTTTACCCCATTTGCATCTCCACACTTATGTTTGGTTACCTCTTCAAACTTACTTTCCCTGGTATTAAAACAGATCCAGAGAGGAGAGAGGATTAACCCAAAGTGAGGTAACAACAACAATAATTAACATTCATATAACGACTTCCATGCACCAGCCATTGCTGTAAGCACTTTCCACATGAAAAGTGTGTAGAGTGCTTGCAATAACTTTATGAGACAGCTATTATTATTATCCCCATTCTACGAATGAGAAAACGGGGGCACAGAAAAGTAACTTGTCCAAAAATACACAGTCAGTAACGGAGCCGGGTTTACCCTCAAGCCTTATACTCTACTGCCAAGTTGGTGACAGGGTTGACATGAGAAGGAATATGTAACTCTAATTTTCAGGCCTGAGCGCTTCCCTGGAAATTAGTTATTTGTGTGCTTGTTTCACAACTTAGACTCAAGCGTGAAGGCAGGGACTATGTCTTTCATCTCACACAGTGCCTAGCAGGGGTGCAAGCACTTAGTAGGTGCTCTACAACTGGTTATGGGATGGGCTGTCCCATCGTGGGGGGAGGGGATGGATATTTATTCTACCAAACAGACAACAAACAAACACATAAGCAAGGGCAACAGCCTGCAGGTCTCACGTCACCACTAGGTCATCATCACCCCTCACCACCACCGCCCCGCCCCCTCAGGCCTGCGCGTAGAAGGAGGACCCTCCCGCCCGCTTTCTGAACAGTCTCTGGTCCAGCTCTGGCTGTGCGCTCCGTCCTCCCAGCCAGCAGGTGCCCCCAGACCACCGGCTCCTCCTCTGCAGCCGTCAGAGCCTCGTCCTCTCTCCCTCTTTCCGCTGCTTCCTGCTCCCGGGATCCGGGCCCTGAGCCCCGGGGCCGGGGTTCCCGAGGCTTCCCGGGGCGCTCGGCCAGGTAACTGCGCGGCGGGGACCGCCCGGTTCCCGCGGCCGGGATGGGCTCCGGACGTGGATGGCCCGGCCTGCGCGGTCCGCTGCGGGGGAAGGAAGCGGGCAGATGGCCTGGCCTGGCCTCTGAGGGGAGGGGGTTCCTTCTGCCTTTGGGCGCCGGCGCGGGCGCCGGGTGGGATGCTGACATAGCGGTCCGGCTCAGGTGTGCCCAAGCCGGGCGTGACCACAGTGTAGGTAGGCGCGTCCGGGGGAGATGCGCTCCCGGTGCCTGCCAGGCGCCGAGGTTGCTGCTCGCTCCAGCCACGCCTGCTCCGAGGCCCAGAGCCAGGTGGGCCCGCCCAGCGCTCCTCCTCCCGAATCTGGCCCTGGACCGGGAGGAGCAAGGACAGGAGCCTTGGAATTCTGAGCTGGAACGGCCATCGGCCATCTAAATACCCTGTCATTCTTTCACCCAAAAGTGAAAAGCCGAAGCGCAGAGATGGAGTGACTTTCCCAAGGTCACAGAGTTGTATCTGCCATTTATAAATGTCCATTCTTTTATTTGTTTGTAAATGGGCTACCGTGTCCTCTGTTCTGCCAGGGAATTAGGATTGAGGGAAGAGGACTCTAAAAATACTAATCGGCATATCCAAATGAGCTGATCCGCATTACTGGCCGGTGACCCTGGCCTTTAAAAGGAAGTGAGAGAGGACAGGTCTTTTCACTCTGGGTCCTTTGTACCTCTGGCCCTTGCTCTGAAAATTGGCCTGGATGTTTTACGAAATTATCTCAGAACTCCTTGTCAGAACTGGGCCGGATCATAGAGTTATTTTCAATCCTTTTTTCTTTCCTTTCTTCTCTCTCTCTCTCTGTTTTTTTTTTTTTTAAACTGAGTCTCAGGAGGTGAAAGTGAGTGCTCACACTCTTATGGCTATTTAGGGGCAGAGACAGAACTGGAACTCAGGTCAATGACTGACAACTGCTGTTTTCTAATCTGATTTCAGATGAAAGCTGTACAGCACTTGACCTTCATAAAGCCCTCTCTGGATAGCATTCTTGGGAGTGGCTTGTGTATTGAAGTGTGTTGGTCCACAGATACTATTTCACTTGTCAGAATAGGGTTAAGCAATAAGTGTAGCCATGCAGAAAATTCCTGCTGAGATGAGACAGATATCTGAAATGTTTTTTACTTTTTTATTTGTACTTTCAATAGAGGAGCTAGTGAATATTAATAAGGACATCTTGGCTATTTTCAGATTTTAGTCCTGTCTGACTATATTGACTCCATTACACTCATTCTTGTCCTGAAACATTTATCACCGGTAAAAATTTCAGTCAGTGGCTTTCTGACATTGTTTCATTTTTAACTAAATAATTGTCTTAAAGATATTTTTATATCTTAACAAAAACTCCCCACTTGTACCTCAAACTCCTGCTTCCCCCTTGGTCAGTCTTTGAGTTGGATTTCAGAACTGAATAGAACTAGGAGTTTATTTTTTTTCCCTTCCAAACTATTTAGGTCTTTGTTTAGTTCTGTCTTTAGGTTTACCTCAAGTTTTGATTTTGACTGATAAACCCATGATCCAAACCCAGACTTCAGTTGAGTTTAGTATCAGCTTAAAACCACATTAAACTGCCACATGTCATATAACTTCTAGCAGAGACCACAAGTGGTGGAGGTGTTTTTCCGTGAGGGCTTCTTATTGAGATTTTTGAAATATGAACACATTATCTAATACACATATTAAATTACTTGTGTATTGTAGTCCAAGGTCAGTCATCACTGGGAGGTTATTGACATTTACTCATCATAACAACATATACCATATTAGACCATCTGCTAACTCAGAATGCAGTTCCTGCTTTTCGGTTTACAGTTTTGACCAGTTATCTCTAAGGAACACGCAATCAGAAATACAGCCACGCTTCAGTAGAAGATTCTTGGCTCTGTAGATAAGGAAAAAGTGTTTCCGGGAAGGCAATATTTTTGTACTGTCTTAGAGTAGAAATGAAGACGTATACACAAAATGACCCAATGCTGTTTTCTTAGGGTGCATCCTTTGTTTTTCTGGTTTTGGTCTTTTCATCGTAGGATGGCCTTAGCTCTGTGTCTGCAGGCGCTGTGCAGCCTGGGGGGCTGGCTCTCGCTCTACATTTCTTTCTGTCGCCTGAATAATCACCGAAGCTATGAGTGGAGCTGCCGGCTGGTTACGTTCACCCACGGAGTCCTCTCGATAGGTCTCTCAGCTTATATTGGCTTCATTGATGGCCCTTGGCCTTTTACCCACCCAGGTAGGTGGGAGACATTAGAGAGTTTTCCCTTAGGAATTTATGATTTGGGGGTAGTCTTAGAAGGATGGGACTTTTCCACAGAATTTGTATAATACTGAAGAATATTGAAGAATAATTACTATTATAATGTGCTTTGGGAGTCTCCATTCATCTTCATTTTTAATGCTGATTTGTATGTGTCACCTATTGTTTCTGCTTTTCATAACTCTCTATTTTTAAAACAAATCTTAATTGCTTTTCACAATTTAATCGACCAAAATGTATAAATCATAAAGCTAATATCAACATCTACCACCAGCCCCAAACAGACACTAATGGACTGCATTAAACATACTTTTTGGTAACCTGCAATCTTTACTTGATTGTATATTCAAAGGACATCATCTTGCCATGTCTATATATATAGATCTTCCTTATCCTTTTCAGTTGTTATATAATATTGTGTTGTATGCATTTACTATCTTTTATTTAACCAATGCCGCATTATTTGGGGGCAGCTATATTAATTTTTAAGCTGCTAGATGTACTGATACAAGTGTTACTCCCTTAGAATACAAAACCTATATCCCCTTGAATTAGTTTGCTGGGGCTGTTATAACAAAATACTACAGACTGTGTAGCTTAAACAACAGAGATTGATTTTCTCACAATTCTGGAGGCTAGAAGTTCAAGATCAAGGTGTTGGCGGGTTTGATTTCTTCCGAGGCTTTGCTCCTTTGCGTGCAGAGCTGCCTTCTTGCTGTGTCTTCACATGGTCTTTCCTTTGTGCCTATCTACATCCTAGTCCTAATGTCCTTGTTTTATAAGAACACTACCCTAACATCCCTATTTTAACTTAATCACCTCTTCAAAGGCCCTATTTCCAAATATATTCACATTTTGAGGTACTGGAGTTTAGGGCTTCAACATACGAATTTTGGAGGGACATAGTTCAGTCCATAAGTTCCCTAGAATATGATTTTTTTTAATTCCTTAGATTCTTTCTTTTTATAATTTCTTTAGATTCCCATATTGAGCTTCTGAAATTTCCCCCAAACTGTCAAACTGATAGGAAGCAACTCTTAAGCTTTATATTTTATATGAAGGCTCTTAATGGATTCAAAACATGTCAGGTCCTTGCACGCTATGTTCTTGGACATGGGAACATACTAACTTTTGGGGTTCTCTCCAGAGTCCACTTTCAAGACGAGTTAGGGCCACCAATGTCCAATAATCTAACCCATTAAGCTAAGAAATTAATCTGACATTTGGGACAGAATAACTTTTCCATTATGGTTTATTACAGGATATTGAATATAGTTCCCTGTGCTATACCTTGTTGTTTGTCCATTCTATATATAATAGTTAGCATCTGCTGCTAGTGGGAGAGAATAACTAAGAGTCTAGAAACAGAGCTTTAGCTGGTTAAAAAAAAAGACAAGAAAGAGACTGTGTAGGATTTTAATTGAAAGAACAAAATAACTGGATTTTATGCTGCTACACAGAGAGGATGCTGAGATAATTGCTGGTGCTTAAATCACTCATTGAGATCTGGTGCTTCAGAATAGCATTTCCTGGGCCCTGTAACATTGGTTTGATAAAGACCAAAGTTTTAGATTTTAGTGTTTTGGTTTTTTATTTTTTGGTTCCCTTTAAAAAGCACATGCCTGCAATTGTTTTCAGTGATACAGAAAAGTTTGAGAAAGAGCAACCCAGGATCTCTGCGTAAGGTAGCACGATTCCCAGCCACTCAATTTGCTTCTGTCTTGGTTTATTTCAGGCTCACCCAATACACCTCTCCAAGTGCACGTTCTGTGTTTCACCTTGGGCTACTTCATCTTCGACTTGGGCTGGTGCATCTACTTCCAGTCTGAGGGGGCCCTGATGCTGGCTCACCACACACTGAGTATCTTGGGCATCATCATGGCCCTGGTGCTTGGAGAGTCAGGCACAGAGGTCAATGCAGTCCTCTTTGGAAGCGAGATTACCAATCCCTTGCTACAGATGCGCTGGTTTCTTCGTGAAACAGGCCATTACCATAGTTTCACTGGAGACGTGGTGGATTTCCTCTTTGCAGCTCTGTTCACTGGAGTGAGGATTGGCGTAGGAGCTCACCTCCTCTTCTGTGAAATGGTCTCACCCAAGCCCAAGTGGTTTGTGAAGGTCGGGGGAGTTGCGATGTATGCTGTGTCTTGGTGTTTCATGGTTAGCATCTGGCGTTTTGCATGGAGGAAAAGCAGCAAGAAGTACCACACCTGGAGAAGCAGGCGGAGTGAGGAGCGGCAGGTAAAACACAATGGACTTCTCAAGACGCACTAGCCAAGGCTTGCTCCAGACAATGGATTGGGTTAAGTCAGCCACGGGAACCAGGTTGGAGATATGGCTGTTACAGAATCCTGCTTATGATGAGCTTAGGTTTCTAAAAAGGGCTAAATTTATCCATCCGTTTGGTCAGTCTTGGAGCGGGACACATCCCAGTATTAAAACACTAACTTCTGCAGCTGTGCAGTTGTAGAAAGTGAGACTACCAGCAGTAGTTGTAAGTCAGAACTGTGAGGTGAGCATGCTGCCTTCCTTTTAAGTTGTGGTGACCCTGGCTCCTTTGTCTCTGGGAGGCTTGGTGATCAGACAGCCTAGAAAGGAACTCAAAAAGCATTAGTGCTGTTTCTTCCTTATTCCTTTGAGAAGTGACTCCTTCAACAAATACTTCTTCCTACTTTCTGTGTAGCAGCTTAAAGAAATGCACCTCATTTACTATAAAGTGAGGAACTTTCAGGAAGATACATGCCTTTGGCATTCTGAGCATTGGATGAGGAAATTGAATGGGGGGACAGAAGGATGAGAGAAGGATGTGGGTGCAACCGTGACGGTGGGGGTGGGGCTACTTACTGAGCCTCCCTATACCATATACTTGGTATATACCATAAAGGACTCCCTGTACTTGGGGGTCCCAAGATCACCCTCAGGCTTGGTGCAGTGGACTCACAGGACTCAGCACGCAGTTGTACTTGGAGCTTTGATTTATTACAGCAACAGGATACAACAAAAGATCAGCCAAGGGAAAAGGCACCTGGAGCAGAGTACAGGGGAAACCAGGCCCAAGCTTCCAGAGCCCTCTCCCAGTGGGACCATGCAGGATGTGCTTAATTCCCCTAGCAACGATTTGTTCACAATATGTGTGAAATGTCTAGAAGGAAGCTTGTTAGAGGCTAAGTACCCAAGGTTTTAATGGGGGGCTGGTCATGTAGGCAGTCTTTTCCTGACTCCCAGAAGTAAAGGAGGTTTTCACCGTGAACCACATTGTTTGTAGAAACAGTTTAGAGCCAGTGAGCCAGTCTCATCAGTTCATGTGGGAACCTTCCCAATGAAATCGAAGTCTTCAGATGTCAGCCAAGGGCCAACCTTGCAAACAGCCCTTTCCAGGCCTACTATATTAACTCTTTTCTGCACAAAAACCATAGAGCTAGAGCTTTGGATGAGAGATGAATGAGGTGTGGGCAGATTTACCGGGCCCTGTTGTATGGGTTCTGCCCTACCAGGAAAACTCTGCCAGTTCTCAGGGCTTTTGTGCATTAATCTCCTAGGCATGAGAGGCTGTGACTGAATTCCATAGGGATTTACCATGTAGATTCCACTGGGCTTGAGATGCCAGTTCAGGTTTCAGCTCTGCTATACATACTGCAAACCAAAGACCAAATGTCCTGGCCTCAGGGTGATGAGGCTACTTGTTTTTCTCCATTTCAGATACATTACCTGTTCCTCCTGTTACTACTTTTTCTCTGGAAAAGGTGCCACTCTCTCTGGATAATATATCATGGCAAGGCCCGTGTTGGAAAGAAAAAATATTTCTTAATCAGTAGTCTCTCAGCTAGGAAAAGCAAGAACGGAAGTGTAGAAGAAGGGCTTAGGAGTCGAGAATTCTTCGTTTCTTTGAACTAGTTTGGCTACTCACCTGCCAGATCATTTGGGCAGGTCACTTGTTTACTCTGCTTCAGTTTAAACCCCATTGTCAATTAAGGAAATACCCCGTTGTGAATTTCACAGAGACATTAGGTGGTGTTTTATTAATGCAGGTCTTTAATGTAGGGCTTTTATGGGAAAAAAGGGAAGTTTTATTTGTTTGTTGTTTATTTATTCATTTGATTGCATTGTTGAGACCAGTGGTGAGCGAGTAGCTCAGCTGATGAGCGAGGGTATGGGGATGTTGAAGTCAAGGCTGGACGTGAGTAGGAAGTATCAGCCCATTCAGTGGTAATCCTAGCCTAATGAGTGGTCTTGAAGATGGACGTCATTGTCTAGGTATGACCAAGTGGTTGGAACTGCATGAGGTCATCATTGCTCTGGGAAAAGCGGCTTTAAAGGCATGTTAACCGTGGGTCTTTTAAAATGACTGTCTTCAGGTTAAGGAGATTTGCTGGACATGAGAATAATCTGACAGTAGCATCTCCATCTCTTTTTTTCTATGATCAGTATCCCTGAAATGCTGGTTAGCTTCTTTCCAACAAAATTGTGGTCCAAGTAGGATGCTGGGGAATGCTGATTTTAGCAAAAGCCTAGTTAGAAAAAAAAAAAAAAAAGTGGCTTGGCACAAAAGAAAAAAAAAAAAAAGAAAAGGAAAAAGCCGTCTCTTGAGTTTTGGCACAGTGCAAGCTGTCCCACACCAGACAAATGAATAGACTTAATCTGGTACCATTCTTCTCTCCTTCCACCTCAGAAGTGAAGGGATTGCAGACCTTGCTCTTTTAGGGGAACGTACTTAGGTTTCTTGAATTTCGAGAAACCTATCTAGTGATAAGGGAAGGAGAATCCCTCATTTCAGCTTTTCTTGCTGTTGTAGCTGAAAACTCTGAAGGAAACTCGCTGAGAGAAAAATGTGAAATGAAGGTGACTCAGCAGTTAAGATGCTGAGTCTGTACATGAGAGGTACATGAAGGGCTAATTAACATGTGGTGTGGTTGGACTCATTTGCATTTAGATTACTATGTAATAGTCATTAACACTGCTCAAGAAGGATTTATATTTCAATGAGATTTGTACTAAATTTTATAAAAATAAACAACTTTTTATCAACCCAGAGTCTGGCTTTATGTCTTTGTTCTGGTTCTGCCAGAAGCTTAAAAAAAAAAAGGCTTTTGGCCTGCAGAAACGTTGACCCATATTTATACTTATCGGTAAAATACTTCGTAGCTGTTCTTATCATCCACCATTCCTAATACTGCTTACTTTTTGAGGCAACAATCTACGTATAGAAAACAGTTTGCCAAAAGAAGGTGGAAGAACTTAATTTCTTTCTTATTTTGCCACCTGTTTGAGCAGTTGCCTTGAGAATGATGATGTCCAGTTGGGTCCACAAAGACAGGCCCTTCGGCTGTCCTCGGACTCTGCTTCCCATGCCTGGAACAGTGTTAGACACATAGTAGGTGCTCAATAAGCAGGTTGAAAGAATGGATGAAGGCATGAGGATGTAGTTTAGAATTACCCCCCATTGGAAAACGTTCTCAAAGAGCATGCACAGTGGATGGTGTCACCAATGTCATTTTTCTAGGTAAAGGACTAATGTCCCTGGGGCGTGTGTTCTGCT
This sequence comes from Pseudorca crassidens, assembly GCF_039906515.1. NCBI lineage: Eukaryota > Metazoa > Chordata > Mammalia > Artiodactyla > Delphinidae > Pseudorca > Pseudorca crassidens. The sequence continues at coordinate 97,302,315 of NC_090304.1, forward strand.
TAAATTGGTGTGACTCTTCTGAAGGTATTCTATACACAGACTCAAAACAGTCTAGAGCTATCAACGGCTGTTAAGAGGCTTTCAGGGACATTTTTTACCATTAGAGCTTTGTGCCTGAATATAGAGATTTTCATCATTAAAAAAAATAGCTCTGGAGTGAATAACGACTGACTTAATTAAATCCTTTGCTTACCATCTTCTGAAGCTTTCCCACAGCAAATGCCCTCTTTGCTCACAGCTAGAACTTTGGGTCTGTTTAAGTTTGGAAAGATCTTGAAAGCAGCCTGCCAAGAGGTTTTGTATGCAAGGAAGAGAAGGTGAATTAGGAAACTTTCCCAGTTTGTTTTATTCCTGAAGTTCGTGTAGTGAGGCATTCTTGAAGAGAAGAGGGGAACTCATTTTTAAAATGCATGATTTGATGAGTCATTGGGTCCAATTAATTTGATACCCACACTATAAAATTATTAGAATAGGGCCAAAAAGATATTTAGTATGTCTAAGAAAGACAAACGTTTGGGGATAAGGTTTGCATTTTGGTCATTTTTTGTAGATTGATGGAGCTCTTTCCAGTTACATATAGAAAATGTGCAATTATGAGTTTTCAAGATAGAATTATCATGCTAGGGTACACCAGCAGGTGGCAATGTGTCCTGGTTGGATCATTAGGAAAGTGGCTTGGAACCCTAATCTGCTTCTATTCTTTCCCAAAATAAACATTACAAAATTAGCTGGCTGTGCGCTGAACTTAAAAAAAAAAAAAAATCAAGCAATAAAGAGTCATCTTTGGCCTCTGTTTATCTTTTTCTTTTTTTTACCCGTTCTAACGTCAGCCTTAGCTCATGCATCTATTCAGGGATAATGATCCTTTTATGCACTGTTGCGGATTGACTTTTAGAAACAGCATTGTTAAGAAGTAATTGTTTCCCCTCTCCACGTCCACTGTTTGTTAGATTTGCTTTGCCACTTGATTTCCACAAAGAGGCTAAAGACCCTTACCCATCAATACAGGTTTGAACTCAAAAGTCTGAAAATAGTTGGATAAAGAGACAGCCACTTCAGATGTTTGCAGGCGGAATTGAAGAAATACATTATACATGGTACTTGAATCGCTGTAATCCTAAATTATGCAATCAAAACTGGACGGTTATCTAAATCTATCTACCCAGAAGGAAAAAAAATATTATTGGGGAACTCTTCAAAGAGAACTGTAATGCTATTTACTGGATAAATATATTTTATTTTCTGCTCCCATTTCTTTCCACAACAAGCTTGTTAAGTCGCTGTGGAAAGCACCATGCTTGCTCAATTTGGCAAATAATACATATCATTTTGCCAAGGCAGAAGCAGCCTAAAAGCAACATTATACGAAGAAATCCTGGCTCCAGTTCCCCAGCCCTATACACCTCCATCCTCTAACCCTGTGCGTGCAGCGAAAACTGGTGTGCGGCGGCCCCTGCCCTGGGATGCGGCCAGCAGGTGCCCCAGGTGAGCGGCCAAGGCCAAAACCTCTCTTTGCTGGGGTTTGTTTCACAAGAGAGGAGTGGAGTCCGGCAACCCGGATCTGAGTTCGCTTCCATCGGCCAAAAGCAGTATGTGCGTGTTATCGGAAAAGGAAAACAAGTATGCTCCCTTAAAGAATACAAGTTTCGAGGACAAGGAGGTGGGTAATTTCCAAAAAGCCTCTTATCCACAACTCCTTGGGATTGGGGGCGTGCTCTTTGGCGGTCTCAGGCGAAAGCCGAGTTGGTGCAAACTACACTCCAAAGTACAGATCTCCGGCATTCCCGGGGACCTGGGGACAACGGTGGGTTGGCGGGTGGAACTCCCAGAGCCAGACGGAACCCACCTCCCTCCGCCCCGCAGAACTACTTTTTCGCTCCCTCCAACAAGACTGCGGCGGAGGCGTCCGCGCGGGGGCGGCGCACATCCGCGGTCGGCGAGCGGAGGGCGGTACGCGGGACAGCGAGCGCGGGTCGCGCGGGCGGCGGGTGCGGCTCGGCACGCCGCGGAGGGATCCCGGGTGAGACGGCTTCCCGAAGTCAGAGGGGAGGAGGCCAAAAAAGTGGACGGGGGAGGGGAAGAGAGAGCTCGCGCTGGATGCGGCCGGGGCCGGGAAGTCAGAACCGGAACCGGAACCCGTGCGCGCGCCTGCGATTGTCGCGCGGCCCCCACCGCTGGCGGCCTCCTCTGCTTGCCGCGCGCGCTCCCGCGAGGGCCCCAGAACCCGGCGAGCCGGCCCTGCGCTCCGAGTCGCCGCCGGCCTCCGGCGCTGGTGCTTCCAGGCCGGGTCGGACGGGAACCTCCCGCCCCTCGCGGGAACCGTCGCCTACCGGCGCGTCGGGGAGGAGCCGCTGCCGCCGCCTGTGCAGACCGCGGAAGAGCCCGGGCCTCCGAGGGATGGGTAGCAGCCCGCGGCGCTGAGAGACCAGGTTCCTGTCACCTCCGGCTGCGGGACCCCCCCCTTGCCCGGCACCCGCGCTTGTCCCGGCGCCCGGAGCCTGGTGGGGGCGGCGAGGAGAACGAGCGGTGTCCCCCGGTCCGGGGCCATGGAGCCGCGCGCGCCTGGCGCGGGGCGGCCCGAGACGCGGCCGAGACTGCGGCCAAGAGCGGCCGGCAGCCCCAGATAGACAGCGGAGCCCAGCGGGCCCGGCCCGGCGCGGAGACTTTCAGGCCCCCAAGGCCGCGAGGAGGAGCCGACATCCAGCCCCGAGCCGATCCCACCCCGGCCCCGGAGGGACTCCCGGGCCGCCTTCCCCGAGGCTCGCCGACTTCTCTCCGTGACAAAGTTTTCTCCGGTGCCTTCCCGAGGAGGATCGCTCCTTAGCTCTAGAACTCGCCTGCTGGCGGACTTGCTCGGTTTGATTTGGGAGATAACTTGCCTCGCTCCCACCCACATCCCCTTTCCTTGACCACTTCCAGTCGGACGTTCTAGATGACTGAATGGAGTTTTGAGTTGGACTCTTGTGTCCCCTACGGAGTCGGGCCTGATCCCAGAGCGCTGGGGGTGGGGTGGAGGTGTTACTGTAAAATGCAAGTTGGATAAAAGGAGGACCTCTCGCCAAGGGCCCCAATGAGTGGCACACAGTCTACTATCACCGACAGGTTGGTATGAAGCTCCCCCTGCGCTTAGCCTCCCAGGATGGGGCCCGACCTAGCAGGAGGGTCAGTGATTGCTGATTGCCTTTGCCGAGTGAAGTTGACAGGCAGCGGACAGAGGGTTATTTCCGAGCTCTCCAATTAGTCTGGGGTTGCTGCCAAGTTACCCGGTTGATTGAATTTGGAAACGTAGTTTTGTTTTGTTTTTTTCTGGAGAGAAACTTTTCTCCAGATTCTCGGAGGAGGGGTAGGTAAAGCCACGATTGTGTTTTTCTGCCCTTAGTGTGCATTAGGATTCTGTACTGATCTTGGAACCAGAGAGAGGAAGGTCATTTTGGGTGAAGGTCAGTCAGTGCCCGATGTCGGCTGGGGTATTGGTGCATCATCAGTTTTACTCCTGTCCTGTAGTTCTCTAGAGCCTGTTGCATTTTAGGACTTTCTGTTTGTGAACTTCACTCTGAGACTGCCGCATGATTTATGAATTTGATGCCCTTGAAGCATTGACTTGCACAGTGTTTATTATCTAATAGTTTTCCAGAATGTTGGAAGTACTAGTAAATCACAGGTTCCTGGTGGGAACAGTATCAAGGAACTGAAAAAGGGCTCGGGAACATCATGGGGCTTGATCTTAATTATTGCATTTTTAGGATTTCATATTCCAGAAACATTTGCATTTAAGGGGTGTAAAGCCTAAGCGAATTATGTAGTAGAAGCTGGCAGGTGGATTTGTTGAGTTGGGTGAGTCCTTTATAGTACTTAACTGTGTTGCTTGGTGGTGGTTGGTGAATTGAGCTAAACCATTTGTGGTTTCAGTGGAGTTCCCTTACTCTTAAGAGTTATTCTTTGGAATATTAGGTTAAGTGATAAAAGCATATTCCTTTACTACATTTTATTTATCAGTTTAATTATGACATTGTATCCAGGTCCCAAGTTTCAGTCAGGTTTTTTTTTTTTGGTCAACCTTCAAACTATTACATCATTAAAAAAAAAAAAGATCAAATAACTGAAGTAAGGGCCCAAAGAAAACACTTTGATGAGAAGTACAACAATAGTACTCCAGCAGAAAGTAGTTGAATTTCCTAATAAGAGAGTTTCACCCAATTGTAAGACTCATTTGTTGATTTTAAAAGGGCCAAATTCCATTGTCATACCATAACAGCTACTCCAGAAACAGAATTTCCTGTTCCTGTTGATGCTTTTCAGTATCACGTGAATGTTCACCTAAGAGATTCCATTAAATATTTAAACTATTATTTCTTTGTTTGTGTATTTTTTTTACTGTGTTTAATTTTCAGCTTCTCAGAGTACATTTAATACGCGTAGCAACAATGCTTATCTTGATTTCTTCTAGTTATTCCCATTCCTTTTCCTTTCAGGGTGTTTTTTGCCTCTGAGAAATCACTTTCATGGGTGTGTGGGTTAATTGTTTTCCTTGTTCATTCAATTCTTGCCTTCTCTGTTGACCCTGCAGACAAGTCTTATTAGGAACTAATGTGGTGTTGGTAGTTTTCATTGCAATAGTAGGGGTGTTTAATTTTGTAGAAACAGAACCTAGGGTCACTAGCTCATTCTGCATGAAAATCACCTAAAAGCCCCCAAGTAATGACGTTTCTTCTTCTTTGCTTCTCAGAGATTTTCTTCCTCTTTCCATTATCTTGGAAATAAAATCTTGGGATTTGTATTTTCTGTAACTTAGATGAGATAAAAATGTACAATAAGCATGAAATTAATTAATGCCTGTTTTTTGCCAGGCACTGTGCTAGGCACAAAGGATTACGAGATGAATATTCTAAGATGAATCTGCAAATTGGTTTGGGTATTAATATTCTTGGATGAGTTCAGGTGCTGCCTGATTTCACATATTCTTTAAAAGAAGAAAGACTTTAAAAGCCACCTAATTTAATGTGCATTGCTGAGACAGTATAGATTTGTGTTTCTTTGGAATTTACTACTAGTTCCCCCCCCCACCCACAAGATTTATTCTTATGTGACCATTGCTTTTTCTTTAAACATATCTTATTCTGTAAATATCAAGCATCCATTGGCTCTTAGGAGAGTAGTTGTCCCTGATTTGAACATAGGTAGGGGTGAAATCTGGAAGTACTGGTTTAGTGTTATTTCTGTGCCAGGATGCCTTAATAAAGTTATGAGTATAGAATAGTTCCTAGCTTCTTCTCAGCCTTACCTACCTCATCCTCTTTTCTCATTGTCTGACTCCAGTGACCTGTAGGTATATTTTGCTGATTCTAGAGCTATTGGCAAATTAACAGTGCCTTTTTAAAGGTCCTTTCAAGTTTGAAGTACTGTATGTGGTGTGGCTTTGTTTTGTAGAGTGTGCTGACCCACCAGGCCAGCTGTGTGAGTTAGAGTTCTTTCATTGTGGTGCTTCTGACTACAGAGTCTGTCTGTCCTCAGTTGAAATCAGACTAGCTGGTTTTGGGCGTTGTTCTGTTTTGCAGTTTGTGGCAGGCGACACATGGCTGAACAAGATAAGAAGGGTTTTATTCTTGTGTTAGGGACGTGCTGGGGCTGGGATGGAATTCAGCTATGTTTAGGCTCTGATTGGTTACTTTGGATACTCAGAACTCTGTTATGTCCTGTTATTATTTTGCAGTTAAATTAACACATTTGTTTACTACCATTTTTTTCCTCTTCATCCTCTACTCCTCAGGCTCTCCAGCCCCCCTTTTAAAGGCGTAGTTATCAATTTAAAACTCAAACTGTGTGTTCACGGTAGCTACTGTTTTTATGTAGTGTATCTGAACTGTTAAAAAAAAAAAAAATCTAACCAGCTTTTGAATACCATCCAGTGTCTTGCTCTGTAACTTCTTTGAGACCTGGAGACTATGTTTTTCAATTTTTAGAACCAGCACTTTAAAAGTGGTAGAAATATCTGATTGCTGCTGTTCGGTTTACATTGATTGCTGCATTCAGTCCTAAAATATATCCTAATTGTTTCTGATCCTCCTAGATGCTTGTGTCTCCCTGAGAGTTTAGGGGTTGTGTGGCAATTGGAATTTCTTCTGAGGGATACGAGGAGAGAATGCTTTTTCAATGGACTGAGTAAATTATTTCAGGCTATCTTCTAGAACAATGAGTTTTCAGGGACAATACAGGTGGGATTTTGTTATAAAGGTCTTTGTTGAAGTAAATGAACTTTTGTCTAGGATTTGTGGATTTTGTTGTTTTTGCTTTATAGATAAACAAAGGTTTTAAATATATTGGCTTTTTTTTTTTTAAAAAAACTGTAAGGTCAGCTTTAAGCTTGTTTAACTGAAGCAGATTTTTTGTTCTTTGTGTTTTTTGTTTTTTTTTGAAGCAAGTTTTTAAAGTGAGTCCGGAAACCTGTGGCTTTATATGCATTTACCCAGTAATTAGCGTTTTCATTCATGATACTTTTTCTGCCAACACTGCCATATAAGAATGCTTTTGGTTAAAAACCAAAACAAAACAAAATTCTGTATGTGTGCTATCTTCAAGGCTGCTTGAGTCATCTGCAAGGTGAGATTATTTGTCACATTCACTTACAAAATCAGTCATTTGATAAATACCAAATTGAAAGTGGGGACCAGGATCACAGTGCTAGCTTCGTATTCAATTTTATGTTGTCTTTTCTTCTAGTTGTTCAGTTTAAAATCCTGATTCATACAGGTATGCAGTAGTAGATTCACTTGTACACTTTTACATGAGTCAACATGTACAGTCCGAAGTAAATTTTTTTAAAAGTACAGCGCTATAGTCTTACAGATAAATGGCACATTTATAAGATGTTCATATGTATTCAGTGAGATGACAAGAGAAGCTTTATTTGAATCATTACAAAAATATGTTAACCTGGTAATACCACTTAACACATTAGTGGCTTCCAGTTGTTAAAATGTAGCATATGACATTGAGTTAACATGTACGACTTTTTAAAAATTTCAATTTAGGAAATGATATTTGAGGCATACATTGATGAAACCCATAAATGATGGATTTTACATATTTTTCTGTGGAGCATTGTGATTCTAGGGAAAACAGTTGGAAAATCTTTGAGTAAACAAAATGTGATTGCCTCTTCTGAAAGCTGTCTAGAAATGGGTATGAATTGCCTACCATACTGATACGGGTTATAGAAGCAGCAGAATATATTAATGGTTTTCCAGAGGTAATTGGAGAAGCGCTTTTACATCATGGTTGTCTAACAAAGTTACTAAAAATGTTTCTTATCATATAATTGCTTATCTCCTAGAAATTGACCATGCCACATTTTCACAAACAGGGAGCTTAACTTCATTAAGTCTCAACCATTAAAACTTGGTTTGGATGATGTTTTAAAGCTTCATTTGAAGACGTGCTCCTTTTCCTTTTAATAATTAAGGGTCTTCAGAATAGTGGTATTTGAACCGAAGTTTTAAAATCAGCAAAATTATAAATATTTTGTTTCCTTTTGTGTGAAATACCCTGATGTATGTAATGATACCCAATAGTAGTGTAGTTCTTCAGCTCAGCGTGAGGCAGATCATCACTTACACTTTAGGCAACTCATAGCACTTAGGTCAAGATTATAAAACTGGATTATGACCTAGATTTTCTGGCTCTCAGGTCCCCCACTTTTCACTTTAAATTATTGTCTTTCTATGTGTATTTTTTCTGTTCTACTTCTCTTGTAACTTTCCAAGCTGACTAAATCAGAGTTGGATTTTTCTGTTACAGGATGCTTTCTAGTACCTTATCCATTCTAATTTTAAGTATCTCTAGAGGATAAAGCTCTCGTCACTTCCTCAGGAGACTGAACAACAATCTGATAGATCTTGTAGTCAGGAAGTTTTTCCTGATCTTTAGCACAGACTTTTCTTTTAAGTTGTCCTGTTACTTGTATATACTTGCTCTACCAGGCTAAATAATGATCTCCTCCCATTTTATGTTTATGTGACTGTGAATGGTTCAGACGGTTATCCACCACCCTTTCCTTCCCCCACCCTTATTCTTTGCTTAGCCAAGTTGTATGTTCTGTTGATTCGTGTCTAAAATTAACCTGTTCCTCTTAATATTCTGTTAACTTTTCTCCAACTGCTCTTCTAATGCAAAGTGATTTTTTTCTTTTGGCGCTGTCCTACTGCAAAGTATGATATTCTATATTTTATGTTTACCCATATGCTAGAACAGCAAGTTCCAGTTTAGTTTTACTGTAATACAGGGGTCTTCAGTTTTCTCCAGGCATAGCCCAAAATTATGAGTAAAGAGATTCTCAAGATCATTTTAACTCAGTTTTACTTTAGATAGTTTTTAGAATGGATGCGGGACATGTCACCATCAAAAAAAAAAACCAAACAGGTTTATATAAACAGCATAATTAGCAAATCGACTAATTAAGCAATTACTCATGTTATAAAAGCCTTGTTTACGAAGTGATTCTTTCCAATATGAGTGCCCCTAATGTAACCAGTGTTATCAGTTATGTGTCAAAAGTGTAGCAAATGATAAGCCATGCTTGGTTGAAAATTAATCAGAAATGAAGGTGAAACATCTCTGAACTTAGAAGTAAGTGAAGAGATGTAATTGTAGCTTTAAAGTAAAATCTCTGTTACCATATGGTGAGATACATCTGTAAGTTGTTATTCCTTTCTTCTTTTTTTTTGTGGTGGTTTTTCAGTCTTATCTTAAATTGTGTGTCATTTTTTCCATTGTTTGTGCGTGTGTTGTTTTACTTTATTTTTTCTTGTTATTTCTACATATTGGTGAAAAGAAATAGACTTTCAATGCTTAGCACTATTTTTTGAGTAAGATATACTGTTATTAATGTTGAAATAATGTTTTAGTTTCTTACTGTATTTACAAGAATTGTTATTAATGATAAGTAACAGAAGGGAAAAGTGGGTACTTAAATTATTATAAGATATATATATGTAAGATTATAAAGCTTTTGAATGTTGTATTAGTAGACCTTTATCGTTGATACTTAGTTTAAAATTATTTAAATAGATGTCTTTGTTCTTTTGTGTTTTGCTAGTGATTTTGTTTCCTCAAACTTTAGAATTTTGGAAACAGGCCAGATCTAGGGCATTTTACTTTCTCTACTTAGGATATCTAGAGTACCAAGATAGCCTTATAAGAAAGAAGTTTATAAGAGAGTTTCTAACTCCAAGACAAACCTATGAAGCTAGTACCAAGAATAATTTTCAGCTCTTTGATTTTGCAGAGGTAATTCATGATGGTGCCAAAGGTCAGAGGCCTTGCCTAAATTGCATAAGAATGCATTACTGACTTTAAGTAAAAGGAGAAATATACTAAATTTTCCATACTAAATTAACATGCACCAATGCAGCTGACAGTTTAGATTCATACCAAAACAGGATCTCTTACTAATTCAAGTGCTGAATCCTGGTTTTTGAGATCACAGTCACATGATAGGCCTGGGTGGCTTCCCAGTGTTGAGAGAGAAGCAAATCTAATAATGGCAGTGAAAAAGTAGATTTCTTGTCGTGGGACTGTGAGTAACAATTCATGAAGAAATTGGAAATATGTAAGAAAACCTGGTTTAGTTAATGTTTACTCTTAGCCACTTGTCACACTGCTTTGTCTTTTGTTGCCTATTGTAGGCATTTAAAGGTATTGCTCTGAGACTACAGTTTTGGTTAAATATTACATTTAAATGCTGATCTTAGGTTCACACACTTGAGCTTAAGGAGGATTTTGCAGGTCTTCTGTGGATTCAGAAAATGTAGATTATTCTGTTGTTGAAAAACTGGAGACTTCTCAGCATCTGAATAAATTATATGTGAAATTGATCATACAAGGCAGAAGGTGGCTATGTCTTGTCCAGAAGAGTAACAAGTCCCCCAAATATACTTATATACTTAAATACATATACCTTGTGAAGGTGCTTAGACATATCCTTCCATAGATTTTAGATGGAAAACTCTGCCTGTGTTCCAGACACAAGCTGATCTGTTGTGGTTGTCCTGTACAGTCTCTGTGGTTTACTCAGGGGAAGTGGTTCTTGTGGGTAAGGGTCTGATCTTTTCAGAGATTGTTGGTAGCACATGCCATGCACTGTCAGCTTACTTCCTGTCTTATTGGCTGTTTGGGCAAGACCTCCTCAGGGCAAGTACTGCTGAAGGGGTATTTAAATATTTTTTAGTGGCAGGATAGATGGTTATAATGTTGTATAATACTTAACTCTCAGGCGATATGAGGGTTAAATTAATGTTTGTAAAGTGCTTTGAGATCCTAAGATGAAAAGTGTGGACATGTCCCTAATCATATTTGCAGGTTATTGCTCAAATTTAAGTAAAAACATAGTCATGTAGTAAAGCATTAGTTTATTGGCCTTGAGACTTCTGTAACCATTCAAGTGTTGTTTAATCACCACAAGAGTCATGGTTAGAATTTTTTCCTTTTCTTTTTTCTTCTAATGCTTTTTAAAATAATTTTACCCTACATGGGTTAACTTAGTGGAGTAGATACCTTGTCTATAGTTAAGGCTTGTCTGTGGTTAAGGCTTATTCACAAATCTTAACACCTAGAGCGAGCTTCTTCAGCAGCTTAATTGGCATACTAAAATAATGTAATTGAGAGGATTTCCTTTGAGATCGGTAGCTGCACCACCCATATACAAAACCCTATATTTGCTTTGCTGAAACCTTAGGATGAGCAAACTGATAGAATTGCATGTGTTATACTCCTAATTTTTAAAAACGTTGTTTTCCCAGTTAGCCTTTGCCACTTTAAAGAATTAACAATGAATGTTTTATGGAAAGAAGTTTTCTTTAAAGCTAAATTGCAACTAATTTTCGAGTTCCTTAAGGGTAGGAGGATAGTTCTTATTCATTTTTAATCAATTATTATCTGCGTTATTATATTTTTATTCCCTTTTAATGCTAAAAAGCATAAGGAAGAAAAAAAAATCGCCCAAATTATCCAGCTGTCCAGATGACGTTATTCAGGTCACACATACAGGTCACACACACACACACACACACGCACAAACACACGTACACACGCATGAAAATTCAAGTGATAGATAATATGATATAATACTATATAAAGTCTCCCTCTGATCTTAGCCCTATTCGTATACACCCTCTGGTTCTCAGACTCTCCTCTCAAAGATAACTATAGTTCATTTTTGTGTGTGTCTACTTTCCTAAACATTCTTATAATATTTTAATATTCTTTGTACCTAGCCTGTAGTAGGTGTATCTATCAGCTTTTGCTAGGTTGTGCTACCATAGCAACACCTTCAAATATCCGTGGCTTACTGGTTTACTCCTTGCTTACATTGCATCTTGTCAGCTGTGGATTGGTTGAAGCATTTTTGGAACCCAATATGTTATTACTGTGGCAGAGGGAAAGAGCAGGAAAACTGCTCATGCAAACATACAATGGCTTTTAAAACTTCTACTCAATCAACGTGTACATTACATCACTTACATGTCCTTGGCCAAAGCAGTCATATGGTCACGCTCATTGTCAGTGGGCCACGGATGTATACTCCTCCCACAGGTGGCATTGCAAGTCAAATGATAATGGGTGAGGCTGTATAATCCTCTTAAGGAAGGAAATGGGAGAGTGAATTATTAGGAGCAATAATATAGTCTACCCCTGGAGGTGATCAATAAATGCTTGTTAAATGTGAAAGTTTTTTTTTATGGAATATTTCAAACATATACAAAAGTACAGAGAATAGTATGATAAACCTCCATGTTCTCATCAATAACATTCGGTGTATGGACAATCTTGGTTCATCTGTTTCCTTTCCCTGCTTCTCCACTGGATTATTTTGAAGCAGTTGCTGGATATCATAATTTCACCCATAAATATTTCACTGAGTATCTCTGAAAGATAAAATATGAAAGTGTAACTTCTTTTAGTAAATTCTTACTATTTAGTTGGAGGTAATGGTACTGTGGACTGACAGGTGTCAAGTAGGAAAGGAGGTTCATGAAGTATGTCTAGGATTTGACAGCCAGAAAGTTGTTTTGATTTCATTTTGAGTGTTTCTGGAGGAGGCTTACAGCAGAATGTCATCTATTTTTCCAATTCCTCCTTTTCTCTACTTTAGTGCATGTGTGTGTGTGTGTGTGTGTGTGTGTGTGTGTGTGTGTGTGTGTGTGGTATAAGCAGGTAATTAACCTCTGGAAAAAATAACATTGCAACAGATTTGATTTGCAGGAGGTTCCATTTCTCACTGAGCCTCTGTTGGAATGATGCCAACTGAAAGGAATCCCAGCCCTTAATGGCTCTAAGTCTTCTGGGAGTTCCCAGTCAGTGATGTTATTTACTCTGGAGACAAACATCAGAATCATTTATAAAAATTCTGTATTCACCTCTGCTGTTTGCTGTGCAGAGAAAGGTTCTATCAAATCTTTAAGGAGATCCCTAAGATGATATAAAAAGTATGGAAGTGAATCTAATTTTAGTTTAGAAATAATTAAAGTCACTTTCAACTGCTTAGGTTAGTTCATCTGAGGGCCTTTTTAAAGCCTCCATTTTGACTCAAGACTTCATAGATTTTACTAGCATATAGTGTAATACAGTAAGTTTACTTATCATTTCTATGGTTATGGGAGTAATAGACATTATATTATGGATCTAGAATCATAAGTTTCACACGACATTCTTTGGGGAGGGGGTGTTATGTAACAGTGGGAATCAAATTAAAACAGATATAATCCCTTCTTCAGTTTGTAGATTGGCAGGTGACAATGAGGTGATCAAAGAGGATTTATTCAGGCTAGTGAATAAATTATTGTATATAACATGAAGAAAATAGTTTATTTTAGTATAGTGTTATCTAATTATGTTTTCTTAACTGGCTTCTTTCACTGTGCATAGAAATACTTAGATTAAAGTGGTCTTTCTAGGTATCCAAGTAGTTTTCATTTTCTTTAATTAAGTTATATTGTTAATCTCATTTCAGAATCCATGTAGTGACTGAAGTAGAAAATTGGCTATCATTGATTTGCACATAAAATTTTATTTAAATTTGATTTTTTCTTGGCATTGGATTGATTCTGGCTTTGGGGCAATACAGTCTATTTTTAATAAAAATAATAATAAGCAGTTTTTTTCCCATGGAGAATAACTCTTTGATTTGCCTTTTGTTCATATTATTTTTCTGTTGTATCATGATTGAAAAACATTCATTTTCAGAGATAATAGTTTGTTAGTACCTTTGTCAGAATAATATACTTGCACTTTGGTTGCGTTTTAGTTGCATTTGTTTATTGTGTAATTTGGGGAACAGTTTGTGGTTTCTTGTAACTTATGTATTTGTGTTTACTTGTGCTTCTTGTGTATTTATCCAGAAGCCCTACATGATCAGAATTCTTGAGACAGTGATTAAAAGTAAATTGGGTGTGTTAGTAAATGGATGTGAATAGTTAAAAAAAAAAGAGAGAGAGAAGGTTCTTAACATGCAATTATTGCATAACAGGATACAAGGTATAATTTGTTTCCAAAAAAAGAATTAAGTAAAATATATCTATTGATAAATATTAGTAATTATATTAATTTTGACTTCCCTGGCAGAGTTCTTTTTGAGATTTTCTCTTCGTTAGAGATTAAAAGCAGCTTTTAAAGGAAAAGATATTTTAGCACTTAATTATATATATATATTAGTTTTAATTTTTTAGCCTTTGTAAGAGAGGAGTAGTAAAAGGGAAATGAATGAGGATGATGTAGAGAAAAGAGCCTGGGTTTTGGTGCGTCAGACTTGTTCTGCTTACAAGCTGGAAGACCTCAGGCAAATTTACGTCTCTGAACAACAGTTTAGTTTTCTCATCTGTAAAAATTGGAATAATATCACTTACCTTTAGCGTCGTCATGAAGATTAAATGAGAATGTATTTAAGTACATTAAAGAGGTCAGTAAGTTACAATAGCTCTTATTGTTTAAACCTCAGAAATTAGTTAGGTTTTCCTACAACTTTGATCTATGCATTTAAAATGATTTTTAATTCATATGTATTTGCTGCTGCTACTGCTGTGACAGTGTTTTTTCCTTGCTGTGATAATATTCCCTTTCTCTTATATTTCAAATTATAGGCTGTTCTTAGAATTAAGGTGCATTTGCAAGTGAGGAATAGACTAAAGAGACAGTTATTTCAACTCAGACTATGAAACAATAACATCTCTAGTTACAGAATCAGTAAGACTTTAGGATTGACAATCAACCTCTTTTTGTTTGTTTGTTTTTGAATTTTATTTAATTTATTTTTTTATACAGCAGGTTCTTATTAGGACAATCAACTTTTAAATCTGCTTTAGATCACTCAGAATTTGTCCAGTTCTGTCTGGACAACATCAGTTCATTTGTTTATTCATTTGTTCAGTTAAATATTGAATGGCTACTCTGTGTAGGTCACTGTGTTGGCAGAGTTATTTTGTGTTCTTGTTACCTGCTGATTTACATTTAAGAATTAAGAAATTTACCCGTAAGAGTGATATTCATTGATTAGTGTTGAAGGTTAAGGTGGGAAGTCATGTGTATTTTGGTGAAGTAGTGGTATGAAATCATAATTGTTAAATTTATCTTATTTTTTAAAGAAAAAAATTAATGTTACTTTTTATCATATATTATCTTTTTATGTTTCGTTTCTATTTTTCAATTTAATTGTTTTTTGGTGAGTATCTAAACTAAGATGAAAAGGGCATGGAATAGGTTGAAATTTAAGAAGCTTTTAGATGTCCATTGCTTTTGCATAGAAGAAATCACATTTTATTGATTAGGCATTGCTTTAGTCACTACTTGAAGGAGAACCTCTCTACTCATTAGCTACCTCTTTGAAGGTAGTAGCAACCCATTAAGCCTATACTTTGTCATCCAGTGATAAATATGGTGATGAGTTGATCAGTGGAAGATTCTGGAAACTACAGTAGTTTGATTATTAGGAAGACTGCTTAAGTCATGATGACTTGTTGCTCTAATAGTTTACACATTAGAAAGGTGGCAAGGTGAAACTAGGGGAAAAATGAACATTTAAAATGAGATGAGGGCTTCCCTGGTGGCGCAGTGGTTGAGAGTCTGCCTGCCGATGCAGGGGACACAGGTTAGTGCCCCGATCTGGGAAGATCCCACATGCGGCGGAGCGGCTGGGCGTGTGAGCCATGGCCGCTGAGCCTGCGCGTCCGGGCCTGTGCTCCGCAACGGGAGAGGCCACAACGGTGAGAGGCCCACGTACCGCAAAAAAACAAACAAACAAAAATTGAGATGAAATTTAGTTTTATAAGGAAATTTGGGATGTGGTAAAGGATTTTATATTTATTGAGTACATACTAAATGCTGAACACTGTCCTAGGTGCTCTCTGTGCATCGTCTTTTTAAATTTTTCTCAGCTATGTAAGTTAAATGTTGTTATTCCTATTTTAAAACGGAGAAAAATGATGTTCTGAGACCTTCACTACTTGCTCAAGGTCATATAGTTTCAAAACAGAAGAATTGCGGTCACATTGTTTCTAAACAGAAGAATTGGGATTATGATTCCAATGCCCACTTTCTTCTGGCCTACTGGTCTCAGGTTTGCTTATACTATGATTGGCTCATCTGGACCAGTCAGTGGATCTTTTAAATCAGTTGGATGAAACCCAGAAAGTGGATTTTGTCTTCAACAAAACCATTAAAGTGTTGTCTTTACATTATAATTTCATAACTATGTTTTATTCTTTTTACTCTTAATCGCCTATTTACTTACTCCCTTTTCCAGAGGGATTTTGTCTCATTTCCTCTAAAAAATGGCTACATTGTATTTCCATTTCTTACTCATTTTTTGAAAATATATACATACATCTGTAAACATTGGACTTTTTGAAGCCGAATATGTATTGCTTGTAAGTCATTTTACATTATAACTATTCCAAAGTTCTTTTAAGAAGTTGAAGGGACTTTCCTGGTGGCGCAATGGTTAAGAATCCACCTGCCAATGAAGGGTACATGGGTTTGAGCCCTGGTCCAGGAAGATCCCACATGTCGCGGAGCAACTAAGCCCATGCGCCACAACTACTGAGCCTGTGCTCTGAAGCCCACGAGCCACAACTGCTGAGTCCGTGTTCCACAACTACTGAAGCTCACGTGCCTAGAGCCCAGGCTCCGCAACAAGAGAAGCCACTGCAATGAGAAGCCCACGTACCGCAACGAGGAGTAGCCCCCGCTCGCCGCAACTAGAGAGAGCCCGCGCGCAGCAACGAAGACCCAACACAAACAAACAAACAAATAAATAAATAAATAAAAGAATTTTAAGGCCCATCTAATACAAGTTTTATTTATTTATTTTTTATTATAGGCACACAAAACAGAAGTGACTCAAAAAATTGTTATACTGAGTACATAAGAGTAAGAAAAGGCAGCAAATGAATGATTTTAATAGTAAGTGATTGGGCCTTTGTGGAACAAATGATATAAGCAAATTGGGTTTAAGTTTTTTCTTAGCAAGTATCTATGTTTGGTTAAGTGGTCATGGAGACTATATTTTCTTTTTAAAGATTTCTTGTTATAGTAGTGATCTTCTCTTTGTCATTTAGTTTATATTTTCTGCCACTTAAAGAAATATCCCTTTTATTCTAGCTCTAGATGCATCTTCTGTGCCATAATACATTGTTACTTTTAATCTTCATTTCTTCTTTGTAAATGATTTTTTTTATTGTTGTAACTGACAATTCCGTGGCATGAATCGTTTTAGTCTAGCCACTCTTTATGCCATAACATTGGAAAACTTGCTTAAGAGATATTTCAGTGTGTTGTTTTTTAACCTATTAACTCTTTTGAGCTATGAATTGTTTTCTTGCATTTTCTTAGTAACCCTAGAGAATCTAGAACAGAGATAGGCAGATAGTTGGTTTAAAAAAGAAGCCCACAAACCAAATCATTATTTAATAAGTACTGTTTCTAGGTAGAGAAAGGCTAGAGAATTCTGACTTGAGAATTTTACTAGGTTTCAGACTTACAAAGAGGCTGCATGCAAAAAGGCAGTGCCCTTTGAAGCATTCTTATGGATGTGGAGACTTTATAGCCCTTAGGGAGATCTACAGACATCCGCTATGCTGAGTTCTGGGAAGCTGCTTTTTCCCATGCTTGCAGCCTCCCTGTGGGGTAAAGTTCTGTTAATTTTGCATAAATATTTACCATATCTCATTTTAGCTAGCATTGCTTCCTCACACTGTTAGCAATAAGGAAATCTTTGCTTATCCAGCTTGCAAAGTTTGTTATCGATATGACTCGTCTGGAGAATGTTGTTATCTTTTCGGGTTGATGAAGTTAAAAGTCACATTGGAAAATATAATGAGGAGGTAGATTACAAATTCACAGCCTGTAAATAATCTATTTATTATAGAAATATTTGCCCATGCTTGTTTTCCATATTTAAAAATGAGCAGGTTATTATCATACAAACAGTATGATTCACTTCAATCTTGTCACATCTAACAAGTCAAATCATTGTCACTTTCATATATTTTGTCTGTATGATACTAGAGTAATTTACATTCTCATTTACTACACTTTCACAGTTGTTTCCTCATTTAGTAACAATAAGCTTCCATTTGTTAAGTATAATTCTAGGTGCTTTATATGCATTATATTTAATACATACAACAACACAAGACAGATGTTATTCCTGTTTTACAGATGAGAAAAAACTTAGATTCAGAGACATTCATTGACTAGCCCAGTATTTCCCAGCCAGTACATATTTGGGACCAGCTTTAAAATCCAGGTCTTATGACTCTTGGTTCATTGTATTTGTTACTGCACATAATTTTGGGTAACTATGATTTCTATGAAGTTAGAATCCAAACACAACTAGAAAGTATAAAATTCAAATGAGAGGGTTCAGCCAAAGAAGTTTATTTATTTAGTCTCTTATCTTTTAATGTAAATTACAGCAGCAATTTCTAAATTGTGTTCCAGAGAACATCCAGGACATTTTAATAGGAAAGTAATTTTTTTGTTTTCCATAATTTTCTTAGGAGCCCTACATTGTCTCAGGCACTCAAGGCAAAAGGTAGAATGTAAAATGGAATTAATGGAATTAATATGTAATCCCCCAAATTTTATTATTTAAAAAAGGTCCAATTTATTATTTTAAAAATGGACCAGTCTGGTTTTTTAGTCGAAAATAGTTCAATATTTGCAGTTTCATGTGATTTATCCTAGGATCTATATGACTACATCTTAGATCTTCTTGTTGCTTGGAAAGATTCTACTTTCAAGTTTTTGTGTTTTTCTACTTCTTACCTTCTCCTTCTCCTTCTCCCCCCCATTCCCTTCTCTATGCATTCTTTGCCTTCATTGTCATCACTGGGCTTCTGATCTCTCCCATCTGACCCCATCTAGAATCTCTCCTCTTCCTCAACCTTTTAGTTTCCTCAAACTTTTATTTATTTCCAGTTGAGTCCTTTTGCCGTTCTCTGTCATTTTCTGACCACATGGTAGATACGTGAGAGGCCTCCTGTATTATTTACCAATTTTCTTTAGAGTAGCCTAGCAAAAGTGATTTCAGAGATGATACTTTTTATTTTGACCTATCTCACCCTTTCTTTGCCCACCTAGGAGGTAGTAACTCATTAATCTCTTCATCAAAAATACATTTATTCATTAAAAATCATATAGTAGGCAGTGTAGCATTTTATACATAATAGTTTACTTATTCCTTACAATGACACTGTGAGGTAATGGGTTTTATTATATAATCTTCATTTTGCAGGTGAAGAAACAGAAGCTCAGAAAGTTTAAGTAGCATACCTAGTGAGTGGCAAAACTGGGATTTTAACCTTAAGTTTGTCTGACTTCCAAACCTGCACTCTTAACACTATGCTATACTGCCAGATAGAATCAGCATTGAATTGGGTACTCCTTCTGCCTTTTAGGAGCTTCTAGTCTAATAGAAGGAGACAGACATGTAGGCAGCTAGCTGCACAGGGTGCAGTGGGACTCAAGAAGGATCAATACTTTCTGGACAGATCAGAAACAAGAGATGAATACTTCCATTGAATCCTTAAAGATGGGTTGTAGTTATCAGACAGGTGAGGAATGGGAGATCATTTCAGGTAAAGCAGCAGTATGAACAAAGGCACAGAGGTGAAATAGCTCACCTTTTCTAAGAACGCATGTAGTTCAGTATGAGAAGAGCATGGAGGTTGACTTCCTTCACAACAGTTGGTAAAGTTGCAGTGATAGGAGGCATCATATTATTTTTATGCTCTTCTGAGGAGTTCGGGTTTTATCCTCTGGATTGTGGGAAACCACTGAAGGTCTTTAATCAGAGGGGTAATATGATCATTGTTATGTTATAGAAAGATCATTTGGGCGGCAGTGTGAAGACTTGATTAGTCTTGAGAAGTTTTAGGGGCAGAGATACCAATAAGGAGACATTTTTCAATAATGAAAAAGAACGAAGCATTAAAGTTGTAACATTACATTTAAAAGAGAAGAGACAAATAGAGCTATTAAGAAAATGTTAAGAATACCAGTAGTATAAGAAGGGTAGCTGGTGAAAGCGAGGGCCTTTCTGGCTTGGGTGTTCGGATGGGTATTGGTACCATTCACTAAGGTGTGGAATATAAAAGGGAGGAGGCACAGTTTTATTTTTGTTTGGTTGACTGATGAGATGAAAGATGGAGAAGAAAACAGAGGTAGTAAGGGACAGATTTAGTTTAAGGTACTGTATCAGTTATCTAACGCTGCATAATAGATTATCCCAAAACAATAAATAAACTTGCACTATACAACATGGTAGCCACAAGACACATGGCTATTTAAATGTAAATTAGTTAAAATTAGAAAAAGTTGAAAATTTAGTTCTTCAGTCACACTAACCACTTTCAAGTGTACAGTAGCCATTTGTAGCCAGTGGCCACTGTTTTGGACATTGGACATCGAACATTTTAATCATTGCAAAAAGTTCTGCTGGACAGTGCTAAACCTTTATTATCTCATACAGTTTACTGTAATAAAGAACCTGGGAGCAACCTAGCTGGGTGGTTTGTGGTTCAGGGTCTCTAATGAGGTTGCAGTGGGATGTCTGCTACTGAAGCAAGGGCTTGAGTCATCTGAGTGCTTGGTTGGACCTGGTGGATCTGCTTCCAAGGTGACTCACTTACACGCTGGCTAAGCTGGTGCTGTTTGTTGGTAGGAGACCTCGGTTTTTCACCAGGAAGACCTCTCATGGTGGTGTTTGAGGCAGCTGGCTTTATCCAGATCAAGTGATCATAGACAGCAAGGTGGAAGCCATAATGACTTTTATGAGCTAACCTCAGAAGTCACATTCTTTTTTGTAAAGTTCTCTCAGCTCAGCTGAGAGATCAGCTCTGTTCAGTGTGGGAGGGAACTATACAGGGCATGAATTCCAGGAGGCAGAATTAACTGGGGGTTATTTTAGAGGCTGCCCACCACAGGTACCTATGAAGCATCCAGGTGCAAACGTCCAGTAGGCGACTGGATGTAAAGGAGTGAGGGCTTGGCTACTGCTATTGTGTTTGTGATGGTAGTTGAAGTACTTTGAATAGGTGAGTTCAACAAGAAAGAGACTGCACCAGAAGGATGGCCCATATAGTATCATGGGTCACATGTTTTGGTGAAGAGAGAAGTGCTTTCAAAGGCTGTTGAGAATCAAAGTTACAGAGAATCAAAGGAATGCTTACAGAGGAGTAGGAGTACCAGGGGAGTACTTTATAAAGGAGCCTTCATGAAGGGATAAAAGTTGAAAGTAGAGTGTAATTAGCATTGCTAAATGATACAAACTAGTCAAGTAAGAGTCATTCTTTCAAAAATTATCTATCGAATATGCTGGGAACCAGAGAAAGAAATATAGATGAGTAAAACAAAGTCTCTAATAACATAAAATACAGCCTGAGGAGATATGGTTACGGAGAATTTCTCGGAGGAATATAATACCTTAGTGTAGAGCCTCTTTAATGTAAGGAGTTGGGTTGGGTTTTAGGTATAGTGTGTGTGTGTGTGTGTGTGTGTGTGTGTGTGTGTGTGTGTGTCATGGTCTGTGGAGGTGGTGGTGGTCATAATATGGATAATAGAATAGACATCTTAGGCAGAAAGGATGGTTTGTTATTGTGGGATATTGCTAGAACATGAAGTTTGTGATGAGGGAAAGTGGTGAGAAAAGACACTGGAAGGATAATTAGAATGGTCTTGAATGCATGTAAAGGAACTTGCCTTTATCTTGAAGGCTGTTGTTTCCCATACTTAAATTATTTGGATATTAACTTAATGACTTAGATAGTATCCAAATAATTTAATCCCTCATCTATCAGTTACTTAATCTTCTGTAACATTACTTTTTAAATTGAAAATCCATTTCCAAAGGAAACTTTCATTATTATAAATAGAAAATCAGTATTTTTGCTATATACAGAAGGTAACAGTAGAAAAAATTACAATCTATTATTAAATTTAAAAAAATAAAAAAAAATACAGGGGCTTCCCTGGTGGCGCACTGGTTGGGAGTCCGCCTGCCGATGCAGGGGACACGGGTTCGTGCCCCGGTCCGGGAAGATCCCACATGCCGCGGAGCGGCTGGGCCCGTGAGCCATGGCCGCTGAGCCTGCGCGTCCGGAGCCTGTGCTCCACAACGGGAGAGGCCACAACGGTGAGAGGCCCACGTACCGCAAAAAAAAAAAAAAAAAAATACAGTAATGCATCCTTTGTTTACAGAAATGTCTGCCTGAAAAATCATTTCCTCAGTGAAAGACTGCTTTTAGTCAATAAGAAAGGGATACTTCTTTGGACATTGCTTGGTATATAACTCACATGAGATTTAAGGTCATTGGGACAGTTTCATTTTTAAATTTTGGTGTTAACAAGCACCAAGAATCCTAACTCTCAAGTGTTAGTGGTTGGAAAGATCAGAAAATAGTTAATGGTCAACTTTGTTCTACATTTAAATACTAATAAAAGTTAGGCCTTTTATTCAAAGAAACCATCTAACATAATCTTTAGAATCTGTTCTTCTGAATGTGTCGAGTTAATAGTTCGTGTTCGTGAAGTAGAAAAGGGGTTCTTCATCCCCTCTTTGCTGCCATCCAGTTTGGGAAAATTCCTGTCAAAAATTATCAGATCTTCCATGCATCTTTTATAATATTCAGAATACTTTCAGTGGTTTTTCAGAGGAATCCTTAAGTAGTCTTTTCAGAGGGGAACAAGAATCCAACTCACTTTTGTATTTCATAGTTCTAGTTTTGCACCTATCTTGTTCACTTTGTTTTGTATGTGGAATACTTAAATTTGTCAGGATAAATGTAAGTTGTTCGCATGAGCAGATATATTTTTCAAGATGTGCTTATTTGCAGAAGTTGTCTCATTCATGCATATTATCTCACAAATTGAAGATTTCTTCCAGAAATATTTGAAATTCTTCCTGCAACTCAAATGGATGTGTGAAGACTTTTCCATTATTTCTGCCAAACTCTGTAATGTAGTTCTAGTTTTGAAGTTAAGATAGGGAATACTTTTATAAGATTTTAATGAATGTTTTTGAGCTGTAATGGCTGACAAAAAGCCTGCAAATAATAGTGTTAGAGATGCTGCAAAAGTGCCAAGAAAGAGTAGCATTCTTGATGTTAAGATAAAAGTTTTGGAGTGTCTCAAGGTGGCTGATTACATTTAAGGAACTGTTGCAGGAAACATGTGGTAAAGATGAGTGGTCATTTAGGAATTCACAAAATCCTGTAATCAAGAGAAGCTAACATTATCCAGTCTTGAAAGATGTGACCAATATATTAAAGAAGAAAGGGGAAAAGTAGTAGTTGAAATCTCTTCGTTAACCTCAATTTAGTGGACTCACTCCATTTCCCCTGTAGAGCGTGACTTTTACCCACAGTGGGTTAAATGCTTACATCTACAGGCTCCTCTTGTAGTATGTTTGAATATTTCTACTCCTTGCAGTTGAACTGTATAATCCCAACCTTTTGTACTTGTATTGGAATTAGATAGTTCAGTTAAATATTATGAAAACCGATGAAATATGAGCATAAAAAAGAAAGTTATTTCTGTGAAAACTGAGTTGTATGTGCTTTGGAAGCACGAGTAGGGACTTGTAACTAAAGAAATTGCTGTCAAATTAGAGATGGATGAAAAACAACTATTAGCTATTTGGGAAAAAAAAGAGTCCAGGGATTATCTTTAGCTTCTTTGTCCACTGTAAGGAAACTGAAACAGGAAATAAACATAGCATGTGTATTTTAGCATGGTGTATAAAAGAAGGATCGTAGGGCACTCCAACATATTGTTACTGAAAGAAAAGGCCTTGATCCTGCATTTAAAATTTGGCAAATAAATGTACACATATATATTTTAAATTGGAATGAAGTTTAAGTTGTGTATGAGTGTGTTTTTTTTGAAACGGTTCCTTACTCTAACCGCTCTTTTCCATTAAATGACCAATCACTGGTACCAATTAATTGAATAGGACAGTTTTTACTGTATGGCTAGAGGCATGTCATAACTTTAGGAGATTGGAAGAGAAGGAAACATGAAATGCTTCTTTTTCAAGGCTGCTATAATGACCATGTTACAGGTGCGCTAATTGTTAGTGTTCCTATTTCCAGGAATGCTTTACTTGCATTTCATCTTAAATTTTTAAAAATTTAATAATAGTTTGTGTATTTTGTCTCTTATTGCTTTCTATGTCAAATAATATTGTTTTTTAAATTTATAATAGTGAAATAAAGTTTCCTTTTGAAACGAAAACAGAACATTAGCATTATGTGACGGTGGCAGGTGATTAAGGCAGAGTTTAAGTATTTGGGGACTCACAGCCTCGAGGTTAAAGGCAGGTTCCTTAACGTACATTTAAGACCGTTCACTACTTGGCTTTTGTCTGACTTCTCCAGCTTTTTGTCTCACTGCTTTCTGTTATCACTAATGTCATGTTGATCAACATAGGGACTGCCTCTTCTCAAGGACTGAGCCCAGACCGGACCCATAAAGTAGTTAGTAGAGAGGGAATTTGGTAGTTCTGAGGACAATCCTTTAGATGAAGGAATCATGGAACTAATTTTTTCAGCTTTACTGAGCTTGTCTGTCTTATTCACTTTTGTGTTCCCAGTACCTGGAAGACCGTGAAGTAAATATTTGAATTGATGAATAAATGAACAAATAAATCCAAATAAGAGGTATAGTGCCGTAGCATAAGGCATAATCTTGGGTACTGAGCAGAAAATTTCTGAGACAGTGCCTTACTGTGTTGGGAACTTCATCTTTTTTTTTTCCTTTTCTAAATTGTAATTTAAAAGAATACTGAATGCTAGGGAGGATTGTGATAAGGCAGTGTTTTTTGTACTCTTCAGTTGAGGATATAAATTGGTTTAAACTTTATAGAAAATAATTTTACAAATATAGCTCAGAAGCCTAAGACATATGTAAACCTTTTGATCCAGTAATGCCAATTTTGGTGTATTTCTCAAGACGTAAAGGAAGTAAAGATTTAGTTATCAAGTTTTATACAAAGATGTCAGCCACACCATTCTTTCTAGTAGGGGCAAAGAAGAACCAGTCTAAGTCAGGTGCCTCTGAAGAGGTGATGGCAAGGAGCTCCCGGAGACTGGTGTTAATAAATTACCTTATGACATTTGATAGAGATTTATATAAGCACTAAAGACATTTTCAAGTAAACCTTAATAGGAAGGTGTCCATGGTGTGTGAAAAGTAGGAGATAAAACTCCAAATACAATGCCAGTTATGTTTTTAAAAACATACATAATAATATAATGCTTAAAAAAAGACTTCTAGGTCTTGTGCTAATTTTTTAAATGTTTCTGGGTTGTGAGATTATGAATGATTGTTTTACTGTTTATATTTATCTGTATTTTCCAGGTTTTCAACCATGAATATATATTGCTTTTATAATTAGAGATGTTTTGTTTTTAAGTAAAAACTCTATTTAGTTTTATTTAATTGATTGACTTTTATTTTAATGAAAAACTATGTTAGTAATTTGATAGAAGATCAGAAGGAAGTAATTCTTGAGACTAGGAATGCAAATGGGAGGCTATAATGGGAGATACGAGAAGTTCCTGCACTAGGGCAGGGGTGATGGATTGGAGAGGACTGTAGTGACCAATGAATGAGCTAGAGGGACAAAGAAAAATGAGGGATCTAGGATGACTCCCAAATTTCTGAATGTTTAATGTAAAGGTTTTGAGATGAAAGTTTGGCTCTTAAAAAAAGGTATTCTTATTTGGGGAATATTTAAATTCAATGAGGTTATTAACAACTTCAGGTTCCTTTTCCCATTTACTTCAATTCTTTAAATTTTATATGTTGTTGAAGATCTTACTTCTAATTTGTTATGGTTAAGAAGAACAAATAGGTGATATGACTGTGAAGATAATGTGTTTCTGACGTCTGTCACCCTGTGGATTGCCGGTTTAGTGAACCTGCTTATCTTGATAAGTATTAGCTGACTTGCTCACCAATTTATGTGCACCACTCGTAAAGTTATAATCTTAGTGAAAAACAGCACCTCACAAGTAGGGAAGGATAATTTTTATGTTAAATTGTAGTAATTACATGTACCCCTGGTAGCACTTTCAACAGCAAAAGTCAAAAAAAAAAAAAAAAAGAAATCCTGACAACTATTCCTCCATTGCAAGACTCTGGAGAAAGGGTCAATTAAAAACAGAAAATGATACCAAAGGTATCTTTCTTGATGACCTGAAGTTAAATTTAAATTTAAATGTATCTACTTGGGGGTGTTATATTAAAATTTTTTTAAAGCTTTTCATGATGCTGTGGGCAATAAAATAATATAGCGAGTGTTTTGTTCTTGTATCGCAAATATGAACTTCCTTATTTTTCCACGAAAGTATTGGCTAATCTCTTTCTGGTTGTGAGCAGCAGGTAAATAATATGACCACATTCTGACCCCAACCTCCTGACTCCAGTTTCCTAATTCTGAACTTACCCATCTTCCCTTCTTCAGGGTCACGTGATAACATATATTACATTGGTGGATAGAAATAAATAGGAAAGAAAAAAATTTTAACTAGACTACACTATGGCAAAGTAGAGTCAGGTAGTTTTAAGAAGCTTAATTGCTGTCCAACAGTCTTATTGGATCCGATTCTTCTGGTGATTATACAAATAGGGATCACACACTATGGGAAGGAAAGAGTAGATGATTGATCTGCAGTTCTGCTATTCACATCTCAGAACTGTTGTGATATGTGAATAAGTTTGGAACTTTTCCTATACTTCTGGGGAAAAGCACGTTAATGGGAATTTTTCCAAGGATTATAGAACAGCACAAAAAATCAATAATTTCTGTTGTTTAGATGCTTTTAATAACTTTTTTTAATCTTGGAAATTTTAAAAGTTGGAATTTTTAAATTAAAAATTTTTTTAATTTAAAAAAGTTGGAATACTTTTTTAATGATAAAATAAGACCCAAAGATTTCATTGTGGAATAGAGGAAAAAACTTGTGTGGAATTTAAGGTAGTCTTATGTTTGAATAGCATATTTATTTATTTATTTATTTATTTAATTTTAGAGAGTTTTAAGTCAGTGAACTGGTGGTAAAAGCCACTTAAGCATTATATTTATCATTTTATAGAAATTAATTGGAATTACTCAGTTTTAACAAAAGTATTATTCTGAGATATAAAAGAATGTTTGATTCTTTAAATGAATTCTAAATTTAAAAACTGAAAAAACCTGGCTTTCTCTGTTATTAAGTAGAAGTCTCAGTTAGCTGCAACATCTAATTAAAAAATTTTCTTTTCCCCTCATTTTACTTCATTGTAGAATATTGCAAGCATAAGACAAAAAAAAAAAAAAGAACATAATGAACATCCAGGTACCTACTGTGTAGCATCATCATTTTGGTGGGAAGGAGGAGAAATAACAATCACAGATAAAGTTGGGGCTCTCCTGCATACTTTTCTCTAATTGTGGTCTCTACTCTTCCTCTTCACTTATACTCTGGTAAATTTGGTGTTTATTGTTCTCATGCATGTTTTTATACTTGTGCTACATAGTTATATATCCTCAAACATTTTAGAGGTTTTTTAGGGGGGCAGTTTTTTAACTTTATAAAAATTTGAATTCATGTTGTGTATATTTTGCAACTGGTGTTTTTTAATTAATAAAATATGAATATAGTATGAGGTAGAGAGTAAGTTTTATTTTCCTTAGAGATTACCAGTTGTCTTGCCATTTGTTGTACAGTTTATCTTTTCACCATTGATTTGCAGTGCCATCTTTGTCATATATCATGTTTCCATGTTTTGTGGGTTTGTCTCTGATCTTTCTATTCTGTTTTGTCAGTTTAAGTTTTTCTATACCGCCAAGCTGTCCAAATTACTTAAGCTCTGTAAGCAGAGTAAGTCTCCTTTACTCAGTTTTTCTTTTTCAAAATTTTCATTGCTATTCTTGGCTTTTTCTTTTCTGTATGAATTTTGGGATCAGCTTATTAGATTCCATAAAAAGCCCTGTTGGGTTTTTAATTGTACTTGCATTGAAGGTTGAGTTTAATTTGGGGAAAATGAACATCTTTATGATGTTGTCTTCTTATACCTGAACATGGTATTTCTTAAGAAGTTTCAGGTCTTCTCTTATGTTCTTCAATAATAATTGGTAATTTTATCTGTAGAAATCTTAACACATATTCTGTTAAGTTTATTCTAGATGCTTCATAATTTTCACTGCTGTTATGAATGGTTGGCCTCCTTTCCCTCCCCTCTCCTTCTGTTTCCTCCCTCCCTTTCTTCCTTCTTTCTTCCTTCATTTTTTTCTTCTTTCCTCTACCATTCCCATCTTCTTACCTCTGTCCTTCCCTCCCTTCTGTATCATCTAATAT
Source organism: Pseudorca crassidens (assembly GCF_039906515.1). Classification (NCBI taxonomy): domain Eukaryota; kingdom Metazoa; phylum Chordata; class Mammalia; order Artiodactyla; family Delphinidae; genus Pseudorca; species Pseudorca crassidens. The sequence continues at coordinate 97,330,202 of NC_090304.1, forward strand.
TTTAATTTTGTGTGGTCTTCGCCAAAAGTTCTGTTTAAAGTAGTGTAGCATAGAGGAAAGCATATGGACGTCAGAATTGCTAAAATGAATCCTAGCTTTGTACCTCAAGGATGACATGATAACTAAGTCAACTTTTTTGTTCTGTTTTTTGAGCCTAATTCTCCTAATCTACATAGGAGAATAATACTTTCATACCATCTACATCACAGGATCAAATGAGATTTCATTTTTTTTCCTAATTAAAAACTCAATGCAAAAAGTTGTTACTTTGGGGCAGAGGGAGATATTTATTAAAATCAATAATATTAAAGAAAAATGCATGAATACATACACTTATTTTGACTTAAAAATTATTTATGTTTATACTCCACTTGCCCAAAAGGATGTGAAGTGGTTTATAATAAAGAACACACACACATATACACACATCCCAACTAAATACATTAAAAGAAAAATAGGAAGTCAAGTTATTACAGTGAGGTTAATGCAGATATTACAATTATGATTAATACAACCATTGTGATTAATCCTCTCTGTTTTTGGGATGCTGTGGGAAAGAGATAAATATGATTTGGCTATTAGTGGGTATATTTCCTCCTTTGTAAGGAAGGAAAATTTTTATTATTTGCCATTAAATTCATAAAAAATATTAGTCACATGGGTTTCATGACAATACTGTTTCTCCTACAACAGTTTCATGACAAGTTAAAAGCAGTTTTAAAAATGTCTTTTCTAATCACCTTTAATAAAAAACTGAGGAGGTAATATAAAGCATAACTCACTGAAACTGATTCTTTGAGTGGACTAAGCTACTGTCAGTTAGATATTTTGTAATCTAATTTATAAGGCACTAACTTGGATTGTAATCTAGAGAAGTGGTACTCTATATAAACGTTTTTGTGTTACCTTCATACTTTTGAATATTGGAATTTATGGTGACACCTTAAAGCCACTAAAATTTTCAAGAGAATGCTAGATAAGTAATAGTAACTACAAGATAACCACTACCACAGTAAAAATACCTTATAAATTTCAAAAGAATCCACAGCTATGTCATTATTTAAGTAGTCCCCATTAGCACTGCAATCTGGGTTTCAGGAGAACTGTTTATTGCTCTAATAACGTTTTCTTTTGTGTTCAGGAAGCAAAGTTCTTATATGTTCTAATAGATATACCATCTTTAACATTGACTTGATATTATTTAATGTCTCTGAATTATAGTTGTTTGTGCTTCACTACACACTGTGTCATGTACTAGGCTAGTACAGAGTTCTTTTAGCAAACGTTTCTCCCAGTGTGTTATTAATCAGTTTGCTTTGCAGGGTTGGATCTGCTCGTAAACATATCTTGATCTTCTCTAGGCAAGTGAGCAACAGAATGTAAGAATCCTTTCTTGGTTAACTCCTTGCATTTGAAAGATTTATTTATGGAAAACTGAAGTTTGTTTTTTAGAGGTAAGACAGGTGCTCATTTTTTGTGGGATTTCCCACATTTTTTAAATGTCTCTGTAGCAGTTCAGCAGGTTAAGCATTGCTTGGATATTTTATTCTTGGGAGGAGGAGAAACATTCACTCCTTTTGATTTAATTGCCTTTAAAGAGTAGGGAGGTACTTCTGGAGATTAAGTTGGATTATTGTTATAACTAAGTATGTGTGTGAACATTATGATACTTGATAAAAACAGCTTCACTGAGCTACTGAACATCTCTAGCTGATTTTTCTGCTCATTTCCATCCAGAAGTTTACAAAGCTAAGAATTTCTTGAAGTAAGTTTCTTTCTTTCTTTTTTTTAAATTGAAGTATAGTTGATTTACAATGCTGTGTCAGTTTCTGGTGTACAGCAATGTGATTCAGTTTTATATATATATATTCTTTTTCAGATTCTCTTCCATTATGGTTTATTACAGGATATTAAATATATTGGGTTGGCCAAAAAGTGCCTTTGGTTTTTAAGTAAAACTAAAAGACATATTTTTCATTTTCACCAAGAACTTTATTGAGCAGCGTATTCACCCTTTTGTTCCACTACCTTCTGACATTTTTCATGCAACTTCATAATTCCATCTTCCCAAAACTTTTTATCTTTTTGAGCAAAGAACTGTTCCAGGTGCCTTTTACAGTCTTCCAGGGAATTGAAATTTTTTCTATTAAGAGAATTTTGTAAAGACCTAAGTAAATGGAAATCCAAAGGTGCAATGTCTCGTGAATACGGCAGATGAATCAGAACTTCCCAGCCAAGCTGTAACAGTTTTTGCCTGGTCATCAAAGAAACATGCAGTCTTGCCTTATCCTGTTGGAAGATTATGCATTTTCATTTGACTAATTCTGGATACTTTTCATCGAGTGCCGCTTCCAGTTGGTCTAATTGGGAGCAGTACTTGTTGGAATTAATCATTTGGTTTTCTGGAAGGAGCTCATAATAGAGGACTCCCTTCCAATCCCACCATATATACACAACATCACCTTATTTGGATGAAGACCAGCCTTTGGTGTGGTTAGTGGTGGTTCATTTCTCTTACCCTGTGATCTCTTCCATTCCACATTATTGTACAGTATCCACTTTTAATTGCCCATCACAATTTGGTTTAAAAATGGAACGTTTTTGTTACGTTTCAGTAGAGAATTGCTTGTGGAAACACGGTCAAGAAGTTTTTTTTCACTTATGTGGAACCCAAACATCAAAGCGATTCACATAACCAAGCTGGTGCAAATGATTTTCCACACTTGATTTAGATTATAGTATGTCGGCTGTCTCTTGCGTGGTATAATGTTGATTTTTCTCAATTAATGTCTCGATTTGATCGCTATCAACTTCAAACTGGTCTTCCCGACCATGGAGCACCGTCCAGCAAGAAATCTCTAGCACAAGACTTCGCAAACCACTTTTTTCTTTCTTTTTTTTTTTGTGGTACGCGGGCCTCTCACTGTTGTGGCCTCTCCTGTTGCGGAACACAGGCTCCGGACACGCAGGCTCAGCGGCCATGGCTCACGGGCCCAGCCGCTCCGTGGCATGTGGGATCTTCCCGGACTGGGGCACAAACCCGTGTCCCCTGCATTGGCAGGCGGACTCTCAATCACTGCGCCACCAGGGAAGACCCCTAAATCTTTGTTTTATTTATTTAAATCTCTATTTTATTTCCTCTCTGATCTTTAGTATTTCCTTCCTCTGCTGAGTTTAAGTTTTGTTTGTTCTTTTCTAATTCTTTTAGGTGGTAGGTTAGGTTGTTTATTTGAGACTTTTCTTGTTTTATGAGGAAGGCCTGTATTGCTATGAACTACCCTCCTAGAACTGCTTTTGCTGCATCCCATAGATTTGTATGGTTGTGTTTTCATTGTCATTTGTCTTAAGGTATTTTTTCATTTCCTCTTTGATTTTTGTTGTTGACCCATTGAATTTTTAGTAGTATATTGTTTAGTTTCCATGTAATTGTTTTTTTCTTGTTTCTCTTTCTGTGAGTGGTTTCTAGTTTTATGCCCTTGTGGTCAGAAAAGATGTTTGAAATAATTTCTATCCTCTCAAATTTGTTGAGACTTACTTTGTGTCCTAGTATGTGGTTAATCGTAGAGAATGTTCCATGTGTACTTGAAAGGGATGTGTATTGGTTTTTTTGTTTTTGGATATAATGTTCTGAAAATATCAATTAAGTCTAACTATTCTATTGTATCATTTAGGATCTCTGTTGCCTTATTGATTTTCTGTCTGTAAGATCTATCCATTGATGTGAATGAGGCATTAAAGTCTCCTACTATTATTGTATTCCCATCAGTTTCTCCCTTTATGTCTGTTAGCATTTGTTTTATGTATTTAGGTGCTCCTATATTGGGTGCATATATGTTAGCAAGTGTAATATCCTTTTCTTGTATTGATCCTTTTATTATTATATAGTGTCCTTCTTTATCTTTCTTTATGGCCTTTGTTTTAAAGTCTGTTTTGTCTGATATGAGCATTGCTATCCCTGTTTCCTTGTCATTTCCGTTTGCATGAAATATCTTTCTCCATCCCTCATTTTCAGTCTTTGTGTGTCCTTTGCCCTAAAGTTGGTCTCTTGTAGGCAGCATATTTTAGGTTCTTGGTTTTTTTTTTTTTTTTTTTTAAATCCAGTCTGCCAGTCTGTGCCTTTTGATTGGAACATTTAGTCCATTGACATTTAAGGTAATTATTGATAGATATGTGTTTATTGCCATTTTAAACCTTGTTTTCCAGTTGATTTTGTATTTCTTCTTTGTTCTTTTTGTTTTTCCTGTTGTGGTTTGATGGTTTTCTTTTGTATTATGCTTGTGTTCTCTTCTTTTTGGTTTTTGTGAATCTGTTGTGTGTTTTTGATTTTTGGTTACCCTGTTTTTGAATTAAGTTTCTTACTTAATTCAGAATTCAGTAATACAACATATACAACATTGCAGAAATTACCTTTCAGTGTATAAAATTAACCTTGTGAATTTTGATATAACATTCTCAGTCCTCATAAGTTGCAAACTTAGGAAAAAAATTTTTAAAAACAAATTTCTCTTTGAATAGTGAACAATTTATGTGATGGTTTTAGCAAAGAATATGTTTTGGTGAATAACTGATTACACTGAATCATGTAGATTAGTGATTTAAATCACCAACATAGCTCTATTAAGTTAAATCTATGATACAGAATACAGATATTTTGGATTTTGAAGTTTCAAAAATGTTGGAATCCACCCTCAATTTTGAAGGGCACACTAACAATTTGCTTTTACCCAACCAAATCTTTTTCAGACTTGTAAAAGAAATGAAAGAGATTGGTATTTCACTCTGGTTTCCCAGTGAAGATTAAGAATGAGAGTTAAATGACTTAAAAAGCTAAGAGAGAAGACTTAATTTAAACTTAATTTAAGCATGCTTCGAATGACCCTCTCCATTTCTGCCCTTCCTCCTCCCATAGTTCGCCACTATAATTCTCAGAGTTTAAGCAAAATTAGTTTTCTCATCATGGAAACTGTTGACATTCATTAACAAGTGGTTTTACTTTGAAATTTATACAGCAAACACCAAAGAGTGAAATGTTGCTATACTCCATGGGAGTCTTGAGATTGACGTCAAAACACTAGTACAGCTGTATAAGCAGTGGGAAGAGTATTTTTAACATCCTTGTTAGATCATCTTTTGACCTTTTTTTTTTTTTTGTGCATTCTCTTCTTCCACTAAATAGTTAAAAAAAAAAAGGCTTCACAATGTAATTTTCTACCAAAGCTGTAATGATGTTCTTTAAATTAGCACCTGTACCATCCTTTTCTTGATCCCCTTCCCTTTGTTTCTTTCCCTTCCTCTCTTGTAGTGTTCTAAGTTTTACTGATGAGATGGACTTTTTAATTTGGCATGAGGGAATGGAGGAGGGAGAGCTTTTTTTAAGAGTTTATTTTTTAGACTAGATTACATTTATAGAAAAATTGAAAAGCTAGTACAGAGGGGAATGTGTATCCCATACTTGACCTCAGATTCCCGGATTATTAACATATTACCTTAGTACTGTACATTTGTTACAATTAATCAATGAGTTTTAATACATTATTATTAACTAAAGTCCAAAGTTTATTTTGATTGCCTTAGTTTTTACCTGTTCTCCTTTTTCCGATCCAGGATCACACCCAAGATACCACATTACATTTAGTTGTCCTGTCTCCTTGGGCTTCTCTTGGTTGTGACAGTTTCTTAAACTTACCTTGTTTTTGATGATCTTGATAGTTTTGAGGAGTACTGGTCAGGTGTTTTATAATATGCTGCTACATTGGAATTTGTCTAATGTTTTTCTCACAATTAGACTGGAGTTATGGTTTGTTGGAAGGAGGATCACAGAGATATAGTGCCATTTTCATCATACCATATCAAGGGTATATACCATCAACATGATTTATGACTGTTGACAGTGACATTGATGACTGGGCTGAAGTAGTGTTTGTTAGGTTTCTCCACTATAGAGTGTTGGAATGTTCTGGTAAGAATATCCTAGTTACAGGAATTGCTCTGGTAATTACTTGGCTTTAGGTATTAAAGTAAGTCATCAGGCTTCCCTGGCAGTCCAGTGGTTAAGACTCCACTGAAGTGCTTCCACTTCAGGGGAACGCGCGTTCAATCCCTGGTTGGGGAACTAAGATTCCGCATGCCACGCGGCGTGGCCAAAAAGATCATCATATTGATATAGTGCTCATTGAAATGTTAAATATTTTTACAAACAGTATTTTTAGAGCTAAGAATTAAATTTTTAAAATGTTCAGGCTTTCAAGTTTTATCTTTGAAATAAAAGTTTATTTTCCTGTGTCATTCTAAAGATTTTATGTTTATCTAAAGCAACAATTAAGGTTTTAATATTTTAAGTAGGAAGTTACAGGAGTTAGTCAATTTATAAGCTATTTAAATTCTGGACTTACTCTATTTTATCTTTTAAAAATAAACATTTTGAGATGCAGTTTACATATAATAAAATACACTCATTTTAAGTGTATATTTTGATGAGCTTTGACAAGTGTATATAATTTTTAATTAACCCTATAGTTTAACTAACACTATAGTTTAACTAACACTGTAATTAAAATACAGAACATGTCTGTCACTCTCAGAAGTTCGCTCATGCATTTACTCACCTAAAACCATTGATCTGCTTTCTGTCACAAGAGTTTTGTCTTTTCTAGAACTTCATGTAAATGAAATCAAACAGTGTATAACCTTTTTATGTCTGTCTTCTGTAATGCTTTTTTGATTCATTCAAGTTGTTACATATTATAGCAGTTTGCTTCTTTTTCGTGCCATATAGTATTCCATTTGTGTGAATAGTTTATCTGTGTACCTGTTGATGGGCGTTTGGATCATTTCCAGTTTGGGCTATTTCAGATAAATCTGAACATTTGCATATGAGTTTTTGTGTGATACACATTTTCGTTTCTTTTTGGTAAAAGCCCTGAATTAGGATTGCTGAGTTGTTTGGCAAGTGTATGTTTAACTTTACAAGAAACTGTCAAACTCTTTTCCAAAATGATTAGCATTTTACACCCTCATCAGCAAGGTAGGAGAGTTTCACATGTTCCACATCCATATCAATACTTGGTATTGCCAGTCTTTTTGGTCATTTTTGTCAGTGTGAATGGCCATTTCATTGTATTTTTTATTTACGTTTCTCTTAAGATTAATGATGTTGAGGACTTTTCACATGCTTTTTGCCATTTGTTTTCTTTTGTTACGTGTCTGTTCAAATCTTAAAAAATTGGCTTATCTTGTTATTGAGATACAAGATAAGAGCCCTTTATCAGGTATGTTTTCGGTAAAATTTTCTCCCAGTGTGTGGCTTGTCCTTTTATTTCCTTAACAGTGTCTTTCAAAGAACAGACGTTTTTAATTTTGATGAAGTTCAATTTATTAACTGTTTACATTTTTGCTTTGTGGATCCTATCTGAAAAATCTTGACCTAACCCAAGATCACAAGAATTTTCTCCTGATTTTTTGTCTAGAAGTCTTGTAGTTTAACTCTTATGTTTAGGCATTATGATACATGTCAAGTTAACATTTGTATATGGTGTGAGGTAAGGATTGAGGTTTGTTTGTGTGTGTGTTTGTTTCGGCATATGTTCTAGTGCTATTTGTAGAAAGGACTATTCTCTCCTTATAGAATTACCTTGACATCTGTGTTAAAAACTTACCATCTTCTCCTGGGTCTATTTATGCTCTCTCTTACTTTTTTTTTTTTTTTTTGATAAATATGCTTATCCTTATGTCTTGTTTTAGCTTTACCTTAAATCTTGAAATAAGATAATGTAAGTCTTCCAACTTTGTTGTTTTCCTAAAAATTCTTTTGGCTCTTCTAGGTCCTTTGTATTTTCATATGAATTTTAGAATCAGCAAGTCAGTTTCTGTTTTTTTAAAAAGTGCTGTGATTTTGAGTATGATTATGTTGAATCTAGTTGAGATTGGGGAGAAACAGTATTTTAACAGTATGAGTCTTCTGATCCATCAACATATTCTCACTCTTCATTTATTGAAGTCTTTAGTTTCTCTCAAAAGATTCTACAGTTTTCAGTGTACAGGTTTTGCACGTAGTTTAACTTCATCTCTATCTATTTCATGTGTTTTGAGGTTATTTTAAATGATATTTAAAAATTAATTTTTGATTTGTTGCTAGTAATAAAAATATAATTGCTTTTGGTGTATTGATCTGTGTACTGTTTTCTTGCTAGACTTATTAGTTCTACTAGTTTTTAAAAATAAATTCCTTTAAATTTTTTACATAGATTACCACCTTTCATTAAAGAAAATTGTACTGCTTTCTTTCCATTCTGTGAGCCTTTTATATTTTTATTTTTATTGTGTTACTCCTCTGACTAACATGTTAAATGGAAGCTGTGAGAGCAGGCCTGTAGACATCCTTGCCGTGTTTTTGATCTTAGAGGGAAGTCATTCAGTCTGTTAAGTATGATGTTAATGTGTTTACGTTTTTGTTTTTTTTTTTTGCGGTACGCGGGCCTCTCACTGTTGTGGCCTCTCCCGTTGCGGAGTATGGGCTCTGGATGCGCAGGCTCAGCGGCCATGGCTCACGGGCCCAGCCGCTCTGCGGCAAGTGGGATCTTCCCAGACTGGGGCACGAACCCGTGTCCCCTGCATCGGCAGGCGGACTCTCAACCACTGTGCCACCAGGGAAGCCCCTGTGTTTACTTTTTTATAGATGTCCATTATCAGTTTGAGGAAGTTACCGTCTATCTTAGTTTGCAAGAAATTTTTATCATTAATGGGTATTGAATTTTGTAAAACGCAGTTTCTGTGTTTACTGAGATGATATGTTTTTTTGTTTTTTTTTTTTTTAGACTGGTGATATGGTGAATTACATTGAATTTTGAATGCTGAGCCAACCTTGCATTCCTGAGATAAACCCCATTTCATCATTATGTATTAATTTTTGTATATATTGATAGATTTGTTTTGCTAATATTTTGATAAAGATTTTTATATCCGTGTTCACAAAAAACCCTTTGGTTTTTTATTTTCTAGTAATGTCATTGACTTGTTTTGATATCAGGGTAATGTTGGCCTCAGAAAATGAATTGGGAAGTGTCATCTGTTTTCAGGAAGAGTGGGTATAGGATGTTATTGTCTCTATTTCTTTTTTTTTTTAATTTTATTTATTTTTGGGTGCTTTGGGTCTTTGTTGCTGCACGCGGGCTTTCTCTAGTTGTGGCAAGGGGGGCTACTCTTCATTGCGGTGCGCGGGCTTGTCATTGCGATGGCTTTTCTTGTTGTTTATGGCTCTAGGCACACAGGCTTCAGTAGTTGCAGCACATGGGCTCAGTAGTTGCGGCATGAGGGCCCTAGAGTGTGTGGGCTTCAGTAGTTGTGGCACATGGGCTCAGTAGTTGTGACTTGTGGGCTTTAGAGCACAGGCTCAGTAGTTATGGCGCACAGGCTTAGTTGCTCTGCGGCATGTGGGATCTTCCTGGATCAGGGATTGAACCCATGTCCTCTGCATTGGCAGGTGGATTCTTGACCACTGTACCACCAGGGAAGTCCCTGTCATCTCTTTATGTGTGGTGAGAATTCATCAATGAAGTCATCTGAGCCTAGAATATTTTTTGTGGGAATGTTTTTAACCAACAGTTGCAGTCACTACCTAAGAGTGCCTACTATTCTGACTTTAGCATCATAAGCTAATTATTAAATAACCTTTTTATTTTGGAATAATTTTAGATTTAATGAAAAGTTGTGAATAGTATAGAGAGTTTCCATATACCTCATACCTAGTTTTCCTCATTGTTAACATCTTACATTACTGTGGTACATTTGTCAAAACAAAGACTCTGACATTGGTATTAACTACCAATGGTATTAACTACACTACAGATTTTATTTGGATCTCACCAGATTTTTCATTAATGGTCTCATTGGCCAGGATACCACATTGCATTTAGTTTTCTTATTTCCCCAGTCTGTTCCGGTTTCTCAGGCCTACCTTGTTTTTCATGACCTGAACAGCCTTGAGGAGTCCTGGCTGGGTATTTTTTAGAATATTCTCCAGTCTGGGTTTGCTGCTGTGTCTCATTATTAGGGTTATGCATTTGTGGAAGGAATACCCAGAGGCAAAGTCCTCTTTTCACTTCATCTTATCAGGGTATATGAAGTCTACATGACATTCATGTAGCATCACTGATGGGATTAACCTGAACCACTTGGCTAAGATAGTGTTTGCCAGCTTTCTCCACTTTAAAGTTACTCTTTTTCTCTTTCCATATACTATTCTTTTAAAGCAAGTCACTTAACTCCAATCCACACCTGAGGGAGAAGGAAGTATGTACATATCTGATTTGGAATTCTTCTGTAAGGAAAATTTGTGTCTTCCCTCACTTATTTACTTACTCAATTATCTATATCAATATGGATTGTTGTATATTTATTTCATATTTTGAGTTCGAATCCAGTTGTGTTTTTATTTTGTTGCTCATATTGTTCCAACTTTGACCACTGGAAAGGCTTTCAGATTGGCCCTTGCCCCTATGCTTTTGTTTTTTGAGTGCTTCCTTACTTCCTGGTGCTCTAAGATGCTCAGCCTCATATTGTATACTCTTTGCCCTGATTATAGAATCAGCTGTTTTCCCAAGGAGCTATGATTCCTTTTATTGGAGAATGGTTTTTAGAAGCCAAAGTGTGGGCACTGGGTGTGCTCATTGCTTTTGAGGTGCCATTGCTTTTAGGCCCTCTTGAGGGGTAGACCTAGTAATGTATGTATATCTACACACGTATCTCTACTTGTTTCTGTATGCATTTGTATCTGTATTAAGTTGAACATGAGTTCATACTGATCTCTGATTTTAATCCAGTACCACAGGGTTCACTCTATTCTTCCTTTCTTGTTTATGTGTAACTTCCCTATCTGACAGTGAGAAACCTGGCTCTGACCATCCATTATCCATTTACTTATTTGTTCAACTCCAGTATACATGAAAAGCTATTTTAGAACCATTACTCCGTATACCCGCGAGAAACACATTTTCCATTTAGAGTACAGTGTTTATTTTTGTTTATTAGCCTTACAATTTCCAGTCAAAACATTGTTTTCCAAAGTTAGTTAGGTCAGCTCCTCCCCTCCCCCATCCCTTTGGTGCAGGTATGTCATAATTTGTAATGCTGTTAGATTCATTCGTCACAGTCCACATTTCATCTTGGAATCTTCCAACCGTCTGATTGATGGTTTTTGTTGTTGTTGTACAGTCAGCATTCAGTGAAGTTCACTCTTCCTAATGTGCAGTTCTGTTGGTTCTGACAAAAGAGTTGAGTCATGTATCCACCACCCTAGTATTATACAGAACAGATCCTGCAGTCTGAGTGTTCCCTTGTGTGTCCCCTTTGTAGTCAGTCACTCTCCCCTCCCCTAGTCCCTAGTAATTGCTAATCTGTTTTATGTCTTATCTGTTTTTAACTTTTACATTTTCTAAAGTTGCATATGAATGGAATGGTATGAAAATCTTTGGATTTTGCATCTGACTTCTTGAACATAATAAAATGCATTTAAGATTTATCCATATTGTTGTGTGAATTAATAGTTCATTCTCTTAAAATTGTTAAAGAGTATTCTGTTGTGTGGATGAATCATTCCACCACTGAAGGACATCTTGATTACTTCCAGTTTTTAGCAATTATGAATAAAGCTGGTATGAACATCCATGGACAGGTTTTTGTGTGAACATAAATTTTCACATCACTTGGGTAAACACCTAAGTGTGATTTCTGGGTTGTATGGTAAATCATATCACTACTTCTCTATTAAGTACTTAGAAACCATAAATTCAGTAAATCTGTCCTTTAATATTGCCCATGGAGAGCATTAAAATCAGTCTCTAGTTTAAAAAATCTGTAAAATCTACTAATTTATCTATCCTTTCGTTATTCTTTTGTTTATTTTTTACAAGCTACATTTGCCATGGTGTGCTTTCTTAGAAGACGATTCTTCATAGATCACTATTTGTGGTTCTGAGATTCTGTGAATTCATCCATAAATCCATAGAACTCTGGGCTATAATTTATGTGAATGACATGATTACTGGGTTTAACTTATAATTAGATATATCCAAATGTTTTAGGGAATGTGTTTTATGAAACAAAGAGTATGTTTTTCATTCATTACTAATGCATTGATCCCAGGAATTATGTGTGTGCAAATTGTCAAGTTGGGTTGATTCTTCAGAAAAGGAAGGTAGAGGCTAATGAGTCTTCTTAGTGTGTCAGTGCATTTGTTAGAGAACAGTGTTTGGAAAAATTAGTGTTATAGAAGAATTACGTGGCTTCTAGGGATTAGATTGAATGAGTGTGTGTATTGTCCGTCCCTCATTCTAGTGTAAGTGGCAGGGATGCTAGTTAACAGAATGCCAGACATCATAGTGCCTGGGGCATATTTAGAGACCAGAGAAGATTTACAATAATCAAACACAAGTTGACAGAGTAGCATGAAGAAATTTCAATCCTGTCAGCCTTGCTTACAAACTTAATTAGGCTTATTGGGTCAGAAAATATTTTTCCTCCTCCCATTTTTTATCTGTTTCTCTTTCACCCCCACCTCTTGTTCCAGAGTATCTTTGAAGGGGTCACACTACCAACAAAAGGAGACTCTTTTGGTTAATCCTAATGTATTTGGTTTATTTGGCTTTAGGGAAAGGAACAGTGGCAACAACAAATTTTAAGATATATGAGGAACTCCATTTTTGATAGAGACACTGTATATTTTTCTAAAAATCATACTTTATTCAGGAAATTATGAAGAAAATTAATTTTTTGTGGCTCTAGAATTGGACCTTTTACAAGTATTTTTAATTTGTGGGAGCTGCTTGGCCCACCCCCTTAACATATTGCCAGCTGCATCTTTGCTTTATTTATCATTTATGTAATTTTACAGTGTAATCTTTTAGAGCAGCGTGTGTGCATGCTGTTCTTTGCATTTCCATTAGCAGCACAGTGTTGGGCTTCGGTTGATGATGGTGGATGATTGGGGGGTGGAGAAGAGGTGGAGTTTCTTCATATCATCCCTCTTGTGGTCAGTAAAATCATCCGACAAATGCCTTTCCAAGGATGTCGAGTATATATAAAGGAAAAGCCTAGGAATGCTAAGGGAGTGGTGTTTTAGTGAGGATTTCATTCTCCTCTACTCCATGGAAACGAGCCTTTTGAGCTTTTACTTGTCTGCTGATTTGTCCGGTGATCCAGGTAATCTGTAGCAGTCTTTGTTTTCTCGGTGGTGTATGAAATGTAGCAAAATGGTAGAAAAATAGCTTTAGTGAAAGGGATATACTTATAAAAGAGGAATAAAATTTAAAAGGAAAAGGGTATTTTTACATTGTTCACTATTCTTAAAATAGCTTTTAAGGTTTTTTTTCATGTTTAAAGAGACTAATTTGACCTAAAGGAAGAAAATTCCTAGTTTTAAAAATCTGTGCTTTAATTGCTTAGCTTGAGAACAAAGGTTTTAACATCCAGCATTGCAGGGATATTTTTATTCAGAAGGATAGGAAGCAGCATCCTTCTTTTACCTTTTGAGAACTGAATTGACATAACTTTTCTTGAATCTTAGCTAGGGACTCTGATTTATTATTCTATAAATTGTGAGTTAATTATCTGAAGCTTCAGGATGCTTGTTTCCCTTTGATACCTAAGAGACCTTGGATGGGATATGAGGGGGCCAGGGATTAATCCTATAGTGGGGGAAGGGAATGTTTTTACAGAGTAATCTTCATGATTTTTCTTTCATTTGAAGCTAAATTGAAATATACAATCATTTGGAAATGGTGACGATATCCATGATACCAAACACTCTTATCAATTTGAATTATTTTATCCTTTGTTCAGTTTGTGGTATTTTTGCTCTTATCAGCTAAAATGTTGGTTATAAATAAGAAGAAGCTGCCAGATTACTATGTGATGGCATTGAAATTGCAATTCTGAGGAGTGGTTTTTTTTTTTTTGCATTCATATCTGTGAATACAGGAGCAGAGGCATGAATGTAAAAAGTAGAAGTGGTATAAAATGCCGCAGGCTTTTTTGCTTTCTTCTGAAGGTGTTCTTCATGGTGGAAGCTGTTTTATTTTAAACAGAAAGACCCAGGACCATAGTTTATGATACTAAGAAGTGTTTAGTGCTACAGACTTTTCTGTTGAGAAATGAGAGACCAAAAACATTTTAAAGTATACTCTGAAGCTTTCAGTTAGTTTGATTATCTCCATCATAGTGATACGAGTTATCATACTATTGGCCACATTTTGAAAGCTGGTTGTTTCCTTAGAATACTAATAAATTAACAAATGCTCATTGAGTTTACATTACTTTAGTACTTTAGATATAAACATGGTTTATCGTCTAGCAGAGGGTATAAAAAACCTATGCATATCATGCACTAGTTTTTTTATGTGTGTGTGTGCTGGAATACAAGTATTGGTTATATACTTACGTACTGACATGCAGGTATTTTACATAAACTACTACATTTAATCCTCATAATAACATCATCACAAAACTATCTCCATCCCTCTTTTATAGATGAGGAAATTTATATTTTGAGAGGTTAAATAATTCATCATAAGTAACAAAACCATAAAGTGATGAAGCCCAGGTCAGTCAAACTCTAAAACTCTTTCTGTAGTTTTAATATGAGTAGATTAAAACATTTTATCACAATTATTTGACATCACAAAGAGTGATGCCAATAGAGTGAGCAGGAGATCCTAGTCTCTGCCAGAAATTGAATGGATAAAAAATTTAGCATCGTATTTATAAAATGTCAAGGTTGGACTAGGTCACCTAAAGTTCAGTTCTAACATTATATGATTGTATTCCATGTAAGAGATTTTCATGTGTGACTTATGGAAACAAATATCATTACTTTCAAGTTTTTATTATAAATATATTTAGTTTCCACTCCTGATCCTTTATAACCTGCTCTAATTTTTCTTCAGAGGTTCTCTGTAGTGCATATCACCACCTAATATATTACAGTATACATTTATATATTAAATCATTGTTGTTTATTGTCTGCCTCTTGCCTTTCCCCCAGATACATTGCAAGGACATAGACTAGTGCCTGAGTACATAGTATGCAGTTATAAATTCATTTATTGAATGAATGAATAATAGACTTTTATAGTACATTGGTAAGATATATAAGTAACTTCATACTTTTTAATACCAACAGATTCTCTTGGGGCTAACATTATTCATTTTACTATTACAATGACCATTTAAGGAACTAATTAGTGTGAGAATTTTGAAAAGAAGAAAACCTACAAAACAATTGAGTTTAGGCAAGTAAACTTAAATTTGTTGGAACTTCCCCATACAAAATTATTGATAGTATAGAACTTGCCAACCATAGGTTTACCCAATATTGTATTTTAAAATACTAAAGCATTTTTAGATTCTTTCACATACGCAAAGAAAAACATAGTAGCAAAGTTCCTTTTTGGTTTATCTGTTAATTTATGTATACTTTCAAATGTTATTAATTTACAATGGACAGAAAATATTCAGACCCCACTGAGTCTTCTACTTAAAAGATATTTCATGACATTATGTATGACATTATGACATTATGTCATATGACATAATGTATGACATTATGAAGTATGACATTATGTTAACTGGTAGTTTTGGTTCATTTGAATGTTAGACTTTCTGAGATTTCAGTAGCTTTATTGAGGTAAAAATTGATGTATAATAAACTGTATATGTCTGAAGTATAAAATTTGATACGTTTTGATATATATATATACACACACACACACACACACACACACACACACACACACACACACAACTGGGAAACTGTCCACCCCAATCAAGATAATAGACATATCCATCACCCCATACCTTTTGTAATTCTTCCCTCCCAACCCTCCCCACCCATTGTCAGGCACCCACTGATATTGTCATTATAGATTAGTTTCTATTTTCTTGCTTTTTGTCATTTAGATTAGTTTGCATTTTCTTGAATTTTATATAATTGGAATTTTACAGTGTGTGTTCTTTTTGTTTTTCTTTTATTCTGCATAATTACTTTAAGATTTGTCCATGGTGTAGTGTGTATCAATAATTCATACCTTTTTTTTTTTTTGCTGAATAATATTCCAGTGTATGGATATACCACAATTTGTTTACCTATTTATCCATTGATGGACATTTGGGTTATTTTCAAGTTTTGGACTATTAAGAATAAATTTGCTTTGGACATATAAGTCTCTGTATGGACATATATTTTCATTTCACCTAGGAGTGGAATGGCTGAATCATGTGGTAAGAGTGTATTTAACTCTTTCAGAAACTGCCAAACTAGTTTTCTGAAGTGGTTTTATTGTATCACATTCCTACCAGCAAAGTTCCAGTTGCTCCAAAGCCTCACCAATACCTGGTATTGTTAATCTTTCTCATTTCAGCCATTTTAGTGGGTGTGTAATGGTATCATTGTAGCTTTTATTTGCATTTCATCTCATGATCAGTGACGCTGAGCATCTTTTTATGTGTTATTTACCATCCCTGTGTCTTCTTTCATGAATTATCTATTCAAATCTTGTTTTTAATTGTGTTCTCTGTTAATATTGAGTTGTAAGAGTTCATTATATATTCTGGATATGAGTCCATTATTATATATATGATTTGGAAATATTTTGTCCCAGTCTGTGGCTTGTCTTTTCATTTGCTTGGTATTCTCTCTCTTTTTAAAAAGCTTAATTGAGATGTAGTTCACATTTCAAAGATCAGAAGTTTTTAACTTTAAATCTCAGTCTGTCAGTATTTTCTTTCATGGATTATGCTTTTGGTATGTCTAAGAAATATTTACCTAACTGATACTTTTCCTATATTTGCTTTTAGAAGTTTTATAATTTTAAGTTTACTTTTAGGTCTGTGATACCTTTTGAGGTAATTTTTAATATGGCTTGAGGTGTAGATTGAAGTACATATTTTTACATACGAATATTCAAAAGTCTAGCACCATTTCTTAAACTATCTTTTCTCCACTTAATTCCCTTTGAACCTATGTTGGAAATCAGTTGTCCATATACATGAAGTCTCTATTCTGTTCTATTGATTTCTTTGTCTGTCTTGACCCCAAAACCACACTGTCTTGACTACTGTAGCTTTATAATAAGTCTTGAAATCAAATAGAGTTAGTCCTCTATGTTCTTCGTTTTTCAAAATTGTTACCTGGTCTAGGCCCTTTGCATTTCTGCATTAACATTGGAATCAGTTTGTCAATTACTGAAAAAAAAGCATGTTGGAAATTTAATTGGTATTACGTTGAATCTGTAGATCTTGTTGAATCAGTGTTGTTAAAATGATGTCTTAATGATATTGAGTTTTCCAGTCCATGAACATGACATATCACTGTACTTATTTAGGTCTTAATTTTTCTCAGCCATGTTTTCTAGTTTTCCGTTTTCAGGTCTCATATATCTTTTGTCAGATTTACCCTAAATATTTAATATTTTAATGCTATCGTAAATAGTATTGTCTTTTCAATTTTAATTTCTAATCATTCATTGCTAGTACAATATACAGAAATACAATTGATTTTGAATCCTAAAGTCCTGTTAAGCTTATTAATTAGTTCTAGTAGCTTTTTTGTTGATTTCATAGAGTTTTCTATGTAGATCATCATGTAATCTGTGAATAAAGACAGTTTTACCTCTTCCTTTCCAATCTGGATACCTTTTATTTATTTGTTCCTGACTTACTGCACTGGCTAGAGTAGTACAGTGTTGAGTAAAAGTGGTTAGAGGAGATATCCCTGTCCTGTTCCTAATCCTAGGGGGAAAGCATTCCATTTTTCACATTAAGCATGATGTTAGCTGTAGGGTGTTTTATAGATGCCATTTATCAGGTTAGGCTTTTCATGAGTGTTTATTGTTATAAGAACTAGAAATGTAATTTATAACACTATTGCTCAAATTAAATAAAGGTTTTTAAAAGTAGAAAAGATCACATTTACATTTTTTACGAAGAAAGGCTTTCGGAGTATTTTTCATTCTAATACTCTTTTAACAGGTGAATTCCACCACTGCAATATTCTGGCATTGCAAGGGACATCATAACTAAACATTTTTAGTATTTTTTCTGCTATGTAATTGTTGTGACATAAATTTGGAGTCAAAGATATTACAAGAACATGATGGGGAAGTAGAAACTAGAGATACATAAAATGTCCTTTAAAATAAAGCTTTTTTATAAGTTTATGGATATTTTGATTCCATAAAAATCAATAATAAGGAGTAAAATCATATAACTTTCGCAGTATATCTCAGATTTAGTCTAACCCTTACATTTTACAGATGATGTTAAGTGAATCTCTTGGGGAGTCTCATGTACTTTCATGATTTCTGCTATCATGGCGATGTCATCCAAATCTGAATTGCCAAATCAGTCTCTTCTCTGAACTGCAGTCCTTAGTAGACGTGTCTACTATGATGTCCTGAAGGTACCTTGACTAACATAAAACTGCTTATTTCCAAAACCTGCTCTTGCATTTCTTTTCATGGTGAGTGGCACAAATGTCTTGCTATCTAAGCCAAAATCCTTTTCCACCTTTTTTCCTAAATCTGCTGGAACTTCAGTGCTTGTTTTCATAGTATTATTTTTGGTATTTATCCCCTTTTCTTCATTTCCTTTGTTATTGCACTCTTCATCATTTTTTAATCTGTAATATTATTATTTTCTAATTAGTTTTCCAGCACTCAGCTTCATACCTTTCCTGCCCATTCTTCATGCTGTTTTCAAGGCGGTATTTCTAAAATACATACTGGATCATATTACTGCCTGGCTTACAATCTGTTGGTGTTCCTGCATTGTCTTTAGCAGTGGTTTTTTGGAGGAAGAGTGTTATGGACCTCTTTTGAAACCCTCTCTAGAGAGTCTCATAGTCTAAAATTTTCAATACCTATAGAAGCTGAAACCTGGATTAAGAACCTTTCTACAGACTGAAATTTGAATTCCTCCGTATGGTATATAGACCCCCTTTGATCTGCTAACTGTTTATTCTTTCCAGACATCATTACTCTCCTCCCACCCAACCCCCATACTCCAGCCATACTGAGCTACTTGCATTTTCTCCAAACACATCAGCATATGCTTCTTCCCTTGCTTATAATTTCTCTAGTTGACTCTTTTCTTTGGTTGAATTATTAATTCATTCAACAAATATTTATTGAACATTTTGAGGAGCTATGCCAGCTGCTGGATTTACTGTGTACTTACAGAGCTGTCTAATGATAAGACCAACATTAAACACAAAATAATTAAATCATTATAAAATGTGGTAAACGGTATTAAAAAAGAAAGAAAAGGGTGATTATGGGAGACAGTAACAGGAGGAGCTTAATTTAAATTGGAGAGCAGAGGTCAGGAAAGGCCTTTCTGAGGTAGAAACTTTTAAGCAGAGACCTAAAGTATACGCAGGAGTTGGGCTGGTAGGGAGAGTGTCTCAGAGCAGAATACAAGATATCCTTTTGGGGGGAAGCATGCATGTGAAGCACTAAAGGTAGGCCATTGTGGCTGGAGCATAGGCAGTGAGCAGGAGAGTGGTAAGGTTGAGATTAGAAAGGTAATAAGAGTTATATTCCATATTTGGGCCTTGCATGTCATGTTTGGTGTTTGGATTTTTTTCCTGAATGCAGTGGGAAAGAATTTAAGTGGGGGAGGACATGTTAAGATTGGTGTTTTGAAATTATATGGCTGCTGTATGGGAAAATGAATTGGAGGATGTGTGCAAGACTAGAAGTGGCAAGGCCTATTAAACTATTGCAGTAGTCTAGGTTTGAGATGAGATGCCTAGCTCTAGGCTAGCAATGGTGAAGGTCAGAAAAAGACAAATGAGATATGTATCGAAGGTAAAATCAGTAGACTTTGATGGTGAATGTTAACTCCTTGAAAATAGTGACATTTATTTTGTGTCTTCAATTTCTAGATCAGTGCCTGGTATACAGTTAATGCTCAATAAATATTGTTGGATGGATGGAGAGTTGGATGCATTGGATGTGGGGCCTCACGGAGAGGAAGCTGTCATTAATGATTTCTAGATTTCTGACTGGATCAGCTAGGTGGATGGAGGTCTGTTTATTAAGATGGAGAAGCAGATTTTGAGAGACAGAGTAAGAATTTAGTTATAGATTTATTGAATTTGAGATGCCAGTGGGATATATAAATGCATATGCCCAGACGGCAGTTGGTTGGGGCCCAGAAGGTAGAGGAAGTCCATCTGACAATGTCTAATATCCATTCTTTCATTAGACAAATATTTATTGAGCACCTACTCTGTGCCTAGTACTATCCTGAGATATAGCAGTGAACCAGAGATCCTTACATCATAGAGTTTATATTCCTGCAGGTTAGGGGTAGGATGGGTGATAGATCAACAAATAAGTGCTTTTTAAAAAATGACTACAATATGGGGTATAGTGAGGGCACAAGATTAAGACAAATTCTCCATTGAGGAAACACTCATCTTTCACTGGATGGCAGTGGGGGGTGGCTTTTGTTACAAGTATGTATTAATTTCTGTATGTTAGTTGATTTAGTGCTTACCCTCAGTTCTCTCACCTTAGCTTCTACATTCCTGAGTTGTTTATTTTGACTGTTTTTTATTGGATGGATTTTGGCTTTAAGTAGATTTTCCCTCCTCTCCAAGAAGAGCTCATAGGTGCTTTATTACCTTATTTCTCTAAAGATTTCTTTTATTTCTATTTCCAGTATGTATAAAAACTTTTAAAGGAAATTTAGACATTGTGTCATTTCTCTTCTCACACTGGAGTCATATCTTCTAGCATGTGGAGTCTTATTGTGGAGAAATCTTGAGGCTAACTTAATCTTTCCCATTTGCACATAACTTACATTTATTTGTCTAGGTGCTCATATAACTCTTTATTTAAAAATCTTAAATTTCTATAACTTTAACAGTGTATGTGTTAGGGTTGATTATTTTGTGCCTGTTTTTATAAGGTGCATTGTATCCTTCCCATCTTCAGATACAAATTATTCTGTATTTTTTTGAATTTTTAAAAATATATTTTTGAATATTCTTTTTATCCCTATAAAGCATAATGGTTACGAACAAGGCTCTAGAACTGTAAGGTCTGGGTTCACAACTCAGCTTCTCTGCTTACTATCTGGCCTTGGGCAAGTTCCTTAATCTTTCTGTTCCTTAGTTTCTTCATTTAAAACAGGGATAATAGTAGTATTTACTGAGGATTAAATGAATTTTTATATATATATATATATATATATATATATATATATAATGCAGTTGCAACAGTTACTGGCATATGTTACATGCACGGTAAGTGTTAGCTATTACTATTAACTATTCCATTTTCCTGTTACCTACTGTTCTTTTCTGTTAGTGTTCAAAAGGCCTGTGTGGCTCACAGCAAAGTTCTTGAGGTCACAGGGTTTTCTGTGTCGTGTGGCAGTTGCTCTGTGTTTCTATCGTTATCTCCACTTTACCTCCAGCATTTTCCTAAACCTAGGAATGTTTCAACATGTTTTGTTTTGTTTCGTTTTCCTTTTAATTTTACTTCCTCCTGTTGTTCTGTTTCTACAGAGACCCGCTATTCCCTTGTTCTAGCCACACATCTGGATGTTGTGTTCCTAGTCAAAGGATAGTTAGATCTTCATTTCAGATCTGTGGTCCTTAGGCTTAAGGAAATCTGATTCCTGTTCAGGTCTGCTAAGACTTCCTTGGTATGCATCGAGAATTTAATAGATTTGGCAAGTATGTTTTGTAGTTAGTGGTTTAAGGTTATACTCACGTCCTTCTTTCATGGAAGATGGATTTTTTTTTCCCCTCTATTTTTGCTTTTAGTGTTGAGGAAGGCTAGTGGAGTAAAACTGCTTTCGTTCTTTTTCATCTTTACCTGGAGTTTAGTGCATATTTATTGCATTGAAGGAATGAGTGGTTTGTGAGAACATTGCCTTGAATAAACACATTCAGGTGGAAACAGATTTCTCCTTAGATGCATAGCTGGCAAGTTGCCCACGTGGCAAGTAGATGTTAACTAAATTCTCAACCAAGCTTTGAGATTTGGAGACACGGATTCTGTAGGGTTGGGAATTTTTTCATAACCAGTTTTTATTGGCTTATCTCTGCCTAAAACGAATAAAGGGTATGAATACCTTTCTAGATAAATATTTTGTAGCTATACCAGATATACTTTTCTGATTCTCACTCATGTGAAAACTTTTAGTTAACTGTAAAAAACTATACAAAGGGAAGATAATGTTTTCTTGTAAGGTAGTAGTCTAGAGGTTGAGAGTAGGGACTCTAGTTAGACTATGAGGGTTTCAGTCAGAAGTCCTCCATCTACTAGTTATATAGCTTGTATAAGTTACTTAATTTCTTTGAATTTCACAGTTTCCTACTATAAAAAGAAGCTAAAAATAATATTTCTCTCTTTGAATTTTTGTTAGAATAAAATTAACTAATATATACGTATAAAATACTTCATGCAGAGACTGGCATATGGTAAGTACTGAAGTACGTTTTAGCTAATATAATCATGATTTTAACTGTTAATGATTACTCTTATCCTGGGTAATGGAGGACGTATATTTGGAGCAATCTGCCTAGCATAGTTTTTAACTACCAAGTGTAACCTGAAGGTATTGAGTGTTCCTCAGCTAATAACCATTCTTCCCAAATGAGTATTTTTCAGGGAATCTAACCTCAAGAAATATGGACCAGCTTACTGTGTTATTCTTTTTTTCTTAATTAATTAATTTATTTATGGCTGCGTTGGGTCTTCATTGCTGCGTGTGCACTTTCTCTAGTTGTGGCAGGAGGGGGCTACTCTTCATTGCAGTGTGTGGGCTTCTCATTGCGGTGGCTTCTCTTGTTGTGTAGCACGAGCTCTAGGTGTGCGGACTTCAGTAGTTGTGAAGTCAGTAGTTGTGACTCGCAGGCTCTAGAGCACAGGCTCAGTAGTTGTGGCACACAGGCTTAGTTGTTCCATGGCATGTGGAATCTTCCTGGACCAGAGATTGAACCCGTGTCCCCTGCATTGGCAGGCAGATTCTTAACCACTGCGCCACCAGGGAAGTCCTACTGTGTTGTTCTTTACCCCTCTAATTTATGCTTATTTCCAGCCAGTTTATCTCTTCTTTAAAATACAAGTTCAGCAGAACGATTTTTCTCATAAGAATTCAGAAACCTTTGTTCTGATGATGAGCCCATTTAAATTTGGGTTTGAGCACTGATAGAAAACTAAGCTGGATTCCCTTAATGGGGAATCTGTCCATTCACCCTCCCAGGGTAGAATTTTTCTCAGGAACTAAATAGCTTTATCTAGCAGGGTCTTCCTGCCATTAGCTGTGGAACAGTACAAAGGCCACATTGAGCATAGCTGCTGGGGAAACCTTTTTCCTTCTCTGGCCTGTAAATGCCATTCTGTCTCTGTGAAAAGCCCTGACATCAGCTCTTGGAAAAATCCAAATACTTGTGTTAGAACAGGGCTGAAGCACTTGCCTGGGCAGAGACTAAATGGCTGAACTATGGTTCTAAGTTTACCAGATGGCTCTCAGTCATGTTATGCTTAAAAAAAAAATCGAGGGGCTTCCCTGGTTGTGCAGTGGTTA
This sequence comes from Pseudorca crassidens, assembly GCF_039906515.1. Lineage (NCBI taxonomy): Eukaryota > Metazoa > Chordata > Mammalia > Artiodactyla > Delphinidae > Pseudorca > Pseudorca crassidens. Next base: position 97,353,797 of record NC_090304.1, read on the forward strand.
AGAATCCACCTGCCAATGCAGGGGACACGGGTTCGAGCCCTGGCCCAGGAAGATCCCACATGCCGCGGAGCAGCTAAGCCCGTGAGTCACAACTGCTGAGCCTGTGCTCTACGGCCCGTGAGCCACAACTACTGAGCCCGCGTGCCACAGCTACTGAAGCCCATGTGCCTAGAGCCCGTGCTCCGCAACGTGAGAAGCCACTTCAATGAGAAGCCTGCACACCGCAACGATGAGTATCCCCCCCTTGTTGTAACTAGAGATAGCCTGCGCACAACAATGAAGACCCAACACAGCCAAAAATAAATAAATAAAATAAATTTAAAAAATTGAGTCTATGAGTTTCAGGTGTTATCTAGAGAAATTAGGATAGAAAGGACAATCTAACAGCTACCCCCCCTTTCTTTGCTAGTTTCCTCATTTTATTCTTTTTCCTAACTTCAAGATAATGTGGAATTCATGCTTGGTGGGGACAGAATATATCAACATTATAAACTTTATATAGTATTCTCCACCTATTAGGTGCCTCATAAGTATTTGATTTTGGGGGCAAAATACACTGTTACTGTAAACATAGACTGAACTAAACTTTCTTAGTGTTCAAATCTATGGAATATGAAAGTTCATTCATCAGAGGGCTCCTTTAAAACATAAATCAGTTCATGATTTAAAAACCTACAGTGGTGTTCCATTGTACTTTGAATAAAATCAAAATTTGTTGACATGGCTCATATTCTTACATTATCTGGTTCCTGTCAAAAGATCTGTTGATCTTGTCTTAGTACTTCTCTCTTGGTCTTTATGCTCAAGCCACAGTGGACTTTGTATTTCTTGAAAACAGTAAGCTTCTTCTCCCTTGTGACCTTTGTACTGGCTGTTCCCTTTGCCTGTAAACCTCTGGCTCCAGATCGTCTCACGGCTGGCTCCTTTACCTCATTTATGTCTCAGCTCAAATGCTTTAGAGGTCTTTTTTGAATAAACTAAATTAACTCATTTAATCACAGTTACATGTCTTTTATTTTTCTCATAGCACTTACCACTATCTGAAATTATTTGGTACAGTTATTTGTTTGGTCTGTTGTCTTCTTGTAGAGTGTAAGCTTCTTGAGAGCAGAGGCCTTATCTGTTCACCGATGAACCTCTAGTGTCTAGAACTGCTTTGGCACAGATTGCTGTTCCTGTAACTCAGTATGCATTTGGCTGCCTGTAACAGGAACTAAGTCAAACTGACTTAAGCAGTAAGGACATTTACTGGCTCACATAAAGAGTCTAGAGGGAGGGTTGAGGGATTTTTGACTTAGTGGCTTAACTGTGTCAGTGGCCCAGGTTCTTTCCATTTTTCCACTTTTGCCATCATTGTCAGCTTCATCTTACACTAACCTTTAAGATTGGATGCTAACTAGCAAGTTAGGGCTACTCGCTTCCTCATTCACATCCAGTGGGAGAGGAAAAGAAGTTTCATGTGGTTCTCTCTTAAGAGTAAGAAAATACTTTCACAGATGTGTCTGGTAAACTTTGTTTCTATTCTCCAATCGCTTTCTGAATCAATCACTTACCCGAGAATGGAATTACATTAGGCCAAAAAGTTCCATCTCTTTTTGCTGCAAATGGAGTCATCTTTCTCTGAGTCAGCTGGGCTCTGAGGAAAGTAGTAGTAAAATTATGGTTTCTGGATTGGGAATCACTTGTATCCTCTGTAATTCTAAATAAAATTTTTTTTAATGAATGAATTCATTTAGTAAACCTGTATTGAATTGTCAGATATATGCTCAGCACTCCACTAGTTAATTGGAATACAAAATCAGATAGAACATGGTTTTCACTTTCAGATAATTTAAGGTTTAGTGAGAGAGTCAAACAAGTTAACAGAATATTAAAATTGTTTTAAAAATGAACATGATGGGGCTTCCCTGGTGGCGCAGTGGTTGAGAGTCTGCCTGCCGATGCAGGGGACATGGGTTTGTGCCCCGGTCTGGGAAGATTCCACATGCCATGGAGCGGCTGGGCCCGTGAGCCATGGCCGCTGAGCCTGCACATGTGGAGCCTGTGCTTCGCAGCGGGAGAGGCCACAACAGTGAGAGGCCTGTGTACCGCAAAAACACACACACACACAAAAAACAAAAAAATCAACATGATGCACCACGATGACTATAGTTAACACTGCCGTATAACTTGCAGGAAAGTTGTTAAGAGAATGAATTCTAAGAATTCTTATCACAAGGAGAAATTTTTTTTTCCTTTTTTCTTCTTTCCTTTTTATTGTATCTTTAAGAGATGTTTGTTAGCTAAACCTATTGTGGTAATCATTTCACAATATGTGTAAATTAAGCCTTCATGCTGTACACCTTAAACTTATCCAGTGCTGTGTGTCAATTATTTCTCAATAAAACTGGAAAAAATCAATTAATTGATTTAAATAATTGAATCCAAGAGAAAGTGGAAAAAAGTGAAAAGGGGAAACAAAGAACAGATGAGACAAATGAAAAGCAAATACCAATCATGATAGACTTAAACCTATCCATATCAGTAATCACATTAAAGGTAAATGGCCCAAACACCTCAATTAAAAGGCAGAGATTATCAGATTGGATAAAACAGCAAAGCCCAACTATATGGTGCCTACAAGAAACACATCTTAAAAATAAATACACACAATTTAAAAGTAAAAGGATAGAAAAAGATATGCTATGCCAACACTAATCAAAGTAAAGTTAACATGACTGCATTAATATCAGATAAAGTAGATTTCAGAGCAAAAATATTATGAGGGATAAAGAAGGTCATTTCATAATGATAAAGGGGTCAATAAAGGAGAAGAAAACATAGCAGTTGTAAACTTTTATGCATCTATTAACAGAGCTTTAAAACTCATGAAACAAAAACTGATGTAACCACAACAGACAAATGTACAATCATTAACAGTGATTTCAGTATCCCTCCATAATTGAAAGAAGTAGACTGAAAGTCAGCAAGGATACAGAATACTTAACACTATTGACCAATTTGATCTAATTGTGTTTATAGAACACTCTAGCCAACAACATAATGCACTTTTTTTTTTTTTTTGGCAAGTGCACTGTGGAACATTTACTAAGATAGATCATATTCTGGGCCACAGAATAAATTTGAATAAATTAAAAAGATTTAAGTCATACAAAGTATGTTCTCTGACCACAATGGAATTAGGTTAGAAATCAATAAAAGAAAGATTTCTGGAAAGCCCCCAAATATTTGGAAATTAAACAGCAGAATTTTGAATAACCCATGTCTCAAAGAAGAAATCAAAAGGGAAATGGGAAATTATTTTGTGCTGAATTAAAATGAAAACACAAAATATCAGAATTTGTGGAATGCCACTAAAGCATTACTTAGAAAGTTATAGCATTAAATACCTATTAGAAAAGAGGAAAGGTCTAAAGTCAGTGACATCAACTTCTGTTTTAAGAAACTAGAAAAATAAGAGGAAATTTAAACCAAATTAAGCAGAAGAAAGAAAAAAAGATCAGAGTAGGAGTCAATGAAGTAGAAACAGTAGAGAAAGACAGTGAAAGCAAAAGCTAATTCTTTTGAGAATATCGGTAAAGTTGTTAAATCTCTAGTCAGGCTGATCAGGAATAAAGACGAGAAGACAAACATTACCAATTGCAGGAATCAGAGAGGTGATATCACTACAGATTCTATAAATATTAAAAAGATTATAAGGGAATATTATGAATAGCATGCCAGTAAATTTAACAATTTAAGTGAATTATGGTTTGGAATTTTATAAATCCCAACAATATTAATATATAATACATAAGTATATATACCTATGTATTATATAATATATAAATAGCATATAAAATACATATATATGAACATATAAAAGACATGTATATGTGTGTGTGTGTGTGTATGTATATATATATATACACATATACATAGATGGGAGCTAGATTTCTCACTGTCAGATTGGGAAGTTAAGCAAAGAGGGAAGGTGAATGAACCTGTAGTACTGGATTAGAATCAGAGACATCAGTATGAACTCATGTTTAGTTTAATAAATATGCAGATGGATAGATACTATACATGAGTTAGTATACACACATGAACTTCTTAGCTTTGTTTGCTGAGAGGGCCAAGAAGTGTTGACACCCCAGTAGCAGCAAGTACACTCAGCACCCAGATCTTGGTTTCTAAATACCATTGTCCAATAAAATGACTCCTTAGAGAAATGGTTGATTCTAGGGCTGGAGTAGGGAAGATATAAGATGAGCCTAAAGCACTTTGTAGTGCCAGAAACAGGAAGTGCTCAAAAAATAAAACAGTGGGGGCATGTCAAAGGGATACAGGTGAAGGAACTCTCAATGGCTGAAGCTGAAATCATTTGAGCAAGAAAATAATGTAGTATTGGATTAGAACTCAAAGTATAAAATAAGTATACATGAGTTCATGCTGATAGAAATTATTGCATAAATAAGAGGAGAAGACACAAATTTTCCTTATGGGAAGAATTCCAAGTAGCATATGTAAATTCTGCCTCCTCCAGGAGATGGAGCTTAATCTTCCCAACCCCTAGTATGGACTAGATTTAGTGACTTGCTTCTAAAGAGTAGAGTATGGAAAGGGGAAAAAAGGAACTTTACAGGGAGAAGTCTGGCAAATGCTAGCTTAACCAAATGATCAAGGTTAACATTGCTAGTGATGTCACGTTGATATTGTGCATCCTTTGATATGTGATAAGAAAGGCATTTCACCTCTGTGGTATTCCAGAAATAGGCCCACATATATATTTACAACTGATTTTCAACGAAAGTGTAAAGGCAATTCAATAGAGAAAGGATGGTCTTTTCAACAAATGATGCTGGAACAATGGGATATCCATATGCAAAGAAATAAATTTCTATCCATACTCATGCCCTATACAAAAATTATTGCAAAATATGTCATAGACCTGAAAGTAAAATTGAAAATCATTAAGCTTTTAGAAGAAAATGTAGGAGAAAAGTCTTTGTGACTTTGTGTTAGGCAGAGGTTTCTTAGATATGACACCAGAAGTGTGTGCAAAAGACTGTTTCCAAATGAGATCACATTCACAAGTACCAGAGATTAGAACTTCAACATATGTTTTTGGAGGACACAATTCAATGCATAACAAGTGTAGTGGTTCCCAGTTTAGGGATTGCTTCTATGTTTAATGCAGGGGAACTGAGAATTTCTCTATATACTAAGGGCAATTCCCATACTGTGTAAGTAAAGCATCTTCCATATCTTTGCTTACTTTTCTTTCAAATGCAATGATGGTGTTGTAATTAATAAATACAAGTTCATTTGAAAATATTATGAGTTTGTTGTAGCTTTTTGGCGTTTATTCAATTTGTGGATAATATACCTCTAACTGCTATTATGTGGATCTCTGCTTTGTCTGTTTTTACTTTTAACAGCAATAGTCTCTTTCACCTATTTTGTGCCGAACTTTGACACTCAGACACCAAAATAATGTTACTTTGTCTTACAAAGTCTGTTCCTAAAACAGCTCCTTCAGCTTCTTGCTTCTGTGTGTTTCCTTAAGGGATAGAAATGAGTTCATGGGATTGAGCTAGGAGGATTGAGATGAGACACTGCTGTGTCTTCCCTTTTCTGTTTACCTGGTACACACAGAAACTCCTCTTTACTTCTAGCCAAACTCCCATGTGGATTCCTTACTGTAGATAAATTCATCTTAAGGAAGAAATCAAGAGGGAGTGCATAACTTGAATTACAATGATATTTTGTTACAACATTGCTTATTATACTAAAAAGTGGATGTAGCCTAAGTATTTACAAATGGGAATTGGTTAAATTAATTAAGTAGCTATATCACAAAGCACTTTGCAGGTATCAAGAATTATCTAGAGCCCTGTTTTTTTAAATCTTTATCTCATTTGTAAGTTCAATATATAAAATAAATAAAAGCTAAGCAGCTCTGATGTATGGGGAACCTAGAGTCTTCATCTACCCAATTTTGTCCTCTGAGGGACCGCTTTCGAACCTCTAGGGTTTTATGCAGCACAATTTAAAACCAGTGCTGTAGTGAAAAATGTAATGATGTAAAATTATGTTGATATTAAGTTTAAAAAATTACCAAAACAATATGTCCATTATGCTTTAAGTTTTATAAAAAGAACTTTTATACACTGTGTTTATACTATATACAAATACAGTAATCTATATCTTGAGAAAAGATGGGGGAAATATTCATTAAAATGCTAGGTGTTGAGATTATAGCTGATTTTTGGTTTCTGTTTTGTCTTTTTAATTTTTAAATTGTGTACATGTATTTCTTTGGGAATAAAAGATATTCTTTCATATTAAAAAGTAGAGAACCATTGCTTAATAGGAAACTTTACATTTTGGGAAAGATAACAGTCTCATTCCTCAATCCCTTGAGAGAGAGGAATTATCTTGAAAATGTTATAAAAATGATATTAGTAGCATAGGTTTATTTAGAAATTATTAATATCAGTAGTCTTATGTGTTAAGCATGTTAAGATAAGTCACATTTTTAGCATCTAAGGGAGAAAATGGAACTGAATGTCAGTGAATTCAGAATGAACTGAACTTTGTAAAGCAATGATTCTCAATTCTGGGATGATGTAAGAAGAATGTCAAAATAATTAAAACACCCTTTCTCTCCGCCTTTCCAGATGAAGTGCTCTGGTGAGCCATTGTTACTGATAAGAGTATACCTCAACTCTAGTTCCTTGGTTTTAGATCAAGAAAAACTTCTGTAGAAGAAAGGGTGAGATGGCATGCATATCACTAATTTTCTCACCTTTGCTCCACAAAATCAGAGGTTTTTTTTTTTTTCTTTGCGGTAGTTTGAAAGTTTGGGGTATTCAGGTTTGGCAGCAGAAAGTGTGGTTTTATGGTAAACTAAGTGGACAGTTAAGAGGAATTGAGGAATTGTTAATATTTGATGGCAGAACCAAAGTGTTTATGAAGAGAAATGTCTCTAGTTTAAAACCAAAATTTTCATCAGATCATTCATTGTATACATAGACAGTAAAAGTATTTTCAATGAAAAATAATCTCCTCAGAAGAAAATAAAACACTTTTATGGATGTGGAAGGTGTGTTATATAGAAAACTTAATTGTACTGATATTGGCTCTGATCAGTTTTTTTAGTAGTCTTATCTTTACCTATATTTTATATCCGTATAGCCTCTAAATTTTCATTATTTATAGAAATATTTCACCAACTAAGGAATATGACTTAAATATAAGGATATGTAATCAAAATACTTACCCATAAAGCATTTCTTATATAATTTATACAAATCGTAAGTAGAAAACATAGAATATGCTCAATCCTTATTCCCTTAGAGTTCTTCCTGGAAAGTGTATGAGGTTTTTATCTCCTCAAAAGAAATAGACATATGTTGGTTTAGTTCAAGGAAATTGTGAACATTTTTAGAGTATGTGGGAACTAAGTTTATACTTTTCTCATTCCCTATATTTTCTTGTGATTTTGGGGGCAATCCTTGCCATTTAACTTGGGTTAAGTATAGCTATGGCAGTGATTAGCCTTCCTGTATTCAAGGAATGAGTGCACACCAAGTACCAACACCTGAAGGTAAGCAGAGATCAAGAATAATCTTTTGTGATTTGGGAGTTAGTGTAGTTTTGGTTATTTTTCCTTCTCCCAAGATTTTAGAAATAAAAGAGTCCTATCCTGTAATTGTGTTGACACTTGATAAGAAATGTTTAGGCACACTTAAGATAAATCCATTATAATTTGTTTTCTTGTTTAATTGATATTCCTTGCTACAGAATTCTTTTTTTTTTTTTTTTTTGGTACGCGGCCCTCTCGCTGTTGTGGCCTCTCCCGTTGCGGAGCACAGGCTCTGGACGCGCAGGCTCAGCGGCCACGGCTCACAGGCCTAGCCGGCCCGTGGCATGTGGGATCTTCCCGGACCGGGGCACGAACCCATATCCCCTGCATCGGCAGGCGGACTCTCAACCACTGCGCCACCAGGGAAGCCCCAGAATTCTATTTTTTAACTGATACATAATAATTTAAATTTTGAGTAGAATTTTTTTATATAATAGAAAATAAAATATTATTTGACATATTTTATATTATAATTTTATATTTTATGAAATTGTCAAGCTCTGATTAATGCTGAAGCTTGTCTCAGTGGTACCTCAATGCAAAAGGTGAAAAGCTAATAACTAAGACTTTCTACTTCTTCAGAAGCACAATTGTATCTTTCTGCAAATTTGCAGAAAGCAGCTTGTCCTAACAAATTTTGCACATTGTCACTTCAATTTACAAAATATGAACATTTAATATTAATATATGTTATGTAAAATCTTGTTGGGAAACATGTCTATCCCAGATTGAGACCTTTTATTCTCTCTCTCATTTTTATTTTCACAAACATACCCTGAAATAGGGAATTGTGAAACAAGATTAAGATTTAAATCCTTATCTAATGAAAATCATACGTTGTCCCTGATTTATAAGTCATGAGATTATTCCGTAGAGTCCAGTTTCTTGCTGATATTTGTTTAATAATGGATTTGATGGCTTGAATGGTATTTAATGAGATGAGGATACTTAAGTAGTTTGAGGGTCTCAGACTTTTTCAAGTTTCTTTTTTTTTTACTCTTTTTTCTTTTGGAGTGAATAATTTGAAGTCTAAAAAGACACTAAGTTAATGGTGATACTCATGATCTCGAAGGAAATTTATTTAGAAACCTTACAGGAAATACTCACAAAAATGATAATGTTCCAGATTGTCAATAAAAAGGTGAAAGTTTAATAAGCTGTTATTTTTATTGTGAATTACTTTTTCCAGTTCAGAAACAACCAATATGCAGTTTATAATAGCTCTGGCAGAGGGAATTAAAATAATTTAGAATTTACTATTTGATTTGTCAAAGTATGTCCAAGAAGTAAGAGACATTTACTTAGGGTCTGTCTTGTGTTTAAGTTCTTCAGTAAAAGTGGCAGTATACTAAGCTATGTTTTAAAAGTTAATTTGAGACCTTACATTACATTCTAGTGAATCATTTTTGGATTTTACACAGAACTGAGCTCCTTGTTCCTTGTCATTCTGTGGTTTGTATTGCAAGGTCCACAAGTTTAAAACTAATAACACCATGAAGAATTCTCCATGAGTCATCCTGTCAGCTGTAGCTTCTGCTTTAGAGCCTGTCTGATATAACTAATTAATGTTTTATTGCCAGCTCTGCTAAACTTTTCATGCTTTGGATCTATATGCTAATAAAAAAGTACAATGGTAGATAATGTTCAGACTCTTTTTTTGGCTAGTTCCAAATTTTTTAGTTCTTTTAGTGACTCTAAGCTAGACCAGTTATAAATTATAGGTGGCCTAAGAATTTATGACTGGTGTGGTTTTTTTTTGGTGGGGGGGAGGGAAGTGGTAGTGGTCATTTACTACTTTTGGTTCTATGAATCTTGCTGTCCAGAGATCTAAAGATTGAATTAACAGTTCAGCTGAAGTCAGTACCATGGTCTGAATACTTACGGGCGCTGTGTATTGTAGACAAATGTTCTTTTAGCTGTTATGTTTGTTATTTTGTGAAAAATGATATAATACTTGAGCTAGCTGGTTCATATTCATATTAGAGTAATTTCAAAATTAAGTGCTATACTTCAGGTTATTTAAATTATTTAATAGAAATATATAAATGAAAAACTCGATTTACATCTGGGACACAGAATGCCTTAATCATTCTTGATATTTTAAAGGAGATGAGGAAATAATGGACTTTTTTGCTAAGTGGCCGGTATGGTCAACATAATTTCACTATGTTTAAATAAAAATCACTGACCTTACTTGCCAGGAAAATTAAAAGTTTTGGTCGTAACCCGATATTTTTTCTTACCCTGTAGCATCTGGGAAGTTTGTTAACTTGAGTATTGCCCTTAATTTTATGTAATATGACTTGGCAAGTTAAGTTTATAGTTTCATCACTGGCTTTGAATTATGCATTTCTGTGGATTTTACTGAGCTAAAAAACGATTGGAATATTGTTAGTCTTTATTTTTATTTTCTATTGAATTTGAAGTCATGCAGCTAAAGTTCAGATTTTATTTTTGTTCTCCGTAATAGGTAATAATAATTAAGTGGTTACTATGTGCTAGGCAGTGCTTTTCATTTAATCCTTCTCATTTTCTGATTTAATCCTCAAAACAGACTTGTGAGGTAGGTCTAGTATTGTCACTGTTTTACAGATAGGTTAAGCAACTTGCCCACGTTCAAGTACCTTCTCATTGTGAAACTAGAATATGAACCTATTTATATTTTTTCTGAGGAGTCCCTGAACCTAAGGCCCTGAGATCACTTGTAATTTTCATCGACTATAACAATATTGGAATAGTCTGTTTTTTTCACTATTGTTTATTATCACTTTATGAGGGGTTGAGCCTTAGAATTATCTTAATTGTTATCTGTTTTGCAGAGTTCTTTGTCTAGTAACTCTCCTCGCTGGAGTGATTTTTTTCCCCCTGCATTTTAATATCACTAAAATCAGGATGTATCTTACAGTGGAATTTTTGAGAATTCTAAATTTAGTAGCTAACATTGTTTGTTAATAAAAGCTTGACCACTATCCAATGTAGGTAAGATTTCCTTAACTTCCTCCCCTTCATTTCAGTTATCCATTATTAAGAACCATCTAACTCCCAAATTCCTCATCATAACTAAACCCAAGGGAGAAAAATCTAATATCTTGGAGGAGGCAGAGAGTAGGAATTAAGGTTTGATTGTGATATCCCTATTTCTGCTTTCAGAACACTTCTCACTGGAGTAGTATCAAAAGGCTAGGTCTTCTCACCAAAATCAATAAAAGGAAAATACGATTTCTAGTAGGCTATTTATTATAAGCAAATATGTGATGACACAAAACTTTGGCTGTTCTTTGCAATATTTTAGATCCAGAAGAAATTCTGTTTAACGATCTTGAAAGTTTTAAGTTTTAAAATCTTAAAAACAATTATAACATTGTGTATGTGTATGTATATTGTAGAATAGTTAAACCTGTCTGGGACTTCCCTGGTGGCACAGTGGTTAAGAATCCGCCTGCTAGTGCAGGGGCATGGGTTTGAGCCCTGGTCTGGGAAGATCCCACATGCCGCGGAGCAACTAAGCCCATGCAACACAACTACTGAGTCTGCGCTCTACAGCCCGCGAGCCACAGCTACTGAGCCCACATGCCACAACTACTGAAGCCTGCGCGCCTAGAGCCTGTGCTCCACAACAAGAGAAGCCACCGCAATGAGAAGTCCGCACACCGCAACGAAGAGTAGTCCCCGCTTGCTGCAACTAGTGAAAGCCTGCGTGCAGCAAAGAAGACCCAACACAGCCAAAAATAAATAAAACTAAATAAATAAGTTAATTAAAAAAAACCCCAAAAACAAAAACCTGGCTAAAAAATGTAAGTTTTACTCCAGTATATATTAATTATAGGTTAGGGTTATTTAATTACCAAATCACATTTCCCTCTATAATAACATATTGGGAGGAGTGGGAAAATAAAAAATTGGGGGAGGCCTCTGTATATTGCTACCTAGTGGTTTAATGCTAGAGCTCAGAACTAACAAGGAAAAGGCATCGTGAGTCAAGTGAGTGAAAGTATTGTGACATTTAAGGCCCTTGGTTAGGATTTTTGGCATACGAGTATGCTTAGTATAGGTAATCAAAAATAGGGGCATCTAGTCACCTTATCCCAATGGCTCAAATTCCTGATAACCCTTTTCTTTACATATTATGGTTCTTCATATTGGCAGTTTGACTTTGTCTTATAACTAGCAGAATACATATACACATATATAAATATGCATGAAACATGTTCATTGTTGACTAAATGTCCATGTCATCAATATGATACTTTCAAAAGCCAGACGCGTTTGGTTAATTAGGCATATCCAACATGTCAGCATTCAGATACAGCTGTTGTACTTAAATATCTAACCAAAGGAGATTTTCACAATTTTATGATTGGACTATACAATGGACAGGGACTTGAACATGGGATTTTGTACACCAGAATTGTTTCATCAGCCTTGTGTTGGGTTACTCTGTTGCTTAGAACATGACCATTTCTTAGCCTTTAGACCTACCTTTCTGTAGCATTTGATAGTATTACCTCTTCTTTATTGGTTCCTAGGGCAACCCTTTCTCCATTCTGATTTATCTTCTTAATCTCCTTCTTTGGCTCTCACATCCTTTCTCAGTTGTTCAGAAGCTAGGTTTTTTTCCCCCAGGATTTGATCCTTGGTGTTTTCTCTTTACCTGCTGTTTTAAATTTCAATGGCCATCAGTGGGTTGGTGACTCAAATCTACAACTCTAGCCCCAAGTTTTTCTTTGGAGTTCTAGCTTTCTATTTCCAGCTATCTGATTACATCTTCATCTCAATATCCAGCAGATGGTAGGGATTTTACAAAACCATGGGATTCTCTTGGTGATTTTCTTAGCTGGAGCAGAGGGAAGAATGAAATAGCCAGGAGGGCCCTTGACTTTGTTGCTTGCATACATGCGACTGCACATACATAGGTACATACATATTTGTTTGTTTTACTACATACTTTAAAGTGGAATTTGGTGACTAGAGAAAAAGTATTGTGATGTAAATAAAGCTTTTCTTGAGAAAAGTTCTTTGTACTTTCTGAATATAGTAAGTCGATTATGATAAGCAAGTTATACTGTAGGGCGGTCCTTCTTCTTTATCTTTTCATTCCATTTTTGTCCTCTTTCCCTTCCTTTCCATTCCCTTGTAAGAGAAAATAACTCAGGAAACTGGTTTACAGTCAGTAGTCTGGGAACTTCCAGATTTCTTTACCAGAATCTCTCTGGATGATGCAGTTTCTGACGCAAGCAGCATTGTTTTTGGGTAGGAGCTTTTATAATGGCTGTCAGGCCAAGTGGCTAAGGTTGCTAACTGCAGGTATTGTCCTTTGCAGAAATTCAGCTGGGAATTCTTTTCTGCCAACTTTTATGTTCATCTTTAAATTTAAATCCCATTCCCTCCCACCTCCCCCAACAAGTAAGGATGGACTACTTAGGAACTCTTATTTCTGAAGGTTTGGTTATCTTTTGTAATCAGTATATTCTCTAGAGCAGTGTCCTCTCTTTTATCCCAGGACCCCCTTTCCTTATTATCCCTAACTTGGTCGTAGAGTTAATATGCTATCGCTTATTAGGGAAGTTTTTAGATTCTCTTTTTCTTTGAATCAATTTTTACTTACATAGGAGGTAAAGGGATTTATAATTAAAGTTATATTTAGACTAAGGTTTTTTTTTTTTTAAACTAAACTACCTCCATGCCAAATAAAATAGTCAGGTATCATTTTATGTTTATTTCTTACTACTGTAACTAGTAGCCTTAAAAAAATTTACTGATATTCTTAATAAGCCCTGTTCTTATCACCTAAATAATCTTTACATAAAATGTTATAGGTTGAGATAATTCTAAAAAGGACAGAAATGAGAAGAGGAATGGGAGGATGTTTGAGAACACTCTTTTAGACTTAGGTTAGCATTTATGTATAGCATCAAACTCTTATCAAGAAGCCTCCAGTAATATTTCCTTTAAAAAAGACAACCAGGAGAAAAGGCTGTAGTTCTTTTAGCTTACAAACTGAAAAAACATTTAAAGTACCTTTGTTTTCTACTTTTGGAATATATTTTTAATAACTGATAGTGCCCCAGTGGTAATTTTTTCTAGATTTCTGGTATTACCTAAACATAAATAATTGAGAAGAATGATTTAATCATGATCAAAGGTTAGACACAGACCAACCAATAGAGCAGTAATAAGTATCCAGATATTTTGAATGGGGAAAGGTGAAGAAGGAACTTTTGCTAGGAAAACTAAATATAATATTTTAATGGTAAAATATTTCTCTTTGCTTAAGTTTTTTTAATCTGTAAAATGGAAATAATATCTTCGTAGTTATTTTTTTAGGATTAAAAAATATTACAAGTGAACAGTTTAGAATAGTGCTTAGCATCTACTAAGCTCTCAATAAATGTAGCTATTGCTATTATTATTTGAATTTTTAAAAAGAGAACCCATACTCAGGGACAGCTGATGGTAAATACACCTGCAATTTAAGATTTAACAAAGTAGTTAAGATGTTAAAAAATGGTATCCAACTCCACCTGTTTGTTGAATCTTGCTTTGGGAAAGTTAGTATAAGATTTAAATCCCTTATTCTGGTTTTGTAGAATGAATAAGCTTAATAACAATCTTGCAAGTGAAATAACTACATCTATTCTTTTTGTTTTTTCTTTGTTTCAGGTTTCCCCTCAAAAAACCTATAAGGTAAGTTGTTCAGTTGCACTTCATATGTTTAGGTTAAATTTTACTTAGAAGTGTTCCTTCAAAATTATGGTACATTTTTGTGGTTTTAGAAAATGTGGATTTAAGTAGTTTAAAGTTTCAAAATGTTTTACAAATTTAAAATATAACAGGTGTTGCATATTTTTTCTGGAAGACAGCATTATTTTGATAACATTTCCAATGTTTTTAATATAAGCATTTTAAAAGTTTGTTCAAATTGATACTTAAGATCACTCCCTATGAAGAGATTTAATTTAAAAATCTATTGTGACTGTTTTCAGTTGTGAGTAGCTTGGGGAGTGTAAATGGATTGCCAGTTTTTGATGTGTTTTATCACTTGGGTAACTGTAACTGCCTTTTTAGTTAATGAACTTTGACAAACTGGATCAGTCTTAATTACCCTAAGACAGTAAAGGAAAAAATCCAAAATGTCCAAATATGTCTGTGCCTGTATCTCCATATTTATTCATTTCCTGGGATTAAATGCCTCTTCCTCAGTACTCGTTCTTCAGCATCTTTTTTCTCTTTCATCTTAATTGTTGTATGTATTATTTAAAATGTAGGTAGTATGTCATTCCTAATTATTACAGTACTTTTATCATTTCTAGTGATGGCATAGTCCAGGATACCAATGCTAATCTTGGCATTTCAAGTAATTAGAAGTGTATGTATTATAGTAGTGGTCTTGTTTGCTGCCCAGCCATTATCTGATCAAGTATAATTGGGTAGGTCATAGGAAAAATAATAATTCTTATGCCATCTGGGCCTTGGAAAGACTTCTATGGCAAGAATTATAGGCAGGCTTTAAGAGAGCCTTGCCCTAGAGAACAAATGTATGGACACCAAGGGGAGAGAGCAGGGGCGGGGCGGGGTGGGGGGGTGGGATGAACTGGGAGATTGGGATTGACATGTATACACTAATATGTATAAAATAGATAACTAAAAAGAACCTGCTGTATAGCACAGGGAACCCCACTTCACTGTACAGTAGAAACTAACACAACATTGTAAAACAACTATACCCCAATTTTTTTTAAAATAAAGCCTTGCCTAAGATTTTTCTTTTTTAAAACTGTTCTCATCCATGCTGTATTTACACAGTGTTTTTGAACATGGCCATAATATACATAGGGTTGGGGAATATGTTTAATTACTTTTAGGTACTGTTCTCTTATCTGTTAAATGGAAATAATAGTGATTAACCTGTGAAAACCACTAAAAGGTTTTAAGCAGTTATTTCTCAGAATAAAATAGACTTTATTACTAAATACCACTCACTATTTTTAAGCACTTTTTATAACCAGGTAAATAGACTCTGTATTAAACATAGTATAGACTGAATTTTAAAACTTCTTGAAAAATATAAATTAGAGAGTTTTATGAGACTGTGTAAGGTAAACTGATTTCTTGGTTTCTCTTTGTAAGACACACTTGGGATTTTTAAATTAAGTTTTTATTCCAATTATTTCCTTATAGTAAAATATTTAATTGCTTTTATTTAATTTAGGCATGGAAGTATTTTGAACCGAGAGTCACCAACAGATAAGAAGCAGAAAGTTGAGCGCAGTACATCACATGATTTTGACCCCACAGGTAAAGCGCTTTGTTCTGCCAAAGAATATTGAGAGTAGTGAAGTTTCCAGTAATAACACTTTAAGCTGCATGACCACCTGAAACACTCAGCAGTAGCTGTTTGATCTGTTTAAGACTCTCCTTCCTCTTCAATTACATAATATAAAACCTTTGCACTCAGGAGGAATACAAGCATTTTTAACTTTCAACACTATGGATTCCACTATGGAAGCATCGTTATAGACTCTATTATATTTTAAAATAATGATGATAATAGAAATGCTTATTGTATCATAATTGGAGATTTTGGTCAGACCAAGAACTTGGGTAAATCCTAGGTATGAACAGTAGTATGTTTATAAAATCAAGGCTATAATCAAGGCTTGATAACAACTACATATTCTGTAGTCATCTAAAAATTCAGGTGTGATCATGGTAAATTGGAGTATTAGATAAAATAATTTAAAATTGATGATCATCTCATTTTAGAATAAGCAAATGAATAGAAATCCCTTTTTCTTCGAAGAGTATTCTAAACTCAGACAGCTGTCTTTCAACCTCAGTAGTGTTGATCTTTCCTAGAGTTTTCATGCTGGTAGACTTTTGACTGTTTATATTCTTAATTTTGTATCTATAGGGTGAACCCCTCTTGTAATGTATAGGCCTTTGCTTTCCCCTTGTAAACCCACTCAGTATTTAATTTATAAAAATTGCTTGATAATTTTGCTTTTGTCATTTGAAACTTATTCTTTGTTCATATACTCTTTTATTACTTGTATGTTCCTATGACAAAAGATGAAGTAAGTAAATGCTAAGGTCTCAGATACATAAATATATCTATTTTTAAGTATTTTCACTTAGAAGTAAAATTTTTAATTTTTAATGGAGTATTTTTTGTGTCTAGTTAAGGTTGTTTATACTTTTAGTATAGACTGCTAGTTTATTTTGAAAAATATAAATATTATCTAGGAAGGGAAGAATGGGAGGTGAATAGCTACTAAGTTACCTGCATCTTGGGTGGTAGGTGAACAATCCCAATCATCAGTGTAGGAGGCTTTGGTGGTGGAAGTATGTAATATGTAAGTTCTTGCATCTCCATTAAGAAAAATCCTTTATTTCTGACACCTAATTTTGATGTCATAGGGCTCAGAGGCTTTCATTTATATGATTAGTTACTGTCTTGATAATTAGTGTCACATGTTTCTGCCCTGTGCTCATGGAAGCATTATAGTCTTGTTAGATTGACTTAACTCTGTATTGGTCATCTGTGATGTGCCTATCTCCAAAGACAGATTAGCAAAGTGGTATTCAGTGCCTCATAATGAGATTATTACAGCTTTTAGTGCTTTTGTCATCTCTACAATTGTCAGATGATATATTTTGTAGACTTTTCATGTATTGTTTTGTTACATATTTTTATTGCACTGTCTTTTCTTTGATAAATCTAAAGTATGTCATTACCTGTGCTGTTCGTGACTATTCTAAGGGCTATCACCTGTGATGTTCATACTTTGTGTTTGCACGATTTAACTTGATCATGATTCATTCTTTTTTCCCCCATGAATTTTTCCCCTTACATTGGTCTCCATATTTTCTATATCTCTCTCCTTTTCTCCCGCTCCTGTGCAGATAGCTCCTCCAAGAAGACAAAGTCTAGTTCAGAGGAGAGTAGATCCGAGATATATGGTAAGCTAATGTAGCCCGAGATATATGGTAAGCTAATGTAGCCAATTCAGCCTTGCACCTTGGAGCTTGCTTCATGCTGTTTCTTTTCTTTCTTTCTTTTTTTTTTTTTTAACTGCAGTCTCTTTTGTGTCTGCTCTGCATGGCATGATCTATTGCAGGGAAAGGGAGCCTGGGGTTTTAATGTGGCTGTGATGTGGAAGCTTAAGGTTGCTAGAAACTAACATTGTAGAGTAAGAATAGGCACATTACCCATCTTCTCTTTCGTCTTGTTTATGTTAGGAAAGTGATTATCTCTAATATGTTTGGGTCAAGTTTCTCCAAATAACATGGATGAGCTTTGAATTCTTGGCATTTTCTTCCCATGTCCCGTTTGCAGAGTTTGGATCATGTAGAATTTCATCAGCGCTACCAGTCTTTTTCTCTAAGTATAGTACTGGTATAGTTTGATGTGTTAGCAGTTCTTTGGAATTTTAATTTTATTTTTAATTGTTTATTTTTAATTGCCTCATCATCTGGAAATGCTGTTCTTGTGTAATTTATCTACAACAGCAAAAATAGCCTAAGCATTTTATTTTTGTAGCATGAAGAATGTCTCTGCCTTTCATAAGTTTCCCTAAAGCTTATTCTGAATGGGAAAATTTCAGAATGACACCTTTAAAAAATAATCTTCGCAAAGAGCAGCTTTAACCTGAATGGTCAAGTTTTGCAACAGATGATTAAAACACTAATATTTCCAGGCTATGTCCTGTCTTCCAAAGATAATATAAACCATGTTTGTGAATTTCAGACATATTTTTCCTTTTCCTTTTCTTCTGCATAGTTTTACCTGTCCTCTTTTCTTGATTTGGCATCTAATTAGTGTTTTGAGAAAAGTGGATAAGAGAAGCACTGCCTGGAACCTAGACTTTTTTTTTTTTTTTTTTTTTGCGGTACGCGGGCCTCTCACTGTTGTGGCCTCTCCCGTTGCGGAGCACAGGCTCCGGACGCGCAGGCTCAGTGGCCATGGCTCACGGGCCCAGCCACTCCGCGGCATGTAGGATCTTCCCGGACCGGGGCACGAACCCGTGTCCCCCTCATCGGCAGGTGGACTCTCAACCACTGCACCACCAGGGAAGCCCTAGACTTTTAAAATAATCTCTGAAAGACCAGTAAGTTTTTTTTTTTAAAAGAAGAATCCAAATTTGGCCTCAAAGGAAAACCAGGTCTTCTCCAATAGAGGCTGAAAGTCTATCAAGTGGAAGTTTCCTTGGGTGTAGCTGTTTCCTAGCTTGATATACACATGAAAGGAAAAAATACATGAAAATGCCCCCTTTCTCTTTTAAGACACTTTATAATTTATATCTCCTGACACTTGAACACATAATGTCGGATACTATTTAGTATTATGAGGCCTGTGTTTGATTATAAATCAGTTAATGCTTTTGTGTTAGATACATACATATAGTTCTTTGCTTGGGTTTATGTGACCAGTACTTTTTCTGTGTAGTTAAACCTTTTACAGTAGTTCAACAGGAAATGTGTGCCATGCCCTATAGCATGTCAAGTTCATGCTTTTTCTTCCTTCCAAAGTATTTGGCTCCTCATAAGTTCTTGAGACCGTGTCTTTCTGTTCTATATAAAGAACTTCCTATGGTTTATTCTCTTCTTAGGAATGTGAACACTATCTTTATAGCACCATTCTTTTCCAGCAACCTTTGCAATGTTGTAATTTCATCTCCCCCACCATTTTCCTAGATCTGTGGTATGTATGCAAAAGCTTGCTGTTTGCTTTGGATGAGACTAACAATTTAGGAATCCATGACTAGAAATAGTATACTAAGATTTTTCTTACCAGAGATGGGAATATTAACACTAGTTCAGACATGCCATTGGCTTGGTAGTAATAGAAACATTTTAAGTGGTAATGGGGAAGTAAGGTGTGGCTTCTCTGTGTTTGTTTCTTGAGAACCCTTGAAATACCTTTTTTGGAAGGAACTGAGCCATGAGTTCTCAAAAGAACTTTTGAGAGGGATGAGTTGATCAGAACAGAGTTAGCATGCTAAATTAAATCTCTTTGACATTACAAATATTTTATCACCTGTGTGAATAGACTTCTTCAGACTGTGTGCAGTTAGCGTGGGTGAAAAGGAATCTCTAGAGAGTTATGGAAAGCTTGGAAATACTGGAATATGACTGAGTAGAATCATAGCAACTGGTGACATTGCTTTAGTGTAGGGTCTCTTAACAAGCCCACTTTTAACTTCTAAGATTATACATTGTCTTCTCTTGGGGTAAAATTGTTAGCTGGGTACTTCACACAAATACTAGTCATTCACTTACAAATTATTTATTTAAACTTTCCTAGCCATTTTTAGAGCCATTTTGTGAGATAGATTTACTTTGCTCATTTTAAGAGGAAACCAAATGTTTGTTTTGTATTCACTTCTTTGTTAAGTTTCTGCCCAGCGCAGTAGGTCAATATTTGTTCCTTTTCCCCTTATTTTCCCCTCTGAACCTTTTGGAGTCTGTTGACCATGTATAGGTATATTTTCTGATCTGCAATTTTAATGATGCTTAATTTTCTATTTTCCTTACTAATATCGTAATAGAGAAATTTTGTGGGGGTTTGAGGAATATGAGAGATTTAACAGGGCAATTTTGAGTTAGTCTACAGCTTCTGTCTTGGTGTCCTGAAGAGATTACAGCTGATGATATTATGTACAAGAAAATAAACCATGTCTTTTTGAAACTGTCTTAGTCTATTTCAAAAAGACTTCTGTAACAAAATACCAGAGGGGCTTCTATAACAAAATACCAGAGACTTGGCTTAAACAACAGAACTTTATTTTCTCACAGTTTTGGAGACTAGAAATATGCAGTCAGGCTGCCAGCATTGGTCAGGTTCTGGTGAGAGCTCTTCTCTGGGTTTAAAGACGGCCACCTTCTTGCTTTGTGCCCACATGGTCTTTTCCTTGGTGCAAGCGTGTGTAGAGAGGGAAACAGAACAAACTGTTTGGTATCTTATAAGGATACTAATCCCAGCATGAGGGCCTCACTCTTATGACCTTATTTAACCCCAGTTCCTCCCCAAAGGCCTCATTCCCAAGTACTATCATGTTGAGAGTTAGGGTTTAAACATATGAATTTTGTGGGGGTGACACAAACATTTAGTCCATAACAGAAGCGAATTGTTAGGTCTTGAAATATCCAGGTTTGGATACTTCAGAGTGTCTTTTCTTTTAATTCATATTTCTTTTTATTCCAGCTTCTCATATCTGTCAAATGAAAACTTCTTGGTTTGATTTTTACTCTCACCAAGTTATTATTCTCTGTTCTTTCTTCAACCTTGCAAAGAGCATTCTACATGAACCTTCTGTGTCCTCATAAATCACTCACTTCCTAACCTCTTAAAATCTGAACACATACTATCTGGAAGGTGAATCAGAATATCCAACTTGAAAATTTATGATCTTTTTCTCAGTTCTCACCTTCCCCTTGTGCCATTAGGCAATGTTGATGCCCTTTCTTTGGTGTATATAATATTAAATCAACCTATTTCTTTTCTCTTTATAATGGTTTTGTCTTTTCTGTACTTGCTTTCTTTTTCCTTCTTATAAATATAGGCATGACTCAAGTTTCTGTCCCTGATCTTTCTCCCTGTTTCCAGTCTCATATTTATAACTGTTTGCTGAATCCTTGCACTCTAACTATCCTTAAAATCCAAATGAGCAATCTGGAATTTATCATTGTTAACTATGGCTGGAAATCAGTCTTCCCCTTGATTTCCCTGATTCTTTCAATGACTTGGTCATTTTCCCATTTACTTAGTCTTATTTTCTTAAATTTATCTTTGACTTCTCCGTTTCTCTTGTCCCTTATTGTCAACTACTTGTCAGGTTTAATTGGTTCTGCCATCACATTATTTTTCACCCCCTGCTGTTTGGTTTCATCTCCACTGCTTTGTTCAGTTTGTCATCATGTCATTAGACTATTTTAATAGACCCATAACCTTCTTTCATGTTTATTTCACATTGATTCACTTCCTTTTCTCCATTCTACTGTATTCAGTCAGATGAGTGTTACTAAAGTAAGGATTTGGTCATTCACTTTTTGGGAAAGTACAAATAGTTATTAAGATATGCCATAATTTGTTTCCAATTCATCATTCTCCATCAATCTAGTACGGTTCACCCAAAGGTACCAGACTGTCCTCCAAATTTTCCTTTCCCAAGTGTGGCTTGGTCCTCTTTCTTTGCTCATGCCATTCCCATTGTTTTGAATGGATTATCTCCTATAACTCGCTATTAGAATTCTCCCCATCCTTCACGGCCTAGGTTCAAATACTGCCTCTTTCATAGGGCTTTCCTAGGTTTACCCAGTTACTTTTGTTGTCTCAACTTTGACATCCTGCTTTGTATCAAGTTATTTGTATTTATATTCATCTTTGCATCTCCCATAATGCCTGACACACTGGAGTCACTCAGTTAAGTGAGTTTTGAATGAGTGGTTGTTGAGATTGGGATGAAGTATTTTAGTAAAGAGAATTGATGGAATACAATGTTGATTCATCATAATTGGATTTTTCTTTCCTTTGAAAAATTTTAAGGTAGAAGAAAATGTAACTTTGAAAAGAGACTTACTGTTGGTTATAGTCTAAAAGAATGAAATCGGCATGCTTGGAACTTAAGCCTCCTCTTGCTGGCAGCATTATGCATTTAGAATCAAGAAACTTCTTAATCAAAGGATTATCTGAGGTCTAACTCATAAAACATGATGTCTGCCAGCAGTTTAAAAATGAGCTGTTTTTATGGAGTTGCACATGGTCTTTCTCCACACCCTTCCCTGAAGCTAATTTTTAAGAGGTGAGACTTAGAGAAGTTTGGTCATACAATAAAATCAAAGGTAAAGAAAGACTAATGTGCTTTTCCTAAAGTAAATGCAGTATGAAAGGTTTAGCATGTTGCCTTGCATTTTCATTAGTTTTCTGTTTGGCAATATAGTTGTTGCATTGTTCAAGGAATGTATTACAGTGAAACTTGAGAGTACTTTTTCACCTTTTCAGAATACCTTAAAGACTTCTTCCCCTCCCCACAGCAAAGCATTACAAAGACTTAATTTTTTTCACTTTCAAAATACAATCCTTGGTAATTCACTTTTGAGTAAAAAAAACAGTCTTTTTTATATGGGTTTCAAATGCTGCATTGGAAAGGGGGATCAAGGTGGTGGAGTAAGAGGATATGGAGCTCATCTACTCCTAAAAACATGAAAAATACATCCACATGAGGAAAAATTCTCACTGAAAACTAACTGGAATCTGGCAGAAAAACTCCTATACAACCAAGGCTGCAAGAAAGATTCCCACATAATTGGGTAGGATGGGAAGAAAAACATCAGGCTGAGATCTCTGCCCTTAGAAGGGAACTAAGAGGAAAAGGGAGATAGCATGGGTGGACACTCACCCTGGGGAGCCACAGACTGGGCATCCCAGTTCTGGGATCCTGTGTAGAGGAGACAGGCCTCCTTGGCTGCTTGGAGAACCAGTGGGACAAATAGAAAGGCTGGAGAAGCCTAGACTCGACTTGTGAGGAGTATGCAGGTACTGGCTTGCCATCAAAACACATATTTAAAAGGAACAGAGCCAGTTGGAGCCTGACCATCAGAGATTCTGCTCCAGCAACTTGAGAGCAGACTCCACCCCTGACAAGGCGGTGACTGCCACTGAGTAGAGAGGAAATCTAGCCTTAGACCCTGTGCAGCCTCTAGTTCCCCCAACACCAGCCACACTCCCTATCAAGGTGATAGTGGCTAGCATACCCTGAGGAAAAATGTGGCTGGCATCTACATCAAGTTCAGCCCTCACACCAGAGACAGTGGCATATACAGTCTACAGTGGGATGCTCCCAAATAAAAACATCCCTCAAGACCACAATGGATAACTATTTCACCTAAATTCATAGAGACAGAGAACATTAAGTAAAATGGTAAGGAAGAGGAACTACTCTCAAAAGAGCAAGAGAAAACCCCTGAAAAAATAAATAATGAAACAGAGATAATCAGTCTACCAGATAATTAATTCAAGAAGTTTGTTATAAAAATGCTAAATGAATTAAGAAAGAGAACTGATCTAAGCACAGGTCATTTTAACATGGAACTAGAATCCATAAAGAAGACCCAATAAAAAATAGATAATTCAACTTCTGAGATAAAACGCAGTCTAGAAGCAACGAATAGCAGACTGAATGACACAGAAGAACGCATAAGTGATCCAGAGGATAGACTAATGCAGATCACCCAATAAAGCAACAAATAGAAAGACAAATAAAAAAAAATGAAAGCAACATATGAGAACTTCAGGATAATATAAAACATGCCAATGTTTATATTAAAGGGGTTTCAGAAAGAGGAGAGAGAGAGACAAGGGGATCAAACATGTATTTGAAGAAAGTATGACTGAAAACTTTCCGAACCTAACGAAGGAAACAGATACAGAAAGTACAGAGGGTCTCAAACAAGATGAACCCAAACAGACCCACACCAAGACATATCATAATTAAAATGGCAAAAGGTAGTTAAAGGTAAAGAGAGAAGTCTAAAGGCAGCAATAGAAAACCAAAGAGGTATACACAAGGGAATCCCCATAAGGCTATCAGTTGATTTCTCTGCAGAAACTTTGCAGGCCAGAAGGGAGTGGCATGGTATATTCAAAGTGCTGAAAGGGAAAAACCTGCAATCTAGGGTACTCTACCCAGCAAGATTATCGTTTAGAATAGAAGGAGAGGTAAATAATGTCTCAGAAAAGCAAAAACTAAAAGAATAAAGCAATACTAAGCCTACCATAAAAGAAATGTTGAAAGGTCTTCTCTAAATGGAAAAGAAGTAAGAATCTACAGGAAAGGGAAAATCCCAATGGGAATGGTAAATATACAGTAAGGATTGAAGATCACTTTTAAAAAATTGTAAAAGCAACTATAAATACAATAAACAGTAAAGGGATAAGCATGAAGATATAAAATATGACCTCAAAAACACAAAATATGTGGGAGAGGAGTAAAAAATGTAGATCTTTTAGAATGTTTGAACTTCAATGATTATCAGTTTAAAGCAAGTAGATACAATTATGGGTCAACATATATGAACCCAGTGGTAACCACAAATCAAAACCCTACAGTAGAGGGTACTGTAAAAGAAAGGAAGAAAGGAATTCAAGCATACTACAAAAGAAAATCATCAAACCACAATGGCAGAAACAAAAAGAAGAGGAAATGAACAAAGAACTACAAAAACAACTGCCAAACAAGGAATAAAATGACATAAGTACATACCTATCAGTAATTACTTTAAATGTCAGTGGACTAAATGCTCCGATCAAAAGACATAAGGTGGCTGACTGGATTAGAAAACAAGAGCCTTCAATATGCTGCCTACAAGAGACTCACTTCGGGGTGAAAGATGTACACAGACCGAAAGTGAGAGGATGGAAAAAGATATTTCATGCAAACAGAAACAACAAGAAAGTGGGGGTAGCAATACTCATATCAGACAAGGTAGACTTTAAGACGAAAGCTATAATGACAGAGAAGGGATAAAGGAATCAATACAAGGGATTATACAATGAAGAAGGGATCAATGCAGGAAGAGGGTATTACACTCGTTAAGATATACACACCCAGTATAGGAACACCTAAATATACAAAGCAAATACTAACAGATGTAAAGGGAGAAACTGACAGTAATACAGTAATAGTAGGAGACATTAACACCTCACTGTCCTCAATGGACAGATCATCCAGACAGAAAATCAGTAAGGCAACAGAGGTCTCAAACGACACAGTAGATCACTTTGACTTAATTGATACCTACAGGACACCACATTCCCCCCAAAAATGTAGAATACACATTCTTTTGAAGTGCACATGGAACGTTCTCCAGGATAGATCACATACCAGGTTACAGAACAAGCCTCAACAAATTTAAGAGCATAGGAATTATATCAAGCATAATTTCCAACCACAACAGTATGAAACTAGAAATCAACTACAGGAAAAGAACAAACATGTAGAGACTAAACAATATGCTACTGAAAAACCAATGGGTGAATGATGAAATCAAAAAGGAAATTGGGAAATACCTTGAGACAAATGAAAATGAAAACACAACTTTCCAAAATCTATGGGGTGCAGCAAAAGCAATTCTAAGGGAAGTTTATAGTGATACAGGCCTTTCTTAAGAAACAAGAGATATCTCAAATGACAACCTAACCACCTAAAAGATTTAGAAAGAGAACACACAAAGCCCACAGTCAGTAGAAGGAAGGAAATAGTAAAGATTAGAGAGGAAATAAATTAATTAGAGATAAAACAATAGAAAAGATTAATGAAACCAAAAGGTGTTCTTTGAAAAGACAAATAAAATCGATAAACCTTTAGCCAGATTCACTAAGAAGAAAAAAGGATGCAAATGAGAAATGAAAGAGAATAAAAACAAAAATAAACAAATAGGACCTGTTCAAACTTATAAGCTTTTGCACAGCAAAGGAAACCATAAACAAAATGAAAAGGCAACCTACAGAATGGGAGGAAGTATTTGCAAATGATGTGACCAACAAGGGCTTAATTTCCAAAATATACAAACAGCTCATACACCTCAACAACAACAACAAAAAACAACCCGATTGAAAAATGAGCAGAAGGCCTAAATAGACATTTCTCCAAAGAAGAAATACACATGGCCAATAGGCACATGAAAAGATGCTAAACATCGCTAAGTATTAGAGAAATGCAAATCAGAACTACAATGAGGTACCACCTCACCCTTGTCAGAACGGCCATCATTAAAAAGTCTACAAATAACAAATGCTGGAAAGGGTGTGGAGAAAAGGGAACCCTCCTACACTTTTGGTGGGAATGTAAGTTGGTGCAGCCACTGTGGAAAACAGTATGGAGGTTCCTCAGAAAACTAAAAATAGAATCATCATATGTTCCAGCAATCCCACTCCTGGGCATATATCCAGACAAACCTATAATTCGAAAAGATACATGCACCTCTATGTTCATAGCAGCACTATTCACAATAGCCAAGACATGGAAACAAACTTTCATTGACAGATGAATGGATAAAGAAGATGTGGTACATATATACAATGGAATACTACAGCCATAAAAAAGAACAAAATAATGCCACATTTGCAGCAACTTGGATGCAGCTAGAGATTATCATACTAAGTGAAGTAAGTCAGAAAGAGAAAGACAAATACCATATGATATCATTTATATGTGGAACCTAAAATATGACACAAACGAACCTATCTATGAAACAGAAACAGAATTACGGACGTAAACAATAGACTGGTGATTACCAAGGGAGAGAGGGGTGGGAGAGGGATGGATTGGGAGTTTTGGATTAGCAGATGCAAACTGGTATATATAGAATGGATAAACATTTATGTCCTACTGTATAGCACAGGGAACTATATTTTATATCCTGTGATAAACCATAATGGAGAAGAATATGAAAAAGAATGTGTATATATGTATAACTGAGTCACTTTGCTGTACAACAGTAATTAACACAACATTGTAAATCAACAATACTTCAATTAAAAAAATACCAAAAAACAAAACAAACAAATAAAAAAAGAAATGAAAGAGGAGAAATAGCATCTGATACCACAGAAATACAGAAAATCATAAGAGAATACCATGAACAGGTATGTGCCAACAAATCGGACAACCTAGAAGAAATGGACAAATTTCTAGAAACGTACAGCCTGCCAAGACTGAGTCAAGAAGAAACAGACAACTTGAACAGACTGAACACTAGAAGTGAAGTTGAGTCTGTAATTAAAAAAAAAAAAGCTCGCAGCAAACAAAAGTCCTGGACCAGATGGCTTTGCAGGGGAATCCTGCCAAACATATAAAGAACTTATACCTATCCTTCTTAAGCTATTCCAAAAAATTGAGGAGGAGGGAACACTCCGAAATTCATTTTATGAGGCCACCTGATACCAAAACCAGACAAAGACATTATAAAAAATTACAGGCCGGTATCTTTGATGAATATAGATGCAAAAATCCTCAACAAAGTATAAGCAAACGAAATCCTACAATACATAAAAAGGATCATATACCATGATCAAGTTGGATTTATTCCAGGGTCACAAGGATAGTTCAGCATACACAAATCAATGTGATACACCGCATTAGCAGAAGGAAAGACAAAAGTCACATGATCATCTCAACAGATGCAGAAGCAGCATTTGACAAAATTCAGCATCCATTCATGATGAAAACTCCCATCAAAGTGGGTATAGAGGGAACATATCTCAACATAGTAAAGGTAAAACAAACACACAGCCAACGTAATACTCAACAGTGAAAAGCTGAAAGCCTTCCTGCTAAATTCAGAAACAAGGCAAGGATGCTCACTCTCACCACTTCTGTTTAACATGGTATTGGAAGTCCCATCCACAGTAATCAGAAAAGAAAAATAAATAAAAGGTATACAGATTAGTAGGGAAGAGGTAAAACTGTCACTCTTTGCAAATGACATGATACTCTATATAGAGAATACTAAATTCTCTGCTGAGAAACTACTAGAACTAATAAATGAATTCCGGAATGATGCAGGATACAAGATTAATATACAGAAATCTGTTGTGTTCCTATACACTAATAATGAAATATCAGAAAGAGAAAGTAAAAAAGACAATTCTGTTTAAAATCACATCAAAAAAATAAAATTACTAGGAATAAAATTAAGCAAGGAAGTGAAAGAACTTTACTTTGCAAACTGTAAAACTCTGATGAAGGAAATTGAAGATGATTCAAAGAAATGGAAAGATATCCCAGGCTCTTGGATTGGAAGAATTAATATTAAAATGGCCATACTATCCAAAGCAATCTACAGATTTAAATGCAGTCCGTATCAAAGTACCCAGGACATTTTCTGCAGAACTAGAACAAATAATTCTAAAATTTATATGGAACTACCAGAGACCTCAAATTGCCAAGGCAATCCTGAGACAAAAGAATAAACTGGAGGTATAACCCTCCCAAACTTCAGACTATACTACAAAGCTACAGTAATCAAGACAGCATGGTATTGGCACAGAAACAGGCACATAGATCAATGGAACAGAATAGAGAGCCCGGAAATAAATCCATGCATCTACAATCAATTAATCTACAACAAAAGAGGCAAGGTATGCAATGGAGAAAAGACAGTCTCTTCAACAAGTTGTGCTGGGAAAGCTGGACAGCCATGTGTAAAACAATGAAATTGTAACATTCCCTCACACTATATACAAAAATAAACTCAAAATGGTTTAAAGACCTAAATGGAAAATCTGAAACCATAATACTCCTAGAAGAGAACATAGGCAGAACACTCTTTGATATAAATTGTAGCAAAGTTTTCTTGGATCAGTCTCCTGAGGCAAAAGAAATAAGAGCAGAAATAAACAAGTGGGACCTAATTAAACTTAAAAGTTTTGCACAGCAGAAAACGAAGAGTACCTATGGTATGGGGAAAAATATTTGCAAATGATGTGACCAGCAAGGGGTTAATATCCAAAGTATACAAACAGCTCATACAATTCAATATTGAAAAACAAAACAAAACAAAACCCAAACCACTCAAAAAATGCGCAGAAGAATTGAATAGACATTTTTCAAAGAAGATATGCGGATGGGTAACAGGCACGTGAAAAGGTGCTCATCATTGCTAATTATTAAGAAATGCAAATCAAAACCACAATGAAGTATCACCTCACACTTGTCAGAATGGCTACCATTAAAAAGTCTAGGGCTTCCCTGGTGGCGCAGTGGTTGAGTCCGCCTGCCGATGCAGGAGACACGGGTTCGTGCCCCGGTCCGGGAAGATCCCACATGCCGCGGAGTGGCTGGGCCCGTGAGCCATGGCCGCTGAGCCTGCGCGTCCGGAGCCTGTGCTCCGCAACGGGAGAGGCCACAACAGTGAGAGGCCTGCGTACCGCAAAAAAAAAAAAAAAAAGTCTACAAATAAGTGTTAGAGAGGATGTGGAGCAAAGGGAACCCTTGTACACCATTGGAGGGAATGTAAATTGGTGCAGCCACTGTGGAAAACAGTTTAGAGGTTCCTTAAAAAACTAAAAATAGAACTGCCATATGAGTCAGCAGTTCCACTCCTGGTTATATATCTGGAAGAACGAAAACACTAATTTGAAAGGACATGTGCACCACAATGTTCATAGCAACACTATTTACAACAGCCAAGATTTGGAAGCAACTCAAGTGCTTGTCAGCAGATTATTGAATTAAGAAGATGTATATAGCACAGGAACTACACTCAACATCTTGTAATAACCTATAATGGAAAATCTGAAAATATATATATGTATATAACTAAATCGCTTAGCTGTACACCTGGAGTTAACACAATATTGTAGGTCAACTATAGTTCAGTTTCAAAAAAAGGATGTCTTGTGTATACACACACATAGAGACACATACACACACACCAAGGAATATTACTCAGCCATAAAAGAAAAATAATGCCATTTGCAGCAATGTGGATGGACCTAGAGAGCATTATGCTTAGACAAATACTGTATGATATCACTTACATGTGGAATCTAAAAAATAATACAAATGAATATATCAATATATGCAAAACAGAAACAGACTCACAGATATAGGAAACAAACTTTTGGTTACCAAAGGAAAGAGGGAAGGGAGGAGGGACAAATTTGAGGTATGGAATTAATAGATATAAACTACTATATATAAAATAGATAAGCAACAAGGATATACTGTATAGCACAGGGAACTATATCCAGTATCTTGTAGTAATAGATTATAACAAAAATACTGAATCACTATGCTGTATACCTGAAACTAACAGAATATTATAAATTAATGGTACTTCAGTAAAAAAGCATTTAAAAAGAAAAAAAGTCACATTATTATAACAGGAAAACATGTCCTTTGTTTCTAAAGAGAAAAAAAATAGGAAAGGATAATATTTACATAAATTTGGTAGACCATCTATCTTTACTTCACTGATCATATGAAGCATGACATTTATTATCAGCTTCCAGGTGAAATATCATATTCCTTAAAAGGCAGGAAGTAAAGAACTAGAGGAGTTATTTTAGGGTAGATGGAGTATCAAATTACTTTGGTTAGAATTTAGCCAGGGCAGAAGGTTAGTGTCTGTGTAGGAGTATTTCTCTACTTGGCATAGTTTTCATGGATATGATTTTACTGTTTCCTGAAAAGTGACTGAGTATGATTTATTTATAAAATAAGTTCAGATTTATTTAGTAAATATTCATTGAGCACCTATTATATGCCAGGTACTATGTTAAGGGATAGATATCAAGAAAATAGGAGACTGTACCTGCTTTCTAGAAGTTTACAGTCTGGTACAAAAGAAGTGCTTTTTTGTAAGCATGATAGTAGAGATGCACTTTGTTACCAATATTCCGTATGCACTTAAAAACTAGATAGTTGTGGGGCTTCCCTGGTGGCGCAGTGGTTAAGAATCCGCCTGCCAATTCAGGGGACACGGGTTCAAGCCCTGGTCCGGGAAGATCCCACATGCCGCGGAGCAACTACGCCCGTGCGCCACAACTACTGAGCCTGCGCTCTAGAGCCCACAAGCCACAACTACTGAAGCCCGCGTGCCACAACTACTGAAGCCCAGCTGCCTAGAGCCCGTGCTCCACAGCGAGGGAAGCCATCGCAATGAGAAGCCTGCGCACCGCAACGAAGAGTAGCCCCCGCTCGCCGCGACTAGAGAAAGCCCGCGCGCAGCAACGAAGACCCAATGCAGCCAAAAATAAATAAATAAATTTATTTTTTTAAAAACAAAAAACTAGATAGTTGTGGAAAAAAATGTTCATATGGGGCTTCCCTGGTGGCACAGTGGTTGAGAGCCCGCCTGCCAATGCAGGGGACACGGGTTCGTGCCCCGGTCCGGGAGGATCCCACATGCCGCAGAGCGGCTGGTCCCCTGAACCATGGCTGCTGAGCCTGCGTGTCCGGAGCCTGTGCTCCACAACGGGAGAGGCCACAGCAGTGAGAGGCCCACGTACCGCAAAAAAAAAAATTCAGAGATAAACACACTTGTATGGTGATTATAATTAATACTCTTTATACCAGAGAATAAGGGAATTAGCAAAATAAGCCAACAAACCAACCATGGGTTATATGTGTTTGTAAGAACCAGAAAAAGTTAAAATGATGGAAAGTTTTTTTTTTTTTATTAGTGAAATTCAAAAATGATTATTTTGGAATTAGGAGTCCACCTTTTCTCTCTCCCTTCTTTAATAACATATAGGGCCTGTTATCATATCATTTTAGTCAGATTGTTTCTCTCTTTGTTTCTCTATTATCCTTCCCTTTCAAGATTTTAAGTTCTTTGAGAGCAAAGACTCCTAGTTGTTTTGTATTCCTCATAACACCTGCAGGTTACAGTGTTAAATAACGAGCAGACAGATGCTCAATACAAATTTGCTAAAGCAAAGTGGATTTTTTTTTTTTGTCAAAAAGGACATTTCAAAAATATGATAGTCAGTATTGGTGATGTCAATGTTAAGGGTGGAGTTTATCCTGTGTGGTGGGTTAAAATAGCTTCTGGTCTACAATAAGTAGAACATTTCAGTAATTTGAATTCTACAGATTCTGAATTGGCTATGTATGTATGTTTTCTTTTTCTATTGGTAGTCTAGTAATTCTTAGATATTCAAGTATATCAGAGTCTCAGATTAGTAGATGGACTTAGAATAATAATATTGTTAAATGGACAGTATAGTGGTGTTGAGGAGAGGAAAAAGATGAATATGATGCTCACATAGCTCTTTCCCTTTTTCCTCTTTCTTCTTTGTTCCTTATCTTCTCCTTTTAATGTAGAATTAAAGGGGAAAGTTATGATGCTGAACAGTTTTGAATTGGAGAATACAGGTTTGCAGTATTCTGAGGCAACCCTAATAAATTCTTTCAGTGCTTAGCAGTCTGTTAGGACCCTAAGCATATTTGCTAAAGTTAACTGTGTGTAGTCCTATTTTTTTTCTCTCTGATCACCTCCCTTTCTGAGCTTCCGTTCATCTCTAGACTCCTATACTTTTGTGATTTTCGTTAATTCATTAGCAATTTAAAAAAATTTCCTTTTATGCCAGAACATATACCAGGTCCTGAGATAAGTTTGTACACAAGATAGAGCCCCTGAACCCTTTCAGGGGAGTATTTAATCTAATGAGAGGATAAAAACAAATACAAATCAGTTGTGAGTGACAAAGATACTCTGAGAGTAAATAGAGGGTGCAGTGGGAGTCTAGAAGGGGGCACCTAACACAGTCTTGTTATTTAGGGAAAGTTTTATAAGAGGAGATGATTTGTTTCTTGAGGGTGTCATGCTGTCTCTCATCTTCTAAAGTTACCTATCACAAGAAGCTCTGTAAAATTTCCTTACTTCCTTCCCCATCTCAAAGTAATTTGCTGGTCTATTAAACCAAAACAAAATTCACACAAAGACGTCATAAATGAGAATTGATCCTTCTGAGGAGCATTTACATTAATGATAGGAGTTCGTTAACACAAATGTATTTTTTTTTTTCTTTTTTGTGGTACACGGGCCTCTCACTGCTGTGACCTCTTCCGTTAAGGAGCACAGGCTCCGGATGCTCAGGCCCAGCGGGCATGGCTCACGGGCCCAGCTGCTCCGCGGCACGTGGGATCTTCCTGGTCCAGGGCACGAACCCGTGTCCCCTGCATCGGCAGGTGGATTCTCAACCCCTGCGCCACCAGGGAAGCCCCCACAAATGTATTTTTAATTGATGGCATGGGTAAATGAGTAATATATTTCTGAGCAGGAAAATCCAAGCACAACCCACCCCTAGTCATAATAAAATAATACCTAACATTTATGAACCCTTAGTATTTGTCAGGCATTAAGCTAAATACTTTAGGTACATTATAGTCAAGTGAAATACATAAACATAGCAAACTCTTAACCCCCACTACTCCTCTCCCTCATTGTGTACAAGTACCCGATTCACTACAGGGACCTGGAAGAAAGTCTGCTTGAGAAGCCCAGTGGCTTAGCGCAGGAAACATCAATATTAGAATCCTTCAGTTCACTCATTTTCAGCCCTTTGGAAGTGAGATGAGATAACTGGGAGGGATGATTATAGCACGAAAAATATATATATTCAGTGCTGCAGTTGTCTTGACTTTTAAAAATTCAAAGTATGTAATTTATTTTGAAATTTCAAATGACTGTAAAGAAAGGCATCAGATGTTTATGTTTCTAAAAGTGGGTGTTCATTTTAAAAGATTCCTGTAAAACATTATTCTCTGATACTTATATTTATTGTATTATGTACTAGAAATTTATAAAGAATGTCTTTTTCCTTGATTTTATGTATTTATACCCATTCTATTTAGAGTTTTTCCTAATTAGTTGAAGGAAGCAACATTAAACAAAAGAAAAATGGTTAAATTCTGATGGGTTATCTTTCCTCTGACCCCATTGCAGTTTCCTATTTTGTAGGAGTGGTGACACTGTGAATTCAAATACTGTTTAGTACTTAGTAGTCTCTAGAATTGAGGTCTCACTCAATTTTTAAATGTTGAAAATTAACTTTTTTGAGATCTAATTTACATAAAATAAGATGCACTCATTTTAAGTGTACAGTTCACTGAGTCTTGACAGATGAATACTCATGTAACCATTACCTTAATTAATGTATAGAACATTTCCATCAACCCAAAAAGTTCCTTCATGTCTCTTTGCAGTCATTCTTACCTCTCCACCCCATCCTGCCGCTAGGCAACCACTAATCTGCTTTTCCTTACTAGTTTACTTTTTGCCTGTTCTACACTGGAATCATGTAGTGTGTACTCTCTTTTGTATCTGCCTTCTTTTGCTTAACATGATGTTTTTGTGATTCATCCGTGTTTGTTGCCTGTGTGAGTAGTTCCCTTTTTTTCTTGCTAAGTAGTATTTTATTGTAATGGCTGTACCACAGTTTGTTTATCCATTTGTCTGTTGATGGACAATTGAGTTGTTTCTAGTTTTTTTCTCTTATGAGCAAAACTGCTGTGAACATTTGTTTACCAGTCTTTATGTGGACATGAGTTTTCATTTATCTTAGGAGTGAAGTTGCTGGGTCATATGTAAATATATACTTGCCTTTATAAGAAATTTCCACCATTTTACATTCCCACCAGCAATGTATGAGAGTTCTAGTTGTTCCACATCCTTGTTAGCACTTGGTATTTATCAGTCTTTTAATTTTTAGCCATTCCAGTTAGTGTATAGTGGTATCTCATTATGGTTTTAATTTGCATTTTCCTGAAGACTGCAAATGTTGAGCACCTTTGCATGTGCTTATTGGCCATTGGTGTATCTTTCTTTGTTCAAATCTTTTGTCCCTTTAAAATGTGTCTTCCATTATTGGGTTGTAGAGTTGTTTTTTTAAATATATGTCTGGGTACAAGTGCTTTATCAGATAATTTGTAATGCAAATATTTTCTCCCAGTCTGTGCTTGCCTTTTCATTTTCTTATCAGTGTCTTTAGGAAAGCAGCTATTTAAAATTTTGAGTCCCATTTACCAGTTTTTTCTTTTATGGATGCATTTTGCATCCTAAAAGATCTCTGCCTATCCTAAGGTCTTGAAGCTTTTCTCCTATGTTTTCTTATGAAAAGTTTTGGCTTTTATGTTCAGGTCCATAATTTGCTGTAAATTAATTTTTGTGTAGGGTTATAAATTAAGGTTCAAGTTTGTGTTTTCTATTCTGGGATCCAGTTATTCTAGTTTTTCATCTGTAGTAGGCTCATACTTGTGTCATTTCATTAACAACAAGAAATATGCCTATATATTCATTAACGTGCAATCTTTAGCATTTCCTTTGTTTTGTACATCAGACTTATTTAAAAGATCATGGCTCTTTGTATAAAAATCTTAATTTTGAAGTAGTTTTTGTTTTTTAATCATTATACTTGTGTTAGTTTACATGTTTTGCATACTGATTTTTGGTAAAACACTTAGATTCTGAAAAGCTGGAAGTATACATTAAATCTTTGGCTAACAAAGAGTTCAGGATCTTCTGATCTTGATCTACGATAAAACAGCCCTGGGCACTAATCAGGGTTCTGTTTTGGGACGTCCCTGTTCCTTTGGTTGTGGTCTTCTTTTTCTCACCTTGCCTTGACAATTTTTGTTTGCTATTTAACTAGAAGGAAAACAAATTCTCTGTAGGAATCAGGTAAGTATATGAAAGAAATCAAAGAGTTGGTTGAACTCACAGGTTCTTTCTTTATCTTTCCTACCTTTTTTTCTCTTTTCTTTTTATTTTTTCTACAAGCCAAAGTCTTTCTTCCCTTGGACTTTTCCTTTTCTTTCCTTTGGACTTTTCCTTTTCTTTCTCCCTTTCAGGAGAAGAGCTGCAGGTGCTCTATAAGCACCTCCTTCTTTTTTATAGTCTGTTTTTCTGAGTATATTTTATTGAGAGTAAGGTTGGACTTCTCTAGAGTTTACCATGGGATGCTTCTAGCCTAATGTCCCAAAATATTTGATTATCTTGGGTTTAAACACCAGTTAGAGCACCAAAAACACAGGGAGGTGGGGGAGGATTTTATATTACAAATTAATTGCATAGATGTGAATGGGCATTCTGTCTGTCTCCTCTCTAATACTTCATATTTTCCAGTTTGCCTTAGCTGTTTTTAATCTTGGAGCAATTCTGCTGTACCTCCCCTGTGAGAAACCAGTATATATGATTCTTTGTGATATTCTTGTGTTTGTTTTGCTTATGGGGTTAGTGCTCTTATTTTTTATATGGGTTTCATGTGCTACCTTGTGTTTCTCCAGACAGACTACAGTTCATTACTAATATGTAATTATTGTCTTTTTCTCTGTTTTCTCTTTCCTTCTCTCTTTACCCTTTGGTTCTTGTGCAGGTCTTGTTCAGCGTTGTGTGATCATCCAGAAGGATGACAATGGATTTGGGCTGACGGTCAGTGGAGACAATCCAGTGTTCGTACAGTCTGTCAAAGAAGGCAAGGCATTTTTAAAAACAGTCTTGTCACTTGGGAGCAGAGTAAGAATAGAATAGTTTAAAAATGTCTATTGCTTAGAATAAAATAATCACATACATTACAGGTCATATGGCCTTATTGTGCTAGAGTTGTCTCTAGTGTTACGGTTATAGGCATGAATTTACCCCAGTTGATTTTCTTTTGTACTTTATGGAAAGAAAACAGTTCTTATATTGTTTTAGAAATCATATGACTCCTTAGTCATGATACTTTACTCATCATCACTTATAGAAGTTTGTGGAATTTTATTTCTTAATGGCACCAGAGATATTTGGGTAGAGACAGATTAAAGAAGGGGCTGTAGACTCAAAAATATCCATCCTTTTCTCCCAAATGACAGTAATATCTTGAACTACTATTACCATGTATTGAATACTTCCTTTATCTTGGTTGCTGTAATTTGAGGTAGGTATTTTTTATCTCTATATTACAGGTGATATCGAGGCTTAGAGTAAAAAAAAACATAAAATCTGTCCATGGTCATCCAACCAACTAGTGAGTGGCAGAGGCAGGATTTGGACCTAAGTCTGCCTGACTTTACAATCCATGTATTTAACCATTCTGTTACACTGCCTCTTTTCAAGAAGATTATCAGTGAAGGTAAATGAATTGCATTTTAAGAATTAATTTCTCTTACAGATGGAGCAGCCATGCGGGCTGGCGTACAGACAGGTGATCGAATCATCAAGGTAAGGAAAAGGCTATTATGGAATTTACGATAGAATTAAGAAACAGCATATATTAGCCATATCTTGATTTTTTTAACTTGATTTTTTTAGCTTTGATTTTTATTAAAAGCTACAGATTATATATGATGGATTTATTGACTATAAAAACTTATTTCATTCATTCTAAAATTAACGTTACCCTTTACTGAAAAGCATAATAAAAGGCTTGAATAAATGGAGTCATAACTCGCTGTTGTAAAGATCATATTTCTCCAAGTTAATCTCTTAGCAAGAAATTCCCTCAAAATTTATTAATAAATTTGGGGAGGTGTGCCATTCCTTGTCAAGCTTCCAAATGATTATTTGTTCTAAGTGAACTTTGCAAAGGTATTATGTGTATGGATAAGTGTGAGGTGAGATGGTGCAGATTAATTTGAAGCAAGTGACTCTATTATACCTATGGACCTATCTGTGGAACACAATAGAGAGTCCAGAAACAGCCCTTAAGTTCTGATCAGTAGGGAAAGAATGGATTAGTCACTAATTACTCTTAAGACAA
Source organism: Pseudorca crassidens (assembly GCF_039906515.1). Taxonomy (NCBI): domain Eukaryota; kingdom Metazoa; phylum Chordata; class Mammalia; order Artiodactyla; family Delphinidae; genus Pseudorca; species Pseudorca crassidens. Next base: position 97,391,674 of record NC_090304.1, read on the forward strand.
CTAACTAATGTGATTACTTAAAATCAAATTACTATACAGGAAAAGACACCATGAACATATTTACAAAGAACTATCTGGAAATAAATATTTGAAACATATTACAGAATATGATAGCCTTAATTGTAAAGAGCACTTTCAAATTACTAACAAAAGTATAGATAGTCTGACAGAAAAAAGGGCAAAGAATTTTATAAGGCAATTCTCCAAAGTAATTGAAATAATATATCAATGAGGGTATGTCCAACCTCACTGATAAGAAAGAAGTAGAAATTAAATGATAGGTGAAAATATATTTGGTTGTCAGAAATGTTAAAGATTAATGATACACATTTGGCATAGTTTGGGTGTGGTAAAATGGCTACTCTCATAAACTTGTTGTGAATATAAATTAGGTGAAATCTGTTTGGATGGAAATTTGTGAATATGTATCAAAAGTTACATATTTTAAAAAAGTATATAACCTTTGACCACAATTTTGCTTTTAGGAGCTTATCTAAGGTAATAGATGTTTAAATGTGAAGCGATACGTGTACAGGAAAATTCATTTAAGCTTTATTGTATCGAAAACTTGTAAACAATCTAAATATGCGTATACTGAGGGCTAAAGAAATAAATTGCATTTCACCTCCAGCTTTTAAAAAGAATAGATTAGGTCTGTTTGTACCTATATTGAAAGACGTCCATAATGTAATAAAACAGTGCTTTTTTATTTGCAGGAAAAGGCAGTTACAAAGTATATGTATGTGTGTCTGTGTATCTGGTGTGTGTATGCTAGAATATGTCTCAGATTAAACATCATGCTTAACAGTGATCATCTCTGGTGGGCATGACAAGTGTACTTTTACTTCTATTTTATACCCCGATATATTTGAACTTGTGAAAATTAGTGTTACTTGCATCAGAGAAAAAATAATGTTAGATTCATGTTTGATATTTTTACCTTAATTTGTTTGGTTTAGTGGAAACTTTGGATAACACGTCCTACATTTAGCGTGTCTGAAAATTAATTTTCTTTGTAAAGGTTAGGTGATGATTGGAAAACTAATAGTAAATTGAATATTATTGGAGAAATATTGCTTATTCATCTTTTAAAAAATTTATTATGCCTTTGGAAAATCAGCGAATTTGTAATTAAAAGCAAAGGGAGTTTTTAATTTGCAAGGGTTCTTCACTGTGAAGGATTTGCAGATCTGTTGCATAGTATGTTTTGTCATTTTTCATGGTGAATAAGTTATAATAGTTATAACATCCTTTTTATTTTTTTAAGCATCTTTATTGGAATATAATTGCTTTACAATGGTGTGTTAGTTTCTGCTGTATAGCAAAGTGAATCAGCTATATGTATACATATATCCCCATATCCGCCCCCCCACCCCAGCTCTTGCATCTCTTTAAATCAAGGCCTTTTTTTGTGCTCAAGTTCATTTTGTTGCTGAGTATACCTTATAGAATAGTGGTAAAAGTGACTATTGAACCAAATATATATGCATTTTAATATAGTCCTGTTTACTATGTTATAATTGGTTGTATTACATATGATAATTCCTGAAGTCAGTTTAATTGTCTCAACTAGAATTATCTGACAGACACTATTTTCATTTTCTTACAGGTGAATGGAACTCTGGTGACTCATTCAAACCATCTGGAAGTGGTGAAGCTAATCAAATGTAGGTGAATGTTATCCTCAGTTTTGTTTTCTGAAACCCTTATAGCAAAGATAAGCAAACATTTTCTGCAATAGGCCGGATAGTAAATTTTTTAGGCTTTGTGGGTCAGATAATCTACTACTCGACTCTCATTGTAATGTGAAAGCAGCCATAGACGATGCATAAATGAATGGGTATGGCTGTGTTTCAGTAAAACTAAATATTTGCCAAAACAATCTGTGGGTTGAATTTAGTCCCTTGGCTGGAGTTTACTGACCCCTGTATTAAAGGAAAGTCTGAGGTGAAAATTCTTAATTTACTAATAACTATCTTTAGTCCACTTCATTTATGTGGTTGATGATAATATCCTTGTTATTCTTGGTAATAATGAAAGTATATTTGAAAGAAATGCATGAGTTGACCTGAAAGAGAAGAGGTTGAGAAATCAGACACAGTGGCCTGGATGAACTGAAATGGAACTTTCAAAATCATGTAGCATAATCATGTTCCCTCAGATAAGTAAATGATTAAATAATCCAGGGGAGTGTTCTTCTCTTGGAAATCTCCAGGGTTAAGAATTTGTAGTCTTCTGCATCAGACTATTTCACAGTGTAATAGACTACAGTTAAGAGATAGTTGTTTATGGCCAAGCAGAAACACTACTTTTTTATTTAATATTACTTCTTTTCATTAAGTGGACATCTTTAGAATAAATTTAATAAACAAATCCTTCTTGGCCTTATTATTGCTCAGATAAAGCAACCTGTGAATCCCTTTATCTCTTCATCAGAGTACCAGTGCTCTAAAATGATCACTTTGATCTTAGTTCTTAACTTTAGTACATTTTAAAAAGCAATGGGATGATCAGAATTAGATCCTCATACTAGAATAAATTTGATTACTTATTTAATGAGATTGTGATTTATGAATTTTTATGTGCTACATAAATATGATGGTTTATGATAATAAATATATGCTTGGTAACTGACTGTTGCAGAGTATGAAAAGATTATTTCTTTAGCTTTTTAGGTTATATATTTTACTTGTTCCAATATCAATTTTACTTAAAAAATTAAATCCTAAGACTGTAGCAATAGATTACTTATCCAATAACAAGAGCCTAGCTAAAAACTCAAAATAAGCATAAAACACTCTGAGTATCGAAAACAGATATAAATTTGAAATGCCTAAACCCTGTGGGCTATACTTGTAGTAGAGCTCCCTCATGTCCTACTCTTCAATGCATATTCTAGACATAATAAAAGTGATTTCAAATCAAACCAGTTTAAAAACATCTAAAGAAGAGAAGGGAAGAACGAGGAGGCTATGAGAACCAAGCACATGGATAAGTCAATAAGATATATTAGATGACTTTGTGACAGAGAGAAATATGACTGAAAAACTTTAAAAAGTGTATGTGCTTAAAATCTCCCCAGTATCACAGCATTTGTGATCATTAAGTATAAAAAATTTTTTAGAACCCCAAACACTGTGAAATAATTACCAGCGAGTTTCATGGGAGGATTAAATTGGGAGAAAAAGTATGAAATACAATTTAAAGTTCTACTGAAAAGTCTAAGAGAAAGATTTTGTCATTAAAGGTCAGTTATCTAGAAAAGTTTTTTATGTGGAAAGCATTATTTCTTCTTGATTCTAGATAACTCATGAATGTCTGTTTCAGAGTCTTTCTGGTTATGGGTAATTTTGCTTTCCATAGTTTTTTCCCTGTAAAATGCCTAGTGAATTTGTCTTCTCCAAATTTTTAAAATTAAAACTCACAACTTATTTGTTGTGGGTTTTTTCTTCTGCTTTTTGTCGGATATTTCTTGTCACACACATTTTTTAAAGTTAATTTAAAATTGTATCATTACAGAAAATTAGTTAAACCTTGTCTAATTAGTATCATCTTAATATGGTGATTTTTAAAATTTGCATTTGAGAAATTGATTGAACATAGCCGTTAGTAGATAGTTGATAATAACTTATTCTTCTCTAAATTAAAAAAAAATTACTGGAGTTATAAATCTTACTTGCTTTTAAGTAATATCTGACCTTATGAGTAAGTGATTTGCTATCTGAAAATTGCATTGTTCTTTTAGAATTTTAGGGGAGCCATAAAAGAGAAATGACAAATAGGATTCTTTTTCTGTGGAGAAATGATTAGCAGATGATGAAACTTTCTCATATAACTGGATCTTTTAGAACTATCAAAGATTGAGTAGTAAAAATTTTTTGACAGTGTTATTTTCCCTTCCCTCCCCTTTCTTCCATCTGCCCACCCCAAGCGGGTTCCTATGTAGCTCTCACTGTTCAGGGACGCCCACCTGGGTCGCCCCAGTTTCCACTTGCTGATTCTGAAGTAGAGCCATCAGTCGTTGGACATATGTCTCCCATCATGACATCCCCTCATTCACCTGGAGCATCTGGGAATATGGAGAGAATTACTAGTCCTGTGCTCATGGGGGTAAGAGTGGGAAAACGTCTTTGTAAATGCTCAGTTGTATAATAATGCTTTTGCTTCATGTTGAGTTTCAAAGTGTTGAGTTGATAAACAAATTTAAGTTTAAGATTCTAGAAAATAACTTGCTGATAAAAATAATTACCTAATAATTTGGAATGATTACAGGGTATTGAGATAGCAGATATAATTCAACAAATATTTAACACCTGCCATATACAAAACAGGGTGCCACTCACAAAAATATAATTAAGATATCCTATGTTCCAGGTCCTTTGTTATCTTAGAATATATACTCTAAGAGGACAGGGTCTTTTTGTTTATTTTATTTATTGTTGTGTCCCCAGAGCCTGAAATATTGCTTGGCATATAGTACTAAGTACTTAATAAACCTTTGTTGTTTGAGATTGAATCAAGAGTATACAAGTAATTTTACTACAGAGGCAGCTGTAGACATTATGAGAAGGAAAATATTAAGTTCTATGAGATTTCAAAGGAGGGAGAAAGCACATCCAGTTGTGATAAGGAGTGACTTTATGGAAAGCTATTATTTAAATTGAGCCTTGAAAAACAGTTAACATTCTAATGGTGGCAGTGGGGAGGAAGGCAACCCAGGTAGAGGAAGCAGGATTAACAGACGTAAAGAGCCAAGAAAGCATCAAGTATTTTGGGGAAATAGCCAGGACTCTTGTTTGGCTGGTTGCCTGTTAAAGATTTATGAAGTAGGAGATGAGGAAAAAGTAGAAAAAAGTAAGACTATTTATTTTGAAAAGTCACAACTACGAGGCTAATTTACAAGTAACTGAATGGGCAGTAAGAATATATTACAAATTCTTTGAGGAAGAGAGTGATGTGATTATAACAGGATTTTAGGAAGACTTATTTGATAAAATATTATAGGGTTGTAAAACAAGGAGAAATGACAGGAGATGAATTAGGGATCTGTCTTAATACTTCAGGTAGGAAATACTGGGAATTTGAACCATGCACGGGGGTTGATAGTAAAAATCCAAAGGAGGGAAAGTGTAAGATATTATTCTTTTTTTCTTTCTTTTTTTAAAAATATTTATTTATTTATTTATTTATTTTTGTCTCCGTTGGGTCTTTGTTGCTGTGCTTGGGCTTTCTCTAGTTGCGGTGAGCAGGGGCTACTCTTCGTTGCGGTGCGCAGGCTTCTCATTGCGGTGGCTTCTCATTCAGAGCACGGGCTCTAGGCGTGCAGGCTTCAGTAGTTGTGGCACGTGGGCTCAGTAGTCGTGGCTCACGGGCTGTAGAGCACAGGCTCAGCAGTTGTGGCACACGGGCTTAGTTGCTCCATGGCATATGGGATCTTCGTGGACCAGGGCTCGAACCCGTGTCCCCTGCATTAGCAGGCAGATTCTCAACCACTGTGCCACCAGGGAAGCCCAAGATATTAGTCTTATACTTAAGGCAACTTCATTTTTTCAACTAATATCAATATTTAATGTTTTTTGAACGTAGTTTAGCAAAAGTGAAATAGAAGAGTTGACATTTCCCTGTAACCTTTTATCTTTAAGTGTCACGTTTAAAAGTTTGTCTTCATAACCACCAGAAATAAGAAAATCCTGATAGGTATTGAAAATTGGAGCTGAGATGTAACATTGTACGACTCATTTTCGATACTTAGTTTCACTTTCCTTGTATTGGTTCTTGTCTTTTTGTTTGTTTTTTTGTCTTTTTCTAGGAGGAAAACAATGTGGTTCATAACCAGAAAGTAGAAATTCTGAGAAAAATGTTACAGAAAGAACAGGAACGGCTACAGGTACTAAGTTAGAAATGGGGCTGTTTTATAGGCTAGTAAAAATGTGAGTGGGCATAGTTGAGTTGGTATTTATTATAATCATAATTAAGCACTATTGTAATCAACGCCATCAGCTATTTTATTGATTAAGAATAGACTTTTAAAGATTTTCTTGACATAAGTAATTAATTCTTGAAATATTTTTATAACTTTTCAGTTATTGCAGGAAGATTACAGCCGAACACCTGCCCAAAGATTGCTAAAAGAGATCCAAGAGGCCAAGAAACACATTCCTCAACTGCAAGAGCAGTTATCCAAAGCCACAGGCTCTGCTCAGGTAGCATCGCTATTAAAAGTGCTACCCAACCTTTTGCAGGAGAATTTTCTTCTGGGAATGTGTCAGAGAGTGTTGCAGTTGCCTTTTTTTAAAGTTATTTTTTCTAGCATAGGCCAACAAGAGGTCCTGTGTTGGATGTTACAGAAATAATGATTAACTAAAAGAAATGTGGGCTTCTCATTGTTTGCTTGCTCATGATACCATGCTTCTTTGTTCCACAGTAATTTTAGAAAGAATTGAGTGTTTTTGCTTTGATATCACAGATTACAAAAATATATTTAGATACATATATTTACATTTTTGAGATGTATTCTGCCATTGTAAAACAGAACGGCAGTTATCTTTTTAAGTAGGGACGTACGATTTTTCTTATTTAATCTGCACAACACCCTTTGAGATTAGATGTTACTGTTGTTTCCCCCCATTTTACATAAACACTTAGAGAAACTCAGAGAAATTAAATGACTTGTCTGAGGTCATGTAGCTCAAACGTGATGGAACTGGTATTTAAACCCAGTCTGATGAATTCAAAGCACATTCATATTAATAACTATTTTTATTCTAATTTTAAAATAGATTTCAATAGACTTGCTATATAGATATGTTTTGAAGATGGTAGTCTCACTAGAAAAATAGCTTAGCGTTCATACATCAACCAGATTTATGTTCTATAATATTTAGATTGGGGATATGGAGAAATGAGTAAAAGCTGCTTACTTGTTATTCTTCATGAGTTAGGTCTGTAGGTTCACAGAACTAAAAGGATTCTTTGAAATCATCTATCCTAATCTGCTCATTTTAAAGTTAAAAAAAAATCATGCAATGGTTGAGAAAACTAGGGCCTAAATTGGTTAAGTTACTCAAACAAGGTCACACATCTGTAAGGCCTCCCGACTTCCTGGTTCAGTGTACTTCTCATTACACATTTTTGTTGTTGTTGTTACTTTTAATCCCATTAGCTATATGAAGTTTTGAGTATTCCGCCTCAGTAATATCGACAGTTTATGTTGTGGTTATTACTGAGCAAAGACAACAATCTTACTCTGTTTGAATAGTAAAACTGTTGTTCCTGATTTAAAAGCTTATAATAATTTATGGTATAGCATTGTGTCCCAGAATTGGCAATTTATTGAAATTCTAAAGTGTTGGAAGGCAGTTAACCACAAGTTACAGTGTCATAATCTTTACTAAAGGGCAGGGAATATAAATTATATGTTAAACTGTTTTATCTTTTTGCTTTATTTGAAGTTTGAGATTTTATTCTCTTTACTGAAATACCACTTTCCCTGTCTTTAAGGTCATGCCATTTGAGAACCCCAGAATTAGTAGTCATTTACGCTTTTGACTTTTAGAGCTTTTAGCATTCTTGATTACATCAAACTGGGTGAATTTAAACAGTCTCCATTGAGGTTGCAGTGCAACTCTGTTTCTTTATACAGTCCATAATGAAAGAGTTTTTTGTTGTTTGTTTGTTTTTAATGTGTGTGTGTGTGTGTGTGTGTGTGTGTGTGCTTGATCTGTTTTAGGATGGAGCTGCAGTTACATCCTCCAAGCCATTAGGCGATGGGCTAGCAGTCAGTGAAATAGAAGCAGATCCTGGTGATGGACTAGGCAGAATTGACTATGGCAGTGGAGATGCTTCTCGGCCCAGTAGTGAAAGTGCAGATGTAAGTGTTCTACCCCTTTATCTTCTTGTATTTTTCTCTACAGCCTCTTTCTCGATTTGATTGTAAGTTTTGTGAGCTACAGGTGTTTTCTTATTACTTACTTTTTATTGTCACCATCTTTAATATAGCAATTTGATGAACAGAAATTCTGGATACCGTTGTATATGAGCTTTTAATTCCAGACTTCACTTTTTCCCTTGGACACCATTGCCAAATGTTTCTTTTGAGGAGATGGAATTTCCCAGCAGGCGTCTTATTTGTGGGTAGAGAAGTTAATAATGCCAGTGCTTTCTTACTGAACCGAGAGGCCAACTGTTGATATCTTTAAGAGCATGTTAATATTCCATTTGTGGTCAGAGTGACTCAGTCTTGAATCATGGGGCACTTTGCCATTACAAAGAGGAAAAGCCTTAGTCCTCTTAGGTAGACTTTAGTTAATAGCCCATGTTTAGTAATGCTTTCTTGATTAACCCAGACATTACCAGATGGACGTGGATTTTTGTTAAGAAGATGATCAGAAAGTATTTTAAGCTGCATATGATGTAGCACCGTAGTTATATGAATACTTAAAAGCTAAGTTCAGTGTTACCTACTCAGCAATACTTTGTAAGTAGTGTGCAATAATAGGAATAACGAATTAAAAATAGATCACCCTCTTTAAAAGTGATGAGGAAACTAATCTAAATCAGTTTTTTTTTTTCCCCCAATGTGGGTCATAAAATCAATTTAGTGGGTTGGGGCCAACATTTAAAAAAAATAATAGGATAGGAAGTATGGGTACTTTTCATGTAGAAGAGCTAAGTGTTACTTTTTTTGACTTCTGTTGTACACACACATATATACACATGTGTGTATATGTACACATGTATCAGTGTGTGTGTGTATGCATGTGGGCACATGCTGGTTAGCAGTGTGAAATTTCTCTTATTGGAGGTTGTAAAAAAAAAAAAATGAAAACCACTGTTCTAAGCCATCATTTAGGGTATCTTTTGAGGCTTAACGCTCAGTGACTCAGTTCCTCATGCAAGGAAAATTCGAGGATTTTTTTTTTTTGAAAGATGTTGATAGGAATCTTATGATTGGATAGGCTGTCTTAATGAAAGATTTCAATTTTGACTCAAGAAAACAATTATAGTAGTTTACGTTTATTGGGCATATATACCATAAACTGTAATATGTGTTATACATTTTTTATCTTAGTTAATTCTCAGAACAGCCTTATGAAGTAGTAGTATTGTTATCACAGCTTAATAAAAGAAATAACTGAGGCCAAAGTGAGTTAACTAACTTGCCAAACTTACCCAGCTAGTAAGTGATCTGCCTCTACCTAGTTTCAAAATACCAGTACTCAGAGGCTCCAAGGTATGCAAATGCATAACATTTGGGGAGAACAGTGAGAATTTTACAGGTGTACTAGGGTTATAGATGAAATGGCTGGAATTGATCTTCGAAGCAAAGCCTTGAGTCCAAGTTATAACTTGTTCAGCAGTACTGCTTTTGGGAATCCTCACATTTTTCCTTTTTGATTTAGTGCTGGCTCTCCTCTCTGTTTTCATGGCTTGTCTCTACCATTAGATGGAAAGTTTCTTGAGAGCCAAGCACCCATCATATTTGACTTTATGTCTACAAAGACTGGCAGATTGTAGGAATTCAGAACAAGTGATACAAATGAAAATTTTGAATTTTATCTTGTATTTAGAGAAATGTTAACAATAAAATCTGTGGCTTAGAAATATAACTTTATGAAATACAGAGTGAATTGGCAAGTGTAGGAACAGGCATTCCAGCGAATTAAAACTGTTTGACACATGATTGGTGTTTAATTGGTATTTGAACAACAGAATGAATGAGTAAAGAGTTTGGGCTTTATGCATGCAGGAAAGAGGCACAGTCAGAAACATGTCAGTGTGGAAAATGAATTGGAGTAAAGAGACAGGAGATCAGCAAGAAAAGAAGACTGCTTGGCTTAAGAGGAACTTAACAAATGTGTGTTAAATGGCTGATAAATTGTCCCCATTTATTGAATACCTACTTTGTGACAGCGGTTGTACCTAATGCTTTACAGATATTCTTTTTAACTTTCATTGTAATCTTGAGGAAATTGAGGCCAAATAAGTGGATGTTGTGGAAATCCAGGTGAGAGATGATATGGTGCAGACTAGGATATTCGCTGAACGCCTAACAAACTCGTGTAATTCGTACAGGTGTCTTTTTGAAGCTAGAGATGTGCTGCTTTTAGCTTATAGATTTCCATGTTTGTTTCAGTTGTACTGTGTTAAGATTGTAGGAACTGATCAATGCTTTTAATTTTTTTTTCAATTTTCTGCTCCTTTTTTATAAAATAATCTCTTTATGGTGTTTGTGATATCATTATCATTGTAAAATTCCCTGCTTTGGATCACCTCAGAGAAGGCTTTAAAGAATAGCCACATTTCTGGTTCTCACAAGAGAAGCAACCTGATCACAAATCATCATCTCAAACTTAGAACATCTGCCTCTCTGGTTTTCATTTTGCACCTGACTTTTTAAAAATTATTTTCAAAAATTTCAAACCTATTCAAAACTAGACTAAGATAATGATTCCCCTCATGTACCTAATCATCCAGCTCAGCAGTCATCAACAAGTGCTCAAACTTGTTTTTGTCTGTCTTCCTTCATTCCTCATACCCTCCAAATGCTGGATTATTTTTAGGTAAGTCTAAGACAGTATTTCATTAATATGCATCTTTAAGAGAAAAGACAAAGAAATGATAGCCATAATACCATTATCAAATCTTAATTAATATTTTCTTAATATGCAATTTGACTACCCCAATAGTCTTATAATGATCTGTTTTCAGTGGGTTTATTTGAATCAGGATCCAGTCAACGTCTTCAGCCTTTGGTTGATAAGTCTGTTAAGTTATAATAGTTCCCTCCTCTTATTTTTTTTTTGCTATTTTGTTGTTGTTGTTGTTAAACTGGGTCACATGTCCAGTAAAACCACCCACATTCTAATTGTATTTTCATGGTGTTGTTGAGCATGTTCCTTGAGTATATATTTGCTGAAAATTGGTAGTAAGATCTAGAGTCTTGAACAGATTAACGTTTGAGAGTTGGCAAGAACAATTCATGGGTGGTACTGTGTATATCCTGTCATATCACATCAGGAGGAGAATGTCTGGTTGTCTTTTTGTGATTGTTAAGTCTGTATAAGGTGTTCAGATGATGTCAGCATGATTCCTTCATTATAAATTTCTCCATTAAGCTTTTATCTAATGTTTTTACCTGCCATTGATAGCAAACTGCCTGCATCCGTTATTTAATTAGAGGTTTCAAAATGATAATATAATATTGTCATTCATTCTGTATTTATTAGATGGAATTATTTTATAAAGAAGAATTTTCCCTTACTAGTTTTAAGTTGCCCTAAAATATAGCTTATATATAAACATTTGATTATTTTCCTTTATGTGTGTGTTTTCAGAAGAGTTGATGCCCTAACATACTCCAAAGGTCACTAATGTGGGATGTGTGCCCACATGTGTGCACATGTGTGTACCTGTGTAATATTTTGAATTTATAGATTTTTAACATATTTGCCTTTTGCATTTCAGTCCATTGCAGTCATTATTCTTTTTGATACTTATTAAATTGTCCCTTTTTTTGGGCTGGTGGTAGTCCCCTCAATTTGTCTTCTATGTTCTTTTGACATGACTCCCCAGTAACATAGCTTTCTTTCATTTTGGTGTGACAAAATTATTCTCACTTTATCTTTTATATCTCTTGACCCAGAGTCATCCATTTCTCCCAGGTGGGGCTTATATTTGAAACTACTGTTTTCTCTATCTTGTGGTATCTAGGCATATGTATAGGTAGCATATATCTTCCATATAGGCATTCACACAAAAATCTCTTGTATCTCATTTTCAGCTGCTCTGAAGAATGGCTCCCATTGCTTGGGGTGTTCTTCGTCCCCCCAAAATTGAAGTTCTGTGTATCATATAGTTTGTATTTTACATTAGGTCATCCCAAACATACCATGTAAAGTTTATAAAAATCCGTAGATCAGTTTACATGAGGTAGTAACAGAAAAATAGAAGCTTATTTTCATTCCTATAAATAGGCCAAAATGCTTTTAACTTGGTTAGAAAGAATAGTTTGGGGCAGAAAGGTTTAGAGGAAATGGATAAAGATACAGTTTGATTTTGACATAAAGAATTTTTTTTTTTTTTTTTTTTGGCTGTGTTGGGTCTTCGTTGCTGCGCACGGGTTTTCTCTAGTTGTAGCAAGTGTGGGCTCCTCTTCGTTGTGGTGCGCGGGCTTCTCATTGCAGTGGCTTCTCTTGTTGCGGAGCACGGGCTCTAGGCATGTGGTCTTCAGTAGTTGTGGCTCGCAGGCTCAGTAGTTGTGGCGCACGGGCTTAGTTGCTCTATGGCATGTGGGATCTTCCCAGACCAGGGCTCAAACCTGTGTCCCCTGCATTGACAGACAGATTCTTAACCACTGTGCCACCAGGGAAGCCCTGACATAATGAATTTGTGATATATAATATATCTGGTTAGAGTTATTTGATAGAAATTAACCCTCAGGCCTAAAGATGAAATAAAACTACTCTATATTGTTTTATCAACATAAAACTAAAAAGCTAAGAGAATAAGTGACTTGCCAAAGTCACGTAAAAAGTAGCAGAGCCAAGTATTATATGAAAGATATTCAGTAGTTTCAAACACAAATATGAAATTCAGAACATTATTCTTTCACACAATTTTTCTTTATCTCCTTTGGTGAGCCTATCGAAATGCAATGAATGTCTTTTTTTTTTTTTCTCATTAGAGTCCCAAGAGTGGCCTGAAAGAGAGGATTTATCTAGAGGAAAACCCAGAGAAAAGTGAAGTAATTCAGGACACTGTGAGTATGAACTCCATGAAATGATAATGTTTTCTTTAGCTTTCCTTATACTTAAGTGACAGAGATATATTATATTTGTGTGTGTGTGTGTATATATATTTTTTTTTGGAGCAAAAGCTTAAACTTATTAAAGGAACTTAATAAAGATTTGGTAAATGGAGAGCTACTCTATAGTTAGTAATATTAGGTGGTTAAATTTTTTTTATAATAAAGTGCACATATCATAAAATATACTATTTTAACCTTTTTTAAGTTCATCGGCATTGTTACATGCACATCATTGTGCAGCCATCTATCTCTAGAACTCTAGAACTTTTTCAACTCTCTAGAACTTTTTCATCTTTCCCTACTGAAACTTGGTGTCCACTAAAACACTAACTCCCCATTATCCTCTCCGTTCAGCTCCTGGCAGCCATCATTCTACTTTCTGTCTCTTTGAATTTGACTAGGAGCCACATATAAGTAGAATCATACAATATGTGTCCTTCTGTGACCAGCTTATTTCACTAAGCATAATGTCTTCAGTGTTCATCAGTGATTTAGCATGTATCAGAATTTCCTTCCTTTTTAAGGCTGAATAATTATCCATTTTGTGTTTATACCACATTTTGTTTATCCATTCATTCATCAGTGAACACTTGGGTTGTTTCCACCTTTTGGCTGTTGTGAATCATGTTACTCTGAACATGGATGTACAAATAAATATCTGTTCAAGTTCTTCCGTTCAGTTCTTTTGGGTGTATACTCAGCATGGAATTGCTAGATCTTGCATCTTCTTAATTGAATACTTTTAGCATTCTGAGTTTATTTTTTAATTAGGACTTGTATAAAGTTTTATAGTAAAAGATTTAACAGCATATTGTGATTCATCTATTATTAGCAACATAAGGACTGTTGAAAAATCAGAAGTATCACATCAAAATAAACAAAGACAAAATAAAAAGTTGTCTCACTGATACTCTAGACAAATTTCTGTTGTTTTACCTGATTTTTTTAAAAAAATATTAAAGGCTTATGGTTTAAAAAACAAGAGTAAAAAAGGCGGAATCAAGTTCAGGAAATGCAAATACATAGAGTTGCAACACACTTAAGGAAGAAAAGCTACAGCTATGTATTATTCACTTAATTTATAACTTGTTGGTCCATGTATATAGTTTCAACTGTAACCACTGTGCAGATAACTTCCAAATCACTATCAAAGAGAGCCTCACTCTCTTTGCTCAAATCCAGATCGTACAGCATTCAACTGCTGTCATATTTAAGCCAAACTCATTTTTTTCATATTTGTTCCAAATTTTCTATTTCTCTTAATACTGTATGGTCTCTGATTTCAGTGTTGGTAGTATTCAAATATCCCTTATTTTTTGCACTATACAGTAATGTTCCACCGCTGCCTTTTTCATGTGAAATCCAAATTTGCAAGTGAATTGACACATAGATGAGCTATTGCACCGGAGTGAGATCTACCGACCTACAATTTATTTTTACAGTCTTGTTGTCATTGTTTCTATAGCAGTGTTTGTGTGATTACTTGAACATTTTATTGCATTATGACAGTGATTTTCAACTAGGAGTGATTTTGTCCTTTGGGGGACATTTGGCAATGTCTGGAAACATTTTTGATTGTCATGACTGGGAGGCTGCTCCTGGCATCTAGTGGGTGGGGAGAAGCCAAGGATGCTGCTCCACATTTTACAATGCATATGACAGCCTCCACAACAAAGAATTATCTGGCCCAAAATGTCAACAGTACCGGGATTGAAAACCCTGCATTGTGTGCTTATGAAAATGAACTTTAAATGAAAAAATAAGGTTCAGTGACAGCTTTCAATTATATGACCTTAATAGAAATTTTTGTATTAACCTCTCTGCTGAACTTACTTCTATTCTCATTTTTCCTTTGTCTTGTCTTCATTCACTTTTAAACTAACTTTTAAAAATTGTTAACTATTTATGTAAGCCAGCTTTATTTCTTTCTATAACAAGGTCTAGATATGTATGAAATAATAAATGAAGTATACAGAGAGGGATTAGAATCAGATAACCAAGGGTGTAGTAAGCAAAGGGTGTTTATTATTTCCAGGGGAAATGTTCTCCCCCGCCCCCCGCCCCCAAGAAACAGTCAACACTGGAAAATTTGAGAAACACTCTGAAAATAAAGTACCTAAAGAAAATAAATAAAAAGAAATCCAGTCAGTTTAGTGAACCATGTCTTTGTGATGGTTTGGCTTTATCCTGTCTCTGAAATTGACCACTGGATAATTTTTCTGTTCCTTTTCTCTGAATGTCACCAGGACACTCAGTCACTTATTGGGAGTCCCTCTACCCGTATAGCACCTCATATTATTGGAGCAGAGGATGATGACTTTGGTACTGAACATGAACAGGTGATGACTTTTTTTCTAAAAAACAAATTATTAATTTTCTGAGATGTTTGATTTCTTGCAAAAATGAACACTTTCTGGAGACTGAAATTATATTTACAAGGATTTGAAGCTAAAATCTTAGAACTAAGATTAATTAATTGGCTAATTACCCAGGTTAATTGCTTATTTTAGCTTTGACCAATAGAAATGGCTTCGCTTTTGAAGCTGATAAGTCATTGATTTATACCTAAGTATCTCATCTTGGGAGAGGGGTATGTTATTATAAATTTTTTTAAAAATTTCAAATTCCAGTTGTTTATTGATGGTATATAGGAATATGATTGGCTTTATTCTTGTCCTTGTATCCCATGATCTTGTTAGTAAACTCACTACTTCTAAGAGCTTTTTAAAGTAACTTTTTAGGATTTTCTACATAGACAACCACGAACAGAGACAATTTTTATTTCCTTGTTTCCAATCTGTTTATCTTTTATTTCTTGCTCTTACCTTTATTGTACTAGTTAGGATTTCCAGTATGAGGTTGAATCGGTGTGGTGAGACAGGACATCCTTGTCTTATTCCTGATCTTAGGAAGAAAGCATTCAGTCGTTTATTATTAAGTATGATGTTAGCTATAGGTTTTTTGTAGATACTGTTTTTTTTAATTGAGAAAGTTTCCTTCTATTCCTAGTTTGATAAGAGTTTTTATCATGAATGGATGTTGACTTTTGTTGAATGACTGAGATGATCATATGTTGTTTTTTAAAATTTAGTTTCAATATGGTAAATTACATTAATTGATATTATGAGCATTTTGAAACAGCTTTGTATTCCTGGGATAAACCACAGTTGGCCATAATATATTTTCCTTTTCATAATAATGTTGGATTCAATTAACTCTTATTTTGCTGAGGATTTTTGCATCTGTGTTTATGGAGGATATTAGTCTGTAGTTTTTTTTTTTTTAATAATGTCTTTGGTTTTGATACTTGGGTAATGCTGAACTCTTAGAATGAGTTGAGAAGTGTTACTCCTCTTGTATTTTCTGAAAGAGATTGTGTAGAATTGGTATTATTTGTTTAGATTAACTTATATGATTCTAGGTTACCTTAAGTTTAACTATTGCTGTTTTCTGTGTTCAGTGTAGTTTGGGAATATACAAGTATTCTAGGAGTTGTCTTATTTAAAATCATACAGCTCCCTTTCCTACCACCATTTCTACGATTAGCTCGAAAGGAAGACAGCTATTTTGTTATTAGGCAAAAAGCCTTCCATTGCATTTTTAGAAGTGTTATTAGCCTGTTTTTTTGCATACTGATTTGTAGACATGTGAGCTCTTTGATAATCATCTTCTGGACTTTTATTCTCCCAGGATGGCCTTCCCTCCATCCTATTCCCAAGAGATTATTTTCAGAGGAGGAGAGTCCATAGCCTGTATTGCTAATAAATTCTAGTGAAATTTTTTTAAATCTTGAATTTTTTTAGGGTAGGTTAAAGTGAAATTTGGACAGTTACGTTTAATTGAGCTGACATTACATTTTGCATTTATATATTGGCATTATTGATGTATAATTACCTCTTTTTCTAGATCAATGGGCAGTGCAGCTGTTTCCAGAGCATTGAACTGCTAAAATCTCGCCCTGCTCACTTGGCTGTTTTCTTACACCATGTAGTTTCACAGTTTGACCCTGCAACATTGGTAATATATTTTATGATTTCACCAATTCAGAGTTCTTACATTGATTCATATACCATAAAACTTTTCACTTCAGCAAGATGAGTGGATGGACTTCTTTCAGGTTTCTAAACATATTAGATACGAAAGATGATTAAAATGTTACTAATTTATTTTTTTATAAGACTTGGTTATATGGTAATAACTACATTGTTTATGGTGACCTACTTGTTCAAGGCATTCCTAGTTGACGAGGATCCAGCAGATTACATTTTTCATGATTTCTCCCCCATTTCTTTCTCTACTACAGCTCTGTTATCTCTATTCAGACCTGTATAAACAGACCAATTCCAAGGAGACTCGTCGTGTCTTCCTTGAGTTTCATCAGTTCTTCCTGGATCGATCTGCAGTAAGTTACCAAGTTAATATTATAATCTTTGCTTTAGTACATTGAAGTATTGGCCTCCTACTTCTAGTCTTCCCTCCCATGTTTTTGGACTTCATTGTGCTTTCTGACATCTATATTATATCTCAATTACTGATTATTCTTGACTATAATTTTTGTATCATTTCTAAGTTAGTTGTAGGCATATGAATTCTCACGGTAAGTTTCAAGGGATATATATGTATATTGGGGTTTATACATGTGCATATTTAGGATGAGGGAGTGAAAAAGAGAACATAAATGATATACATATATATACATATATATTAGGATTGAAAGGGCAATATTTGTATAATTGAACTCTGGTTGGCCTCTTTGAAGTTTGGAGGCACAAGGGTAACTGAAAAATGGTGGAAAAGATCTTACTAGTATAAATGATAATAGATAATAGTAGTGTTTTATTTTACCAATAGAAATCTTAGTAAGGTTTTAAACTAATATGTTTTTGTTTTTTCTGTAATTTTCTTTTTTTGTAGTACCTGTCTGGTTTTGGTATCAGGGTGATGGTGGCCTCGTAGAATGAGTTTGGGAGTGTTCCTTCCTCTGCAATTATTTGGAAGAGTTAGAGAAGGATGGGTGTTAGCTCTTCTCTAAATGTTTGATAGAATTCGCCTGTGAAGCTACCTGGTCCTGGGCTTTTGTTTGTTGGGAGATATTTAATCACAGTTTTAATTTCATTACTTGTGATTGGTCTGTTCATATTTTCTGTTTCTTTCTGGTTCAGTCTTGGAAGGTTATACCTTTCTAAGAATTTGTCCGCTTCTTCCAGGTTGTCCCTTTTATTGGCATAGAGTTGCCTGTAGTAGTCTCTATGATGCTTTGTATTTCTGCAGTGTCTGTTATAACTTCTCCTTTTTTCATTTCTAATTTTATTGATTTGAGTCCACTCCCTCTTTTTCTTGATGAGTCTGGCTAAAGGTTTATCAATTTTGTTTACCTTCTGAAAGAACTAGCTTTTAGTCTTATTGATCTTTGCTATTGTTTTCTTTGTTTCTATTTCATTTATTTCTGCTCTGATCTTTATGATTTATTTCCTTCTACTAACTTTGTTTGTTCTTCTTTCTCTAGTTCCTTTAGGTGTAAGGTTAGATTGTTTATTTGAAATTTTTCTTGTTTCTTGAGGTAGGATTGCATTGCTATAAACTTCCCTCTTAGAACTGCTTTTGCTGCATCTCATAGGTTTTGGATCGTCGTGTTTTCATTGTCATTTGTCTCTAGGTATATTTTGATTTCCCCTTTGATTTCTTCAGTGCTCTCTTGGTTATTTAGTAATGTATTGTTTAGCCTCCATGTGTTTGTGTCTTTTACGTTTTTTTCCCTGTAATTTATTTCTAATCTCATAGCGTTCTGGTCAGAAAAGATGCTAGATATGATTTCAATTTTCTTAAATTTACCGAGGCTTGATTTGTGATCCAAGATGTAATCTGTCCTGGAGAATGTTCCATGTGCACTTGAGAAGAAAGTGTAATCTGCTGTTTTCAGCTGGAATGTCCTGTAAATATCAATTAAATCTATCTAGTCTATTGTGTCATTTAAAGCTTGTGCTTCCTTATTAATTTTCTGTCTGGATGGTCTGTCCGTTGGTGTAAGTGAGCTGTTAAAGTCCCCCACTATTATTGTGTTATTGTCGATTTCCTCTTTTATAGCTGCTAGCATTTGCCTTAAGTATTGAGGTGCTCCTATGTTGGGTGCATATATATTTATAATTGTTAGATCTTCTTCTTGGATTGATCCCTTGATCATTATGTAGTGTCCTTCCTTGTCTCTTATAACACTCTTTATTGTAAAGTGTATTTTATCTGATATGAGTATTGCTACTCCAGCTTTCTTTTGATTTCCATTTGCATGGAAAATCTTTTTCCATCCCCTCACTTTCAGTCCGTATGTGTCCCTAGGTCTGAAGTGGGTCTCTTGTAGACAGCATATATATGGGTCTTATTTTTGTATCCGTTCAGTGAGCCTGTGTTTTTTGGTTGGAGCATTTAATTCATTCACATTTAAGGTAATTATCGACATGTATGTTCCTATTACCATTTTCTTAATTGTTTTGGTTTTGTTTTTGTAGGTCCTTCTCTTCTCTTGTGTTTTGCACTTAGAGAAGTTCCTTTAGCATTTTTTTGTAGAGCTGGTTTGATGGTGCTGAATTCTCTTAGCTTTTGCTTGTCTGTAAATGTAAAGCTTTTTTTTTTTTTTGTAAAGCTTTTGATTTCTCTGTCAAATCTGAATGAGATCCTTGCAGGGTAGAGTAATCTTGCTTGTAGCTTCTTCCCTTTCATCACTTTCAATATATCGTGCCACTCCCTTCTGGCTTGTAGAGTTTCTGCTGAGAAATCAGCTGTTAACCTTATGGGAGCTCCCGTTCCCCTGTATGTTATTTGCTGTTTTTCCTTTGTTGCTTTTAAGAATTTTTCTTTGTCTTTAATTTTTGTCAGTTTGATTACCATGTGTCTCAGCATGTTTCTCCTAGGGTTTATCCTGCCTGGGACTCTCTGCACTTCCTGGACTTGGGTGGCTATTTCCTTTCCCATGTTAGGGAAGTTTTCGACTATAATCTCTTCAAATATTTTCTTGGGTCCTTTCTCTCTCTCTTCTCCTTCTGGGATCCCTATAATGTGAATGTTGGTGCATTTATTGTTGTCCCAGAGGCCTCTTAGGCTGTCTTCACTTCTTTTCATTCTTTTTTCTTTATTCTGTTCCACAGCAGTGAATTCCACCATTCTGTCTTCCAGGTCACTTATCCGTTCTTCTGCCTCAGTTATTCTGCTACTGATTCCTTCTAGTGTATGTTTCATTTCAGTTATTGTATTGTTCATCTCTGTTTGTTTGTTCTTTAATTCTTCTAGGTGTTTGTTCTTTAATTCTTCTAGGTCTTTGTTAAACATTTCTTGCATCTTCTTGATCTTTGCCTCCATTCTTTTTCCGAGGTCCTGGATCATCTTCACTATCATTATTCTGAATTCTTTTTCTGGTCGGTTCCCTATCTCCACTTAATTTAATTGTTCTTCTGGGATTTTATCTTGTTCCCTCATCTGGTACATAGTCCTCTGCCTTTTCATTTTGTCTCTTTCTGTGAATGTGGTTTTCATTCCACAGGCTGCAGGATTGTAGTTCTTCTTGCTTCTGCTCTAGTATGTTTTATTATTAGCCTTGCTATAGGGTAAATAACAGTTAGCCCTTAATACCTCTTGAAGAATCATGCTGCATGTCCCTAGTTCTTTCATATTTGCATTTCTCTTAGATGACTGTTGTTTCACACCTTTTCTCTCTTAAACTCTCCATCACTTCCTCTCCTGTTCTTTTCTCAACTGATGACCTTGCTGTTTCTTTGAGAAATTTAAATTACACAGAAGATAACTTCTACCAGATATATCATCCTACCTCTATCATACCATATGCTCTGCCCTCTCTCCTGATGCTATATAGGGATTGTTCTGCTTTTATCTAAGGCCACCTCTTCCCCTGTTTATCCTGAGTGTATTTTCTTATACCTACTTAAAGATTAGTTATTCTAGCAGTTCTTCTCTCCTGCATCATCAGTTTTTTTGTTTTCTATTGAATCATTCATATTAGCATGCAGACATGGTTAGTTCTCTTATCTTAAAACAAACTCACATAGAAACATTTTGGCTCCACTTCTTCCTCCAGCACTTGCCCCATTTTCTTTGTATTTTTTGCAAAGTTACCTGTACACCTACACATGGCTAAATACAGTTACCTTCTCAGTGAAGCCTGAATTCCCTGACCAATTTACTTAAAATTTCATCTCCCCCGACTTTCTGTCACCTTTCCTGTGTTATTTTTGTCTATAGAATTTATGTTTTCTTTTTTAATTTATTTTTTGTCTATATTCCTACTCTTCTACCCCAAATGTAAGCTCCATCAGGGCAGATATTTTTGTTCTGTTTGTTCACTGCTATTTCACCAGCACTGAATAGATCCTGGCAGAGTGGTCACTCAGATAGTTACTGAATGGATTAGGTAGGGTTCTGATTACACTGCCATTGTTTAAAATATTACACAATATATTTATTAAGATAACTTTCTTTCATGAAGAAATGACAGTATATTTGTATTTCACATTTCTTAAGAGTGCTTGCTCCATGCTAAGTCAGAACTTTATATTTTGCTGCTCGTGATCTATATAAGTTTATCAAAATGAAAGTGTAAGAACCCTGATAGATTAATTTGCTAATTATGCTTTTATGCCACAGGTCATATTTATTTCATATAAATACCCACATACAGAAATGAACATATATATACTTTTCTGCATTTGTGCTAGAAATACTTTTAGGAAAGTTGATTTGAGCTACTTTATGGCAACTTCAGTTAAAGAGAAAGCTTTGAAATCCATTTCACTGTTCTTCAAATAAATATTAGAGATCTCATAATTTTTAGCAGTGACTTATTTTCAAATGTAAAACTTCAGGTCTCATGTTAATTGTTTAAATTCTGAAACGATATGACTTAAGTAGGTGTATAATACAAAGTAACCATGAAGAAGTTAATATATTTTCTCCAAATGCAAAACAATTTCTTTCCAAGACATTTCCCAAATTAACAGGAGATAATTATCTGGTAATGGGACCAAAAACTGCAGTTATTATGTGAACAAATCCTAGCTAAGAAGAAGTAAATTATGACACAGTCGTCTTAGTTCACGAGTAAGAGCTACACATGAAAGACCTAGAGATTTAAGACTCCAGAGCCTCCACATTGATATGCAACACTTTCTCATTGGGAGTGTGACTATTGCTGTGAGGGTTCTTTAGCTTTACACAGCAAAATGGTTGGGAATATCATGGTCTGTAGTGTGAGTATATCAAAAAAGTAAATAAAAATCATCATTATATATGAGTAAATTTTTCATATGATATACACGTAGTTGAGGTTTTACCTGTATTGATTCAAATGATGTATAACTGATTATCTTAACCAGTGATTCTAGAAAGCCCAAGCCAATATTGATTCATTTTAGAAAACTAAAGCCAACAGGAATAAGTAAGGCACAGAAGCGTTCAGTCATCTAGTAAAACAAGTGTAGATGTTTCCATTATAATATGATCCTTGGGAAAAAGGCTTATTTTCAAGTTTAACAATACAACATTCCAGAGCTATGAAATTTAGATGGGTGAAACCCAAAAAATGAGCTTATACATGAATATTCTTGTAAAAATAGATATTCAAGTTGTATCTCTTTATTTTGCATAAGTCCTTATATGCATCCTGAAAAACTCTTAGTACTATTTCACTTTTTGTTTGCATTTTTGTTTTAGCACCTGAAAGTTTCTGTTCCTGATGAAATATCAGTAGATCTAGGTAAGTCTGGAGCACCAATATGCTGGAGAATTACATCTCTATAGATACGTAGTTCAGCTCCTCCCTAAGGTTTCTATCTGTTACGTGGTGACTAGTAGGTGATATGACTCACAGCAGAAAAAAAGCCTATAATACATTTAAGGGTAAATGAAAGATGAATTCTGAGATGAAATACATAAAATGCATTGAACTTCTCTTTGTCTTACTTCAAGTTAAGTTTGCACCAAATCGTGCCAGTTATAATGCAAAAAACATGCCTTAGATCTGGTGACTTCTTCTATTTATGCAGAAAAAAGAAGACCCGAGCTTATTCCTGAGGATCTCCATCGCCACTATATCCAAACTATGCAAGAAAGAGTCCACCCAGAAGTTCAAAGGCACTTGGAAGATTTTCGGTAAGCTTGGTGGTAAGCTGATATGGTTGTTCTGAATTAATTTTCTTTTTAAGCAGGAAAAGGTTATACATTAAGTCCTTGGCTCAGCATATCGTCTTTAGCACTGTTACTAAAGCCTAATGCACATCTGCAGTCAGAAGGTTGGCGTGGTACTGAGAGTGCATAGTCCCCATTCCTTACGCTGTCAGCAATTGTGCTTAGCATTAGTACTCTGTGCTAAGTGTGTCCTTCAGGATATGCGTTCTGTTGAGTGATGGCCTCTAGAATTTTCTTCCTCCAGTGTCCTAGGTGACATGGGCCCCCAAATAGAAAACTGTGACATTTTGCCTGTTGCTAGAAATTCACAGCTGTGGAAACTCTGATGAAACATCTCCAGAGGGAGGTAGTTTTTCTCTAGGCTACCTCAGGAAATTTCTCCTATTCCCTTTAGACAGAAACGTAGCATGGGGCTGACGTTGGCTGAAAGCGAACTGACTAAAATTGATGCAGAGAGAGACAAGGACCGGGTAACTTTGGAGAAGGAACGGGCATGTGCAGAGCAGATTGTTGCCAAAATTGAAGAAGTGTTGTAAGTAACAGAAATACATGTAGAAAGGCCCTCTCTACTAAGATGCTAATTGTGCTTAAAGTGAACAAATTTAGAAGGGGGGTCAGGTTGTCTATGTGGAGCTGTTTATTCTGTCGTAATACTTGAGAAGCTGGAATTTTACATTTATGCTGATACTTTCGATGACGTTCTTGTATTTCTTTTTCTGGGTGTTGGTAAAATGAGTAACTATAAAATTTCTAACTGATCAAAAACAGGTTGAATACTTATATTGGCTTCAATTCACAGACTTTGGAAATGTTTCTTGCTATCAGACATTTACGGTTGATGACATGAGTGTGAAAAGCATATGGTTCCTTCAGGGATTAGAATTTTTCTGATGTTTTATTCCAGGTGACAGAGATTTGGGGTGGGTCCCAAAGCATTTGGCTCTGTTCTGCTGTTTCAGTTATCTGAGTTTAATAACAGCTCTTTTATTAAACTTTAATGTTTCATTTTTAAATGTTTTTATTTTTAGAATGACTGCTCAGGCTGTAGAAGAAGATAAGAGGTAATATAACTACTTTTTTCCTAGAATTTTTAAGGAAAAAAGAAACTATCTTGTCTCCTGCCCTAAATTATGATTTCTTTCTTTTAACATAAAAATATAGACTGTCTCCCTCTGGTGGCCTGTATTTTACTTGACTAATATTCTAGTATCTTGAGTAGAATCCTTTACTATTCACAGTGAATAGATAGCTCCTTATTTTTCGCTTGATGAATTCTAAGAATTTCAGCATTGGGGTTTTGGAAGTCATTTGATATCTTTATTCTACCCACCATCCCTTCCCAGAAGTCTTATTTTACTTAATCCTTTCTCCCTCAGTTCAACAATGCAATATGTTATTCTCATGTACATGAAGCATTTGGGAGTAAAAGTGAAAGAACCTCGAAATTTGGAGCACAAGCGAGGTCGGATTGGATTCCTTCCAAAAATCAAGGTAAGACTAGAATAATAATAGTGTGTTAAGGTCTCCATGCTTCTTTACATCTGATTGCAGTGCTTTCCTTCTTCTTAGTATTTACTTTTTCAGCAAATTAGTGCTAGGCATGCCAATAGGAATAAGATGTGGTCCCTGTTCTCAAGAAACTCAAAATCTAGTGAGAAATCCAGCCATACAAGCTAATTTATTAGGCAGTGTGAAAAGTGAAACTAGTAGTTTATACAGAGAGCTGTCCCTAACTGTTCTGGCCTCATACTTTTCTTTTATGGTACCTGTCAGTGTTTGTAATTTTGTATGGCTTGGTTTCTTTTTTGTTAGATTGTAAATCTGGATGAAGATAAGGACCTCCTTCATTGTATCCCCAGCTTTTAGCATAGTGCCTTCGTACATTATTAGCTTAGTAAATATTGTTCAACAGATGAATGAATTACTTAGAACAGGCTCCCAGTAAATGTGCTATAAACCTACCTTTTACTTTCCAAAATTGTCAGTTCTGAAGGGTTTGAAAAGGCATCTTGAGATTGGTGTGTACATAGTACTGTGTGCCAGCCTCTAATGAGTGCCCTGTGTGTGTCTTTCATTTACATTTAACCAGTTTCTTTCAACTGACCATTAGAATGTGTTTCTGTTTAAAAGCAACAAAAGAAATCTACTCTGTTACGTATGTGTTATCTTTTTGATTGTACCTCAACTCTAGCAAAGTATGAAGAAAGATAGGGAAGGCGAAGAAAAAGGGAAGCGAAGAGGATTCCCCAGCATCTTGGGACCCCCAAGGAGACCAAGCCGTCATGACAACAGTGCAAGTACGTTGAAGTTTAAAATGCTGCATTCCCACCATTCCATGCCGTCTTTACATCTAGGCTCATTTAGCTAGAATGGGTTGCTGGAAAAAGGTGTTCCAGAAGTGTTTCCACTGAACTTCCGTTGTTTCTATTCAATGTGATTTCTGAACTAAAGCCCCGTGTGACTTCACAGTTGTCATAAACATCTTATTTAATGTCAGTAGAGTATTCCATTAGTTGTCCATAACATAGTTTACTTACCTGTTCTGATTTTGTTTGCATTCAAATTCTGATTGTTAAATTTATAAAACAAGATGTGCATGGATTTCTCCACCACACTTTGTTTTTCCTCTTTATACATACATTACTCACTTACTCCATACTTCTGCAGTTTTTCCACCTCTTCATTGTGTTTTATTTCCTGATGTCCCTCCACCCTCAGGCCTATTGGAGAGGCAGTCTCCTAGAGAGGGCTGCAGGAGAAGTAGGGGTGGGCGAGCTGCTGTGGGGAGAGAAATTAGCTCATATAGTGGTCTTCAAGGTGACAGGTACCACATTTGAAAATATTGGCATGGGCTGGAGTTGGGGGGGTATTGTGATACAGTGAACCTGAATGTCCCACACAATGAGGAACTCTCACTCAAAATGTCAGTGGTGCCCCTTGCTGAGAAACACTGAGAAGATGAAGGAAATTTTTAGAGAAGAGGTTGAGGAGAACAGAGCATTTCACAGGTGCTGACCATGAGTTCCAAGGGATACAGAAGAGGAATTGTAGGAATTGGGGAAGGAAGAATTTTAGGATTAGAGATGTACAAAGCTGTGTGGGGATGTGCCAGGTTATGGGGGACGATGAGCTGAGAGTCTTTAGCTTCTCATGGTGACTGATGTGAACAGTGGTAATGGGCAGCATAAGGATTATTCTGCATGGTCTCTGAGGCATGTCGTGATGATGAAGTTGTGAGTGTTAGCGAGAAGCTAGGGGCTTGCTAAGAGCTCACAGAGCTAAAAGGCTTCATCTTCTCTCTTACAAATGAATACAGCTTCGTACGTGTCCATCTCCGGCTCTCGGCATCCCCTCTGCCCCCACCCACTGTTGCTCTCCTCAGCTCCTTTTCTCATGCCCCTTCTTCTCCTGCCTCTTCTCACCCGCCTCATCTTCTACCATCTCCCACCCTTTTCTCTTCATCCTCCTCCACCTTCTCCTGCCTTTCTCTCTTTCTCTCTCTCTTTCTTTTCTCTCTTTTTTTCTCTCTCTCTCTCTTGCTCTCTCTTTCCTACCTCCTTCCTTCCTTCTCTTTCTATCTTCCTTTCTTTCCTTTCCCTCCCTTCTTTCTGTCAATCTGTTTATCTATCTATCTATCCCTCACTCTGTATAATAATTCACGTTATATTTTTCTAGGGCCCACCATGTTCCAGACATTTTTCTAGATTCTTTTCATCATCTTTTTTTTTTTAAGCTGTTTTGCAGCATGAATTATTAACTGTTGCTTTCTGTTCAGTTGGCAGAGCCATGGAACTACAGAAGCAGCGCCACCCTAAGCACATAGCCACACCCTCATCTGTGAG
The DNA here is from genome assembly GCF_039906515.1 of Pseudorca crassidens. Taxonomy (NCBI): domain Eukaryota; kingdom Metazoa; phylum Chordata; class Mammalia; order Artiodactyla; family Delphinidae; genus Pseudorca; species Pseudorca crassidens. Next base: position 97,418,512 of record NC_090304.1, read on the forward strand.
TCCTGAACCTCAGGACTCTGCTAAGTTGCGCCAGAGTGGATTAACAAGTGAAGGAGTAGACACTGGATACCTGCCAGCCAATTCCATGTCCTCCATGGTTTCAGGGGCCACTCTTTCCCAGGAAGGAGGGAAAGAGAATGATATGGGTGAGCTAATGCTGTAGTTCAACTTAGCTAAGTGTCAGGATTTTAAAACAGCTATACTAAGAAATAGAGTGGCAGGTTATTTAAATCGAGACTGAATCCCAGTTTTAGTTTTGATATTTTAATATTATATAACCAGTGACAAATCTGTGCTGAATGGTAATTTTAAGTTCTTATCCATTCAAAAAATGTTTATTACGGACTCCTCTGTCAGGCATTAGCTCTGTGCCAGATGTTATCATACAGAGTAATATGTAGATTCTTGCCCCATGCAGCTTAGTCTTCTGGGAAGATAAGTCATACAAATAAAAACTTCAAATCGTGGGGAGTGTTGAGAGGACTGGTCAGAAGTCAGAGGCAGATGTGTGTATGCGGGGAGCGGGGTGCATCTAAAGAAGACTTTTTAAAAAATCTAAGATTACCAGGGTTGTTTTTTTTTTTTTTTTTAACGCTAAGGGGAAGCCAGTGGAGAGGAAGAGGTTGAAAATGCGGGAGCTGGACTATGTATCCAATAGAACAAAGTTTTGAGAAGGAGAGAAGCGATGATATGTGGGGTGTATGTGAAGGGCAAGGTTATTAGCTGAGAGTTAGGATTTAGTGAGAAGGGCAAGGGGATTTGAAAAGTAAAGAAAGATAGGAAGTAATTGTAGATAATTGAGGAAAGAGCTTATTACCATATTTCTTCATACTTGTTATAATGGGTTTCTGAAGCAAGTGATCTGGAAGAATTAGGTGGTTTTATTTGGAGAAGGAAATGCTTCTCTATATTGGTGATTTTGGAAGCAGTTCAATTTCTGGTATGACAAGATCAAGGATAAATCTGTGGGAGTGGTCACCAAGGTGGCAAAGAGGGGGTTACTATAGATGAAGAGGGTAAGGAACAAGGAACCAAGGGTTTGAATACCTTTATACCACCGACTTTGAGATCACTGCATATGGTAATAGCACAGAGAAGAAGACTGTGAGCCAGCAGCCAAAGGTTCAGTGTTGCTAGATGGTTGTTGGTGGGGGGAGAACATGTGATATTATTCAGAGAGTGAGAGCCTCAGTAGAGCAAGGGATTTTTATAAGAAGGTAAGATAATAGTCTAAAAGTAGTACTGAGGAAAAAGAAGGGTCTCTATCTCATCTCCACCCTGCAGTACACAGTGTATGACTGAAACATCAGTCTCTGTTTGAGAGGGCTGTAGCAGAAGAGGTTACCTTCCATGGGATACGAAAGTTTTTACCCAAGACAAAGAAGTAGGGGTGACATTTGTAGAGAAGTGTGGAGGTTCTGTCTTATATGGAATTCTGAAGATGTAGGACTGAGTAATGCATTAATTCATGGCTCTCATGTCTCATTGAAATAAAAGCATGGTAGGTAATGAATAAACAAAAATCATAAAGAGAAAAGAAGTAGAGGAAGAAAAGATATTATCATTCAGTAAGAGATTTCAACAAATTTTGGGGAGATTGAAAGTGGGCAAGAGTGGTTTGATGGATAAAACAACATAAAGGAAGTCGGAGCCTGTAGTTCGTTTAAGGAGTCCAAGGTGGGAGCCAGTCTGTCAATTAGAACCCAGGAGAGACTTTGGGCTCAGAGTTGGCATAAGTTATGGAGTACATGAGTAAGAAGTAAAGCTGAAAATGATGAATTAATTGAAGGTCTGTAATCAAAACAGTTATGTCAGCAGCTTCTGATCCTTACATTGTAGAATATAAGCAGTGTGTCGTTCCTGTATCGGAAGAAAATGAATATGCTCTTTGTTATACAAGTTGAGTGAATTGTATAAGGAGTTAAGTCCTCCATGGTATTAGTGCCCTGGAGCTCACTTTAGGGGGCCTGGAGCATGACAATAGGCATGCCAGGGGCTTACCCTGCTCTGAGGAGCTTCCGGCTGAAATGGCCCTACTTCCACATAGCAGAACGGAAAGCCAAGTCAGCTGCCCAGTCTTTTATTCTTACATATGAACAGCATTACTCACTGTTGGCAAAAGTTATTAGAGTCCAGACCTAAGATAATACATAATGCCAAACATATTAGTGGCATAAAAAAGAAAATACAAAATAAACACAAAAACTGCCACTAGCAGAAAATAATTTAGGCAATAAGTAAGAACTTATAAAAATACCTCTAAATTAGATAGTATTCTTGAAGAAATTAAAGAGGTTATTATATCTAAAGCAAGAATAGGATGTTATAAAAAGGGAGCAGAGACCAAAATGTTTTAATGTAACTATTACATATAATAACTGTTTTATTAGTTATTAATTGCTTTGTGATAAATTACCCCAAAGCTTGATGGCTTAATACAAAAAATATTTACTACTTCACATGGCTTAATACAAAAAATATTTACTACTTCACATTTACTACTTCACATTTACTTACTTGGGTAAGGAACTCAAGAGCAGCTTAGCTGGGCAGTTCTGGCTTGGAGTCTCTCATAAAGCTATAGTCAGGATGTCAGCCAGCCATCTGAAAGCTTAGTGGGGCCAGTAGACCTCTTCCGTGCTTCCGCAGGTGGCTGGTGGCAGGAAGACTTAGCTCCTTGCTGGGGCCCTCGGCTCCGCACCACGTGGGCTTCTCCGTGGAACTGCTTGAGTGTTCCCTGACGTGGTAGCTGACTTTCCCAGAGTGATCCAAAGGAGAGCGAGAAAGAAATCCCAGTGTTTTTCTGTATGACTTAGTCTGTATGGATATACCTCCTTATTTCAGCAAGTTAGAAGCAAGTCACTAAATCCAGCCCACATTCAAGGAGAGAAAAATTAGGTGCCACTGCTGTGAAGGGAGGAGTAGCAAAGAATTTGTGGACGTATTTTCAGACCACCACAGCTGCTAATAATTAAATAAGAAGAAAAAAAGAAGTCCCTAAAAATAAAGTCAAGGAAATATTTCAGAATCTGTATCAGAGACATCAAGAGATAGAAATTGGAGAGGCAAGAATTATGTAGAGAGCCACCACGGAGATTCACAAAACATCAGCAGAGGAACTGGAGGAGAGGCAGTCAGAGAAATGACGGAAGAGGGCTTCCCAGCGCTGAAAAAGAATACATGTCTTTCAAACAGAAAGGGCTCACCCGGAACCAACTACAATGAGTAATAATGTTTTAAAAAAAGACCCATGCCTAGAGTAGCTTTGGAAATGTCAGTGCATCAGAGATAAAGAAAAAGAGTCCTGAAAGCTTTCAAGAGAAAGAAAGTGGAGATTATGCTGTCACATTTCTCAGAACATTAGGTGCTAGAATGCAAAGGAGCCATGCCTTCAACTTGCTGAAAGAAAATGGTATTGAACTTAGAATTCTATATCCATCCAAACTACCCATCAAATATGAAGAAAGATACAAAGACATTTTCAGATACTCCAGGATTCAGAGTTTAACTGAACTGCACCCTTTCCTTGAAAATAATTTAAGATACGCACTCCAGCAAAATGAGAGAAAAATCAAGAAAGAAAATCTCATGGGGTCCAGGAAACAGTGGAAACAACCCAGGAAAGTGGTGAAGGGCAGTTCTAGCATGATAGTTGTGTCACAGGCCAAGGGAACAGCTGTTCCAGATTGGAACACAAGAAGAACCTAGGGGATAAGAGAAAAGGAGATTTTAAGCAGTTTACAGTAACAGATGAAAAAGTTTGTGACTTGGTAAAATTATATTACTTTGACAGCAATAAAAGAAAGGCATTTAGAAATGCTAAGAAGAACAGAATTGTTCAAGAAAGTTGTCATGATTTGAACATGAAGCAGAATTAAAAAATGGCATAATCTTAAAGTAATTGATTGAGTATATGACTTTAATGTAATAAATACTCTATTTCAAGTGGCCTAGGAGTTGTATGATTGGACCAGTAGAAAAGAAAACCTAATCCTAACTAACATGCCTCTTAACCTGGCATGAATAATATGTATATATATGTTGTATTACAATATGTGTATGGTCATAATAATGTAAGCACACTATTTGTTTTCAGACTTTTAGAATCAACCTAATAGGCAAAGCACAGAATATTTAGTTGTAAAGGAAAGAAATATAATTAAAGAGAAGGTTATGGACACTAAATACCTAATTTGACATAGAGGAGAATTAAGATACTAACACCTTGTTGGAAAAAAGATATGTATATAATTCTATCATTTAAGCTTAGGGAATAACAAATAAGCCAACTAGGAATAATAATATAGTTATTAAACAGTGGGAAGAAAAAGGGGAGGGAAGTGAAGATGGGGCATATAAGTGAGCAAAATCCTCGGAGGAAGAAGAGATAGATATTTCCTAAATATAATAAATCAAGAAAAAGAACTATGAGGTTATTATTTGGAGGTAGACCCCCATAATAACTAAAATTTGAATGGAAAAGATTGGCACTGGGGGTAAAAAAGGATAAAGTAAGAGAATGTGTCTCCTTATCATACGCCCTTCTGAGTTGTTGCCATATCTTATGTTGATTTTTTAAAACCTGCTTAAAAATGATTTTCCTGTTTATTTTTTAGTGCATTTAAAATTTTTGTATTAGAATTTTGTTTCTAGCTAACCTGCAATTGTTTAAGGAAGAATTTGGCTATGGGTGAGGTGGAAACTTTCTGGGTTACTAATTCTTTTTTTTTTTTTTTTTTAATCATTGTCTTTAGTAACACCACCTGAATGTCTGACTTGTGTCTTTTCAGGATCAAAGCAAGTTGGAGAAACGCCAGCATCTGGAGACTCCTTAGATGGCACACCTCGTACTCCCAGTACCATCTTTGACTTCCCACCTCCTCCATTAGACCAAGTGCAGGAGGAGGAATGGGAAGTGGAAAGGTAATTCAGTGGTATCTTAGGGGCGTTTAGGACATTGCTTAAAAGCTTTTCACTGTATAGTATGCCTACACTCCGTAGCATTTTTTCCCCCATGTGTTTTTTGGGGGAAGAAGTAGAACTTACTGGTAGTAAATACTAGATAGGTACTGAAATGTTTTTTAATTTATTTGATACTAAATCATTGCAATATCCAGAATTATTTATCAGCCACTGTAGTTTAACACAATTTTGAGTATCTTTGTCATAAATTTCTTGATTTCTGTTTTGTTTTCGTGTTGACTCTCTGTTCTCCATCATTTTAGGGTGACTGAACATGGGACACCGAAGCCCTTTCGAAGGTAAGTATTCCTAAAGTCGCTTTCAATAGGGCATATTTTAAGAAATATATCTTTTCTCCCCAAAGTCCTAGTTTTAAAGGAAAAGAAACCCTGTACACAAATCTGTTAGGTAGTATAAAAGAAATTTCTTAATAAACACAATTATTTAAAAGATATTTATAGAGGTATTGATAACACACGTAAGCTGTTTTGTAGGAGTCGATGATGTATTTATAACACATGTAAGCTGTTTTGTAAGAGAGGATGATGTTTCAGGCTCTGTGCAAAGCAGTACTTCAGAAATATGACTGATTGACTGTAGTGTAAAGACTTGTGCTATTGTCCATGTGATATCCTCAAATAGAATCCATTATTTTTTCTTCATTAGGTTTGACAGCATAGCTTTTGGAGAAAGTCAAAGTGAGGATGAACAGTTTGAAAATGACTTAGAGACAGATCCACCCAACTGGCAACAGCTCGTTAGTCGAGAAGTGGTATTGGCACTAAAGCCTTGTGAGATCAAAAGACAGGAAGTAATTAATGGTGAGTTTAATTAGCTTTTGTTGTTGTTATTCACATATATTGAGTTTTATCAGAGTTAAACCAACCCCTGAGCCTTGGAGTTTGCTTCGAAGTGTCTGCTAGCCTTTTGTTTTGAACAGAGAGGAAATTAAACTAATAGATCGATGATCCTTGAACTTTCCAACTTAAAAATGCAAATGATTGTATGATTCTTATTGATAATTTAAAAGGAAAATGCATTTAGCATTCAGGTTATTTAAAATTCTTAGCATTATAGATCTTAAACTTGAAAAATCATTGAGACATTTGTCCCATCACTTTACTTTCAGGCTAAGTTATTTTTATGCATAGATTGTAAATGAGGAAGCTAAGGCTCAGGATGAGTGGTTGAATTAGTCAGGATCATACAGCTGATAAGTGACTGGAAGAAAACTAGAATCTAGGTCTTCCTTTATCCTCGTGCATGTTCTTTATTTTATCCTAGCATATATGTGACAGAGAGATGACATGGAAGCTGTACCTGCTACTGTCTTTAGGCTGTGATTTGAATAAATATCCTTCCTGTCTGTAGCAGCATTGAGACATAGTGAGATTATAAAGTCTGGCCTCAGAAATAAGAGTTTATAGGCAAATTAGGTACCACAGTGCTGTTATTTCTGAAGAGGGTTCAATTCAAGGTCCGTATGCTATTTGGGCTTACAGTTTTCTAATGCTGTAGTTGTGATTGGTTGGTGCTCCCAGCCAGTGGATTTTGGAGTACGTTGTTAAGTTTTAAGTACAAAATAGTTTTGATGATATTTTTCATTTGCCAGTATTTATAGCTCTGTAGGAGAGTTTAATGTAATCAAGAAGTGACTTCAGAGATACTATATCCTTTCAAAACTACAAATAATTATTATATAACTCATTTGCTGCTTAATTTCAGCTAAAGCCTATGTTTGATCCCATTCTAAGTAAGGTAACATTTTATATTTCCTTTTTTTCCTGCTTAGAATTGTTCTACACTGAAAGAGCTCATGTTCGAACATTGAAGGTTCTAGATCAAGTGTTCTATCAGCGAGTTTCCAGAGAAGGAATTCTGTCACCTTCAGAACTACGGAAAATTTTTTCAAACTTAGAAGATATTCTTCAACTTCACAGTAAGAGAAATTGACTCTGATCTTTTCCCCTATCATTTCCAATAGATAAAAGACTGTGAGTATGTAAAGGGACCATAACAGTAAAATCTTATAAATGTATCCACGTGTTAGCTTTCCTGAAATTATATAATTAAATGTGAGCATAACATAAAGAAATGATTGGATCTTTTAATTTCTCCCCAACCCTTTACCCCCACCCCACGCCCCCATCAGCCTTTTTTATACAAAGTGTTAACACAGGACTTAGGGCCTAAAGTCCATGCCTGAGATGAAAAACATGAATAGTTAAAATTACCCTTGGAAATTCCCTATTGATTACAATATATATGTTTTTAAAAATGTATTCTATATAATAATATATGTATAAATATATTTTGTAAGTAGTAATATACAGCATATAATCCCATGGTGGGAATATTTTCAGGAATTAAATTATTTTATTGTTTTGTTGCTTGGACTGCTTGAGTGAATACATAAAGAATCTGTCTTGCTGGCTTTCCCTGGTTGTAGTTATCTTGGACTTTTGTAGGCAGTGGTACCAGTTCCTCTCTTTTTAAGTCACTGTTTCTCCAGGACCCTTAGTTTTCAGTCTATCTTTCATCAAGGATGCCATCACCACCTACCAACACCCTCCCACCAAATGGTTGCTTTTTGCCCCTTTGTGGGTGATCCTAGGTCTCACCAGTGTGCACGGACACATTCAAGCATGATGATGTCCATTGCCTGGGAACACACACATTTTGAGAGGAACAGTGGACGGAGTCACCTATACAATTGAACTTTGTTTTTTATGAACATGGTTGGTTATAGATGGAGTCTTGAGGTTAAATGCGTATTTGATGCATCTAACTGTGTATAATGTGCTAGTTTCCACATTGTTTTATGCTTTGGCAACTGTTTTTCAGATAGAACTCAAAACATTTAGGTTTATAGGAATTGGGTCCAGATTTATATTTAAGGCCATCAGAAGCAGCTGTATGCTACTCTGAAAATCCTTTTTTTTTTTTTTTGAAAATTTAGGTTCGTGGTATTACCAGTATCTCAGCCTGAAATGAATGTATGCTTAATTTTTTTCATTGTTTTTTTTCTCCCTTAGTTGGGTTGAATGAGCAAATGAAGGCTGTTCGAAAGAGGAATGAGACATCTGTTATTGATCAGATTGGGGAAGATTTGCTGACTTGGGTAAGGAGATTTGCTATTTAATTTAAAAATTGCCATAGACACTTGATCAGATTCAAGGTTAAGTTGCTAACCTTCCCAAGTATGCAAACTCCTCCATTTTGCAAAGCTAATGTAAAGATGAAAAGGGGTCCAATTGTGTATTCTTACTTATTCTTCTAATAAGTGCCCAATCAACTACATGCTCTTTTCTCATCAAATTAAAGATACTAGTTCTTTGTGTTTAAAAGAATGTAGAGTAACCTGGATATTGATAAAAAATAATTTAACCGATGTAGAATTTTAACTGTCTTCTGTTGTCAAAATCTCAGAATTGTACTGTAAAACATTAGACAATTGTAGATCCAAAACTACCATCACAAAAGTAGAAGGGTGAAAATTACTTAATCTTATGTACCAGGAAAGAGTTCAGAGACTCTAGTAGCTGTTTGTCAAATTGTATTTATCTTTCCAGCTGACTCTTTATCAGTATATACTCCATAATATATACTTACATGCCAAGCACTGTTCTAGGTACTGGGGATGCAGTAGCAGTCAAAACAGATATGGCTCCTGTGCTAGTGGAGCTTATAGTCAATGGGAAAAAAAAAATTAAAAAACAGTCGTTAGTTATTTCAAGTGTGATTAGTGTTACAAAAAGGGGAGAATACAGGTTATTATGGGAATAGATAGCAAGGAGACCTGAACTGGAACATACAGAAAATCTTCCTAGGGGAAAGTGGGTTTGATCCAGACATTTAAAGGAAGTACTATAGTTAAGGCTGTGAATAATAGTAAAATATGTGATGTAGTTCTCAAAATATTAACACTGGTTGAACAAGAACTGTTTAGCTATGCCGACAGATATTTACTTCAATATGTAGACTGAGGAAATGTCACAAGAGTTTGGTAATTTTACAATGATAACTTTTTGGTAATTTTACAATGATTGATAATTTTACAATGATTAAACACTAGAAAGTTGACTAAAACAATCTTGATCCTACTCCTTTCATTGATGGTGAGACTGTAACTCAGAATCTCCTAATCTATTAGTAGAACTCTTCTTAGCCATTAGCCACTTGACACGTAGAGCAAGATCAGGGAATCATAATCCAGTCTCATCTTGGATTTACTGGACTTTCCAAAGCATTTTCTCCTTAGACCCACGCTGACATCATTGTTATTAAGGAGACTTGACTTCCTTGAAAAATCCCCCTTATTCTACTACTCTGTGATGGCTGTGATGGCTACTCTGTGATGGTGGGACTCATTTTGTTTCTTGATCTCTGAGTTCTGTTGCCTTGGCAGCACTCTACTCAACTTGAAACAGAAAATTCGTAGTATGACATAGCGTAGCATCAATTTTCTTGTTAAGTTTGGATTAAAAAGTTGTAAGTCATATGGACCTAATGATATCAATCTTGATTCCTAAGCAGTTTAATTTGCATCTAATAAAAATAACGTTTAACACCAAGTGTCAAGTGAGATTCATCATTAATAAGGTACAGAAGTACATTGGTCCGCTTACCACAGTCCTTTGGACTGCATAAATCTACTACATGGTAAAATAAAGTGGAGATACCTCTTAAAAGTGGGACCACAAATTTATTTTAGAACATTCAAAAAGAATTGTATTCTTGACCAATGTGATATGCCTATAAAATGTTGAGGAAAAGCAGAATGGACTAACCAATTTGGTTAGTAGCTGCTAGGTACAAAGGGTTAATTTAGGGCAAAGTGTTGGCCAGAAATACTAAAAGCAAAAATCATAAACAGGTGTCTAGATTTACTCTATTTTCTTTTCTATTTTTTTTTTCTTTTTTTTTTTGCGGTACGCGGGCCTCTGACTGCTGCAGCCTCTCCCGTTGCGGAGCACAGGCTCCGGATGCGCAGGCCCAGCGGCCATGGCTCACCGGCCCAGCCGCTCCATGGCATGTGGGATCCTCCCAGACCGGGACACGAATCCGTGTCCCCTGCATCGGCAGGCGGACTCTCAACCACTGCGCCGCCAGGGAAGCCCTACTCTATTTTTTAAAAAATAGTTTTGGAGAATATTTTTCCAATATTGGTCCCTTGAGGTCACCTTATATATACTTATGCTGCTAGTAAAACCACTGTAAAACTGCTTAAGGCTAGGGTGTTATTTTCTTTTGTAAACAGCCACTGTTAGTAATTGCGTGACACCTGGATTGACTAGCATACCAAAAATGCGCCAGTCTCATCTCTAAATATGTTGAGTGATATTTATAATAGAATAAGAATACAACATTGGAGCAACCTATTAAAATATCACTTCGTATGTGTCATAGTTGAAGAAAAAATACTCTGAATTTAACTACAAACTCCCTACAAAAGGATTTTTTACAAAATGCCTTCGTGTATAAACTTTTGGAAATATGTCTTTAAATGGGAGATTTTTATGAAAAGCTTCTTTATAAACCATAAAGCAATTGCTACAAATATAAAGGTGGTTTTAAAAATCATTTATTCGACCTGTACTTATAAGAATACCTATTATGAGTGAAGCACTTGTTAGGTGTCTTATAAGAAACCTTAAAATCGTGGCATATACAAACTTAAATTTACAAATGAAAAATATCAGTAAAAAGTATAATTTTTAGTAAAAGAGGGTCATAGGCTCATGAATCTTCCCCAAGAGAAATTCAAGGGATGGATCCCTACCTTCTACATGGGTGAAGCAGCAGTGATTTAATTTTGTTGTGACCCAGAAAAGTTATGACCTGCCCCGGATTCCACAGTAAGAAAGTAAGCTTAGAATCCCAAGGATTTTCTTCCTAGAGCAGTAAGACAGTAATTTTTGTGAAGGTGTCACATTCTAAGAAAATCAAATTTAATCCCAGTCTTTAAGCATTTTGTGTCTCATATTCCCCCAAGTGTCAACGTTTCTATCTGATTTAGAAGTGGAATAGACTGAAAAAATAGTAAGTTATGGTAGAGGCTACAAGCAAGAAAACATTGGACGATGATCAGGAAAGGTCTGGATATGTCAGGGTCAGACCCTTTTTAATGGAGAATCATTGATAATCCACATAAAATGTGTAGATTTCTGTTTCTTGTCACTTGAGGATACTTATTGGAATATTGGAAGGATTGTGGCTGTCTCTCATTTTGCCTGGCCTCATATAGACTCAGTATCCCATTCTCTGTTGTGTTCTTTGCGTTCTTGGCACAGTTCAGTGGACCCGGGGAGGAAAAGTTGAAACACGCTGCTGCTACCTTTTGCAGTAACCAACCCTTTGCCCTGGAAATGATCAAGTCTCGTCAGAAAAAGGATTCTCGATTCCAGACTTTTGTGCAAGTGAGTTGAGTGAGTCATGTAAGAAAAAAGAAATGCCATTTTTTATCAATTACGGAACAAACTAGGGGAATCCTACGACTAAATTTTTTACAAGGATTATGTCTGTGTTTACGTTTCTAAAGCCATACATTTTCTCTTAAATTACTGGAAAATATAAAGATGATACTGGAATGGTGAATAATAAAGAATATATGGCAGGATTACAATACTTGACATAGAAGTCCACATTGCCATGGAGATACTGTCAGGAAATGGCCCATGTACACTATTAAAATAATACTGTCAAAACATCAGAATGGCCTTATATCAAGCCCAGGGAAGAGCGTAACACTGCTTACTAGGGCATATATTGGTGTAGACCAAGGGTCAGGAAACTATAGCCCACCAGCCATATCCAGCCTCTTCCCTGTTTTTGTAAATAAAGTTTACAAAGCTGTATTTACACAGTTGATATTTTTATTGCTGTATAACAAATTACCACAAATGTAGCAACTTAATGCAAATGTATTATGTCACAGCTTTTACAGTTTAGGAGTACAGATACAGTTTATCTGTGTCCTTTCTTCATGCTTTCACCGGGCTGAAATCAAGGTATCACCTGCAGCTGCAATTCTCATCTGCCACTCTTCTGAGCTTACGCTGGTTGTCAGCAGAATTCGTTTCCTTGTAACTATAACCGGGAGCCCTGTCTTCTTGCTGTTTGACTAGGAACTGCTCTCGGCTCCTAGCGAATGCCCACATCTCTTTGCTATGTGGCCCTTGTAGGCAGTTTACAAGATGGATGTGTCCTTTTCTTCCAGGCCAGTAGGAATGTGTCTCTCTGACAGAGCTTTCTTTTAAAGGCTCGTCTGATTAAGTCAGACTCACCTACGACAATCTCCTTTTTGATTGACTCAGAGTTAACTGATGGTCACCTAATCACAGGAGTGATTGTCACCCATCATATTCATAGGTTCTGTCCACACTCAAGGGGGGGGGGATTGTATGGTGTGTACACCAGAAAGTGAGCATCTTGGAGGCCATCTTAGAACTCTTCACTACACACAGCCAAGTTCATTCCTCTGTGTATTGTCTGTGGCTGCTTTGTGTTAAAACAGCAGAGTGGAATAGTTGTGGCAGAGACGGATGGCGTGCAGAGCCTAAAATATTCCCTGCCTGGCGCTTCACTGAAAAGCTTACAGAACCCTAGTACAGTTGAGCTGATATATCGAGACTGGTGAGCTGTTGTGCCTACTTGGAGTGGCAGATAGCAAATTAACTGACTAGCTTTTGGTAGGAATGCCAGTCATTGAAAAATGTAACTAGATTTTTTTAATACGTGAAGATAAAACTTTTTTCACAAGAAAGCAGTTCTTAGAGTTGATTATGGATGCTCTCAGTCTTTGCTTGAATAGATAACACAGAAGCCATTGGCTGAGTGACAAAGGCAACGTTATGTGATTAAAGGAGAAAGCAGAAGTGTAGTGTGGCAGTGGTATGTCTTGGCAGGTTTTAAGTCTTGATTTAATAGCCAGAACTGTGTTGCTGTAGGTAGTTACATGATGAATATGTGGTATGTGTTAGGTAATCATAGTCCTAATAAGAATTACAAATTCACTTATTTGACTTTAATTTTAGGATGCTGAGAGTAATCCACTGTGTCGTCGTCTGCAGCTGAAAGATATCATTCCCACCCAAATGCAGAGGCTTACTAAGTACCCTCTTCTATTGGATAATATTGCCAAATACACAGGTACAGCATTCTCACTGAAATTAAAGAGCTTAGGAACAACAACAACAAAAACACATTTTCTGCTGAATAATCTCTCACAGCGTCCTGGTGTGTGGACGTTGAATTTCCAAATAGTACGGCAAGATGTTCTAACAAGATTCGTTAATAGCTCTAGCACAGGGTTTAGCAAACTCTGGATCACGGGTTAAATCTGGCTCACCATGTATTTTTGTAAATAAAGTTTTATTGGAACATAATCATACTCACTTGTTGAAATGTCTCTGACTACTTTTGTAATACAGCAGCAGAGCTGAGTAGTTGTGACAAAGACCATATGGCCTATAAAGTGTACAAAAAAAGCTTACCAATACTTCCTCTAGCATATATCATATTTGCTTTGAAGAAGACTTATACTGGGTTGCAGAGATGTTTTGTATCTACATATATACTTTCATTAAGTCCAACCAATGCATATCGTTCCAACTCTCCTGTTTTGAAACGTGAAGTGAATCTGAGTTTCTCAGTTGAGCTTTAGGCTCTATACTTAGCTCTCATTAATAATTCTATGCAATCAAACGCCTGTTTCTTATGCCTGGGAATTTGAAAATACTCATACACATTAACTTTTATACTTTAATATATTTATTCAGTATAGTTGGACTATTGTTTGGAGGATTGTAATTTTGAATATTCTGATTTTGGTATTCTTTACCAAAATAGAACCTCAACATAATCTCAACACATTTTGGTGAAGTTCGTCTTCTTTTAATGATACAAATGTTGTAAACTATTTTCTTTCTTTAATATAATACCAAATTCAAAGAAACATATTTTGGAGTTATTTTGAATTGTTTTATCATTCAAAATATATTGTTTAATGGGTCCACTGTCCATAATCATGTAGGCTGTGCACTTTGATAGGGGGAAAGGGGTCCCATTTATGTAGCTTACAATGTGAATGAAACCCACTCCTTTGGGTGGACCTGATACTTGATATAAAGCATCTCTCCTTGGATTTGGTTTCTTTTTAAAGGTTAGTATTGATGCTTAAAGTACTATGATAAGAAGTCTTACCTGTCCAAAGACTACCTGAATTGAGATTCTGCTGTAGGATTTTAGCCTGGTATAAAAATATTCAAGGTCTTGGACTTCCCTGGTGGTGCAGTAGTTAAGAATCCACCTGCCAATGCAGGGGACACAGGTTCGATCCCTGGTCCGGGAAGATCCCACGTGCCACGGAGCAGCTAAGCCCATGTGCCACAACTACTGAGCCCATGTGCCACAACTACTGAAGCCCATGCGCCTAGGGCCTGTGCTCTGCAACAAGAGAAGCCACCACAATGAGAAGCCCACACACTGCAACGAAGAGTAGCCCCCGCTTACTGCAACTAGAGAAAGCCCGTGCACAGCAACAAAGACCCAACACAGACAAAATAAAAAATAAATAAATAAAAATAAAAGTTAAAATATTCAAGGTCTTACTATGCTTTTATAACTGTTGAAATAAAGTGGTATCTCATTTATGTATATACTTACATTCTTTTCTTATTTCCTCCATTTTACATTTTGGATTTCCTTGCCGTATTTAGAATGGCCAACAGAAAGGGAGAAGGTCAAGAAAGCTGCAGATCACTGTCGTCAGATCTTAAATTATGTAAATCAGGCCGTTAAGGAGGCAGAAAACAAGCAGGTAAGAAGGAAAAAGCAAGAAGACACAGGATGGCAGTGAGAATAAGAATATTAAATTAGTGTTACCTGGAATCTGTTATTACATAATTGAAGGGCGGGATATTTGTTAACCATTCATGTAGTAGGTGGGTCCGGATCAATTTAGGATAGAACATCAGAGTTGTAGTTGGCTTTTTTGAGCACCTCTAGCTGCTTGTTTGCTCATTCATTCACTCTGTTGGTGAGGCTGTAGAAAAACGGGAACTTCCAAATGTATTGTTTGGAGTGTAAAATGATGAAAACCCCAGAGGACAGTTTGGCAATTTATACTTAAATTAAAAATGTACGTATTCACACATCCATTCTTTGATCCAGCAATTCTCTTCCTGGTGATTTACCCAAGAGAAATGAAGATACGTGCCCATAGACTTGTGCAGGAATGTTTATAGCATAAACCAAATGCAAATATAGTCATAAACTAAAGTAATACTAGCAGTAATGGATGACTCTCACAAACATTATACTGAGTGAAAGAAACCAGACACAAAAGAGTACAAATATGTAATTCTATTTATGTGAATTTCTAAGGCTAAACTAATTTATGGTGGAAAAAATCAGAAAAATGGTTGTCACTGGGGATCTAGGGACAGAGATTAGCTAGGAGGAAGTATGAGGGAGCCTTCTGAGGTGATCGATGGTCATATTTCATATCTTGATAGGAGCTTGATTACACAGGCATATGCATTGGTAAAAACTGGTGGAAAGGTATACTTAAAGTGTGTACATTTCACTGTATGTAAATTTTAATTTAAAAAAAGAACTGTCAATAAATATTGAACTCTTGTTAATGAGATGCATGCTAAAATGTTTAGAGATAAAGTGTGTTATATCATTTTGAGATACATCCACAATATAAGCTGGATTGATGGATAGATAGAGGGATGAATAGATGGATAGGTATATGATAAAACAAATGTAGCAAATGTTAGTTGTGGAATGTAGATGGTGGGTATATGGGTGTTTACTATACACATTGAGACTTTTCTGTATATTTGGAAATTTTTATAATCTTGGGGAAAAATGTACCCTTTAGTCTAACAGTTGTTTCTCTAGAAATTTATTCTAATATACTTGTCCATCAGTAAGGTGTAGTTAAAAAAACTATAGTTCATTCACAGAGTTGAATACCATGCAGCCACTGGAAAAATAGACTACTCTCTCTCTATGTGCTAATGTGGAACAGTCTCCAAGATATATTGATGACTGATAAACACACACACACACACACACAGGGAGAGAGAGAGAGAAATGTGTATATGAATATATTGCATTACCTTTTGAATGAGTAATACACATATGAATGTATTATGTTACCATATATTTCTTTTTAAAAAGCTATATCTACACG
Organism: Pseudorca crassidens; assembly: GCF_039906515.1. NCBI lineage: Eukaryota > Metazoa > Chordata > Mammalia > Artiodactyla > Delphinidae > Pseudorca > Pseudorca crassidens. Next base: position 97,434,680 of record NC_090304.1, read on the forward strand.
CAACAGAGCCAAGCGTGCTTACATCCATATGTATTCTTTTTTCTTAGAGTTTTTCTCATAGGCTACGCAAGAAATGGGTATTAGAGGTTTCTTCTTTAGGGAAAATTGGGGCTGGGAAGGCAAGAGGACAGGCTTAGAGGGAGACTTACTGTTTATTGTGTGCCTTATATTACCTTCTGAATTTTGTGTCATGTACATTATTTACATATTTAGAAAGTAAATATATGCTAGTTAGCAGCCAGAGAGTTTGAAAAGAAGATTGGAAAAGAACAGCTAACGAGGTAGGAGGAAAGTTAGGAGAGGGTAATATCACCAAAGCCAAAAGAAGGGAGTGTTTTAAGGAAGAGTGAGTTGTCGGTTGTGTCTGATATTGCAGAGAGTTCAGCAGAATGCAGGTACAGTGTCCATTTGATCTAGGAACAGGGAGGTCATTGATATCCAAAGCAGTAACCTTAGCTGTGTCCTGTCTCATTTTCAGCACTTAGAAGATTATCAGCGTCGCCTTGATACCTCCAATCTGAAGTTGTCAGAGTACCCAAATGTTGAAGAGCTCAGGGTAAGGGATGGTCTAATCATAATTTAAAACATAAAATTTGCTAAAGACTTGGAAGGTAATTAACATCTCAGTGGGAACATACATGACCTGAAGGAGTTCTTGCATCATAGATTGTCTGTATTTATGGTTCTGTTCTTCCTTTTAAATGTCTTGGTCTGTGTGAGGATTGCTTTAGTCTTTCAGTAGGGGAATATTTTATGTGAAACTAACTTTTTGTGACAAGGATTTGTAGGAGACTAAGGAACATTACTTATTATTAAAATTAATTTTATTGTGTTCTGTAGTTTGAATAAGAATAAGGCTGTTTACTGTGGGAACTTTCCAGATTTTTGAGTAAAGGAAGATAATTATTTTTCTATGAAGCTCTTCAAAAGCATAAAAGTTGAAACCATTACAGGAATGATAGTAAAATATTTATTAATTGCCCCTTCTAGTACATGGAGCTTTTTGTATTGAGTCACTTAGGATTTTAAGTCTTTCTTATACTGTTTCACTGGTTGTTCTGGCAGATTTATTTGGTGGCTGTTAAAATAGACTTTTATTTATTTATTTTAAGAGCTTATAAAAAAGCATGCTAATATGCTGAGCCCCTTAACTTCCAGAGAATGAGATCTTTCTTATGCTAAAAGATGATTCTCTTATTAAGTTATTAATATTTAGAGGAAGCCTCAGTACTACCTGGACTTCTGTGAAATGCTATTCCTTAGAACTTTTTTTGGAATGAGAGCCTAGATCAGAGGCTTCTTACAGATAAGCTATACATCATCCTCATCTAGATAGTTATTCATAGAAAAAATAAGGAAGGGGTTGAGAATCTAGTAGCTGAATATTTACAGCTTCATTTTCATTAGCTGTTACCTCTGTTTAGAGTGAAATTTGGAAGACAGTACTCCTGAATGTTTTTCTGCAAGATGCTTTTTCCTTTCTAGAAAATTTTATGCAGCTTACTTTAACCTGATTTTTATTCCATTTTCAGTAGTTGACGGATATCAATAATAGTGAACGTAAATGGTATCTTTTATAGTAAGAATTTCTGGAAAGGAGACTAAATGGAATATCATCTCACTAAGTGCTTGGAAATAATTTGTGTGTAATTCTCTTTATTTTGGCAGAATTTGGATTTAACAAAAAGGAAGATGATTCACGAAGGGCCATTGGTTTGGAAGGTGAATAGAGATAAAACTATTGGTAGGTGTACTGTCTGTTGGTTTGGGGGAGAGTGGAGAAGGGAAAAGAATAGGAAGTTTTCCTTATGCCAAAGAGAAGAGATAGCCGTTCACGTTTTTCAGTGACAGCAATTAGCAATGGTACTTTGTGTTATTACTCATTTACAGAAGATCTGCTTATGTTATTTTGTTATATGTGAAGCATGTTAAATACTCATTTAAGGATGAAGCAGAAAATTTTGTCATGATTCAGTCCTGTCTCCATCCTTGTATTCTAATGAGTCTCAGCTTCCTTTAAACCACTGTATCTCAAACTATCTGTGGTGAAGAACCAGTGTTTTTTATCTCTTGTCAGTCACAAACTGACACTTTGGTGTAATACATTAAAAATGAATTATTAAAAAATGAAATTAAAAAATACAATAGCAAGTACATTTTTAAAATTTACTAGATTTAACAGAAATCAGTTTTTGATGTCAAATTGTTATAAAGTTTATAAAACACATCTCAATTTCTGTACTGATCACCTCTCCTACATTTTTATTTCTAGATCTATACACTTTGCTGCTGGAAGATATTCTTGTATTGTTACAAAAGCAGGACGATAGACTGGTGTTAAGGTGTCATAGTAAGATTCTGGCATCTACAGGTGATAGCAAACACACATTTAGCCCTGTCATCAAGTTGAATACAGTGCTGGTTCGACAAGTGGCAACAGGCGAGTATGTCTGCTGAATGACGCTAACCTCCAGGTTCATCGTAACATTGCATAAGATACTCAGTGTCGTTGAAGTAGCACAGCTGGCGTAGAGTTTTGTTCCTTTTCTATTCTTATACAGATTAAATGAAATTTATTTACTGCTTAGAACGTGAATACCCCAAAATTATTGAGGATGCTTAGATTCTCTGAATAATTTTCTGCATTTTAAATTTTTCTGCATATTACTTTTATCTTTATGTCATGTTCAAATCATTGATGACACTAGTGAAGACAATGTATTGGAGGTAATCCCGTTGAAAAGGTTTCATTTTTTGATATGGTGGGGAAAAGGCAAAAACTGAAGAAGTAGGTGTGGTTTAGGTTTTTAAAAATCAGTTTCAGTTAGGAAGTTACATATTAACTGTACTAATAAGGAGATCCCTTTTAAAACTTGTTAGTTCCATAGTGGTAAGATAAATTTATGACCTCTTTCCTCCAACACCCACTGAATGTTACTGACTAACTGTTTAGCAAAAGGGCAATTCTGAATAAATTCAAAAAGAGCAATAGTGTTTATAGTTCAGTAATTTAGATACGTTGACACTTGTTTTTAAGAAATTACTGTGGAATTAGTGCTAGCTTTTATAATCTTTGTTTTATTAAAGTATATTATATATAGTTTAACATACAATAATTTGCACAGATTTTAAGTTATAGTTTGATGAGTTTTACAAAGTGAATGTGTGTTTACAGAGTGATCAGGTGTAACCTTTACCTAGATTAAGATGCAGAATAATACCAGGACCCTTAGAAACATCTCTCCCAGCCTCTGTGGGTCATATTGTTAGAGTAATTTTTGTCTTGTTTTCCCAGATAACAAAGCTTTATTCGTCATCTCCATGTCTGACAATGGAGCCCAAATTTATGAACTGGTGGCACAGACAGTTTCTGAAAAGACTGTGTATGTACTGGATATAGCTACCTTGCTCTAATATGTTTTATTATCCTGAATATAATATTCCACAATTTAACTGCTTTTGTAAAAGGACTTTGAAAACCAAAAACTATGTGGAAACAAGTACTTCCTCTATATTCTTTGAGAGGTGTTCTTCTAAGAATTTGTTCCTTTTTAGCTGGATCTCTCTTATTTTGGTTCTATCCTATTGAAAGTATCTTTCCTAGAGAAAAAATTCTCAGAAGCTTCAAGTGAAGTTTTTTTCATGGGTAGTGTATCCATAACACTGTGAGGTTTTCTAATCTCTACTTAATAGTATGTCACCAAAATAAAGCTATTCTCTGGCAGAAATAGTGTTTTTTGACTGTTGGTTTGATTTCGTTTCTGGTATGGTTTGTTAGTTTTTATTTTTGCTTTCTGAGTGTATTTAAAGTGTGTTTCTTTTTCCTTTCCCTCCCGTGTTTTGTATTCTTTTCAAACTCCCTGCAGCTGGCAGGACCTAATCTGTCGGATGGCTGCATCAGTGAAGGAGCAGTCCACAAAGCCAATTCCACTGCCACAGTCACCACCTTGCGAGTGAGTGTGCCTTTGCTTCCGAGTAGGAATGACTTTGTCGTTTTGGTCAGAGAAAGAATGGATAATTATAAACATTTTGTTGCACTGATGTTTAGGCACCTCAAGAAGCTGAAAGATTTTTTTTTTTCCCTTCCATAGAGGAGACAATGATGAAGAAGAACCTCCAAAATTAAAAGTGGAACATCATGGCATTTCAGTCTCTGGTCTGCAGAGTCCAGGTAAACTGATCTGTTAAATTAACCTGGAAGAATGGAGCCTACCTATTACTCAATAAACTGTGAAGAAACGTTAACTCTTTTGGTTTATGCAGGACCTGGCATCAGCTATTCACTTTAACAAAATTTGCTTGTGTGCCTTGTGCGTGCCGTAATCACACTGCACTGAGTGCCATGTATTTTACTTAGCGGACAATCTCTGTAGCTCATGCGGTTATTTTTTTCCAAATATTTCCTGAATGCTTCACGTTAAAAGTTTTGTTAAGATACGTTCTGCTTTTTCTGTTCCATTGAACAGACAGAGATTTGGGATTAGAGTCTCCTTTAATGTCGTCAAAACCTCAATCTCATTCACTGGATACCTCTGGGAAATCGGAGGTGGATGATGATCTCTTTGTGGCTGAGAGACAGTTTGCAAAGGAGCAGCATGCAGATGGAACCCTAAAGGAAGTTGGAGTCAATTATCAAATCACAGTCCCAGATCCACACTTGCCTGTCTCAGAAGAACGGTGGGCGTTGGATGCACTAAGGAATTGTAAGTTTTATTCATAAGTTAATACAGATACTTATTAAGCACCAGAGTTTTATAATGTACCATGAATTTTCCCTTCAAGAATTTTACAGTCTAGCTGGGAAGATGAGACAAAACTTTCCCTCACCTTCTTAAGTAAGAAAACATTATAGGATGTCAAAATTGATCTGGTTGGCGTGACCAGAGGAGGGAGGCATTAGAAAACAAGAGAGATGTGATTATTGCCTTGAAGAATGGGTAAAATTCAGATAGGTATTTAGCAGAATATATAGAAGTCAGTCAGACAAGAAAAATGGTAGGACCAAAACACAGAGGCAAAAACTCTGAGGGTGTTCCGAGAGCAGCGGGTAGGGCAGCTGGCCTGGGGCAGACCGCACAAGCTAAAGGAGTCATGGGGGACAAGGTTAGAAAGGTGGAGGACGCGTTGTTGAGCCCAGCTGTTGTGGACCTTGAAGAGCAGGTTGAGTCCTCCAGACTTGAAGGGTGGCAGGCTGCAGGGTTTTGAGGACCTCTTCAGGCTACGGATATTCTTCTGTTTTCTTGTGGAGATTGTAGTATTCTTCACCACGACCCATCCTTCTCGCACACGCACTCGCACACGCATGCACACGCACACACACACACGAATGGGTGGTCCTTGCCACTTGGTTAGCCACCCACTCCCTCTCCAGCCTGGTTGAGAACCACGGCTACAAGTGGGAGTGGATCACATGTCTCAGGTGTATTGGAGGTGGGAAAAAGGCTGAGAATGATTGCTTTAGCTGCAGAGAAAGAACCAAGTGAAGTTGCTAAGCTAGGGTGTATGACTAATGGAAAAAGATTACTCTGGCTGAGATCTGCGAAAGGATTTGAATGGGAATAGAGTTGGAGTGGTCTGGGCTTGAGGCTAAAAGGGTTTGGGCTAGAATGGTGTTAGAAGAATAAAAATAAAATGAGAAACCAACAGATACTTAAAACAATTGGCTTCTTTGGCTGTGAGGGCAAAGGTAAGGGAATATTTAGAGATAATTTCAGTATTTTTGTCAGAAATAAAAATTAGAAAAGAACCACCACTGCTACACTTTCTTTTTTCCTTCTTTTCTTTGCCATAGGTTATGGGCTTAATTTTAAAACATGTTGAGATTATGGTAATGAATGGCAAGCCATTTAAGAGGAAGGATGAGCAGGAAGTTGAGAGTTTTAAGACTGGAATTTTGGAGGAGGTCAGGGAGAGAGATGGATCTGAGTGTCAAAGCCATAAGTATTCATAGCGTCTCTCAGGAAGTGACTGCAGAGCAAAAAGAAGGAGGGTCAAAGACCCAAACCTATGTGGAAACTTTATTTAAAGAGACAGAAGGTAGAAATTAAGGCCGAGTTGAAAGTACGGAATTGGTCAAGTTCTTTAAAACCTAGTTTATTCTAGACTCATAGAGTTAACAGTGGTAATGATTTCTGATGGTTCCACTAACATTGTCCCAGTGTCCCTCTCATTGGGTGAGTGACCTCACAGCACGCACTTGTCCATTTAAAATTAAATCCATTCTATATTCAACAACCAGAGGAAGCTGTGGTACTAGTGAGGTCATTTTAAAAAACTAATAAATATTTCCTTATCCTTTGAAATTATGCATGCTACCAAACATGGAATTACATTTACAGGGCAGTTTTATTTTCTTCTTCACCATTTAAGGAGATTCTTTGGGTTATTATAGATGATAAAGTAAATGTTCTCTGTGTCTAATAAAATTAGAAAAAAATAATGCCTATGTAGATAGTGTCTGCTTCTGGAAAAAGCAGAACTTTCAGGTTCTTTTGTCTAGATTAACACGGCTTTTCAACATCCTTTTAAGAAGTACCTTTGGGGTATTATTCCAGTTATATGGTAGAAAATGTGGAGGTAGGCATATAGGAGAATAATAAGAGAATTCTTAAATTTTTTTAAAGACAAGTTTGATGTTAAATTTTCTCTAGATGGTGTTTCATTTCATTTCTCAAAACAAAAAATGACTGTATGAAATTAATATTTTTGCCTGCATGTTACTAAAAAGGTACTTACTTTAAGAGAACTGATCATTCCTCTAATTTAATTCTGTCAGTTTGAGGTTATAGTTGTGAATGCGTGTGCTTTTCCCCCCTTCCTAAATCTTTTAGTGGGTTTGTTGAAGCAGTTGCTGGTACAACAGCTGGGTTTGACTGAGAAGAGCACTCAGGAAGACTGGCCGCATTTCCCGAGATGCAGGACAGCCTCTCTGGGGGCGCAGGCAGACAGTGGAACCCAGAAGCCTGGCAATATTAAGGCCTATCATCCTTGTGAAGGACAGATGCCCTTTAGAACTGGAACTGGTGACATTTCAACTTGTTACAGTCCATGGACTTCAACTGAATCTTCTGCTCCACGGGATTCAGTGGTACTGGCATTCCAAGATAGCCAGGCAAGTAACATTTTAGTAATGGACCACATGATTATGACCCCAGAGATGCCTCCCGCAGAGCCAGAAGGGGGTCTTGATGAGAGTGGAGAGCACTTTTTTGATGCCCGTGAAGCACATAGTGATGATAATCCATCAGAAGGTGATGGAGCAGTTAAAAAGGAAGAGAAGGATGTTAATTTGCGCATCTCAGGCAAGTTCCTTTCACATTTAAACTTTGATTTCAATCATTGTTACTTGTGCTATGTGCTGAAATGGATGTCGCTCGGGTATCCAAGCATTCTCTCGTGTGTGTGTGTGTGTGTGTGTAGTATCTGTTCTTTCATGCAATAAATAAATACTGAATCTACCCTATGCCACACCCTGTCCTAGGTGCTAGGAGATATAGCATGGAATAAAACACGGAAAAATCCACCATTGTCATGATGCTTAAGCACTGCTTGGGGAAAGAGTAACTAACTGTAAATGAGTTAACAAATAAATAGATGTCAGATAGTAAGAATTAGGAGGAAAAATAAGTCAGACTGAGGGGCAGAGGGTAATGGGGGCAGACAAGGTGATCAGGGAAGAAGGCCTCTCAGGAGGTAGCATGGGAGCAGAGACCCAAGAGAAGTGAAGGAAGAAGCCATGTGGGTACCTGGAAGTAGTGTGTTCCAGCAGAGAAGAATAGCGCACAGGCTGTGAGGCAGGAGCAGGCGTTCTGTGGTTAAAGAGTGCAGGGTGAGGGAGACAGTGGTGGGAGATGAAGCAAGGCAGGTGTTTGGCAGGGAGGGTGGTGGCAAGATCATGTAGGGACTCGGTAGTTTTCAGCTTTTCACTTTTAAAATGCTAACGAATATGAAGTTACTCAGAAATTACCGAGAAAGTTTGCTAAGTTTACCTTTAACCTGATGTAAGAAAATTCTGAGGTACTTAAAACTTAACCTGGGACTTTGGGAATGAATGGCCTTTCCCCTTCTTTAATAACTTTTAAAGTTGTCAGCAAATCACCCCATGTCTGTTTTCTAATGTGATGATGGCAGCACTAATCTCATCAAACTGTTCTGTCTCTATCGATAGGAACCTGTTTGATCCTTGATGGCTATGAAACAGTGCAGGAGAGCTCCACGGATGAGGAGATTGCTTCCTCGCTTCCCCCGCAGCCCGCGACAGGCATCCCCTCTATGGACTCTACCCGCCGGCAGCAGCGTTCTCCCCAGAATGCTCATTCTGATGGGGCAGTTTCACCTTTCACCCCAGAATTCCTGGTCCAGCAGCGCTGGGGAGCTATGGAGGATTCCTGTCTTGAGATCCGGAGTCCCTCCTCTTGTGCAGATTCACAAAGCCAGATCATGGAGTACATTCGTAAGATAGAGGCTGACCTGGAACACTTAAAGGTACCTCAGACTTCAACATCCTTAGGACTCGGATATAAAAAACACATTTAACAGAGAGGAAGTGTAGAATGATTAACAGGTTGTTGTCAGTAACCTTGCTCAGGGTCTAGATTTGTATGTTTTCTTTGACGATTGTCTGTGAATAGACCTGGGTGAAAAACTGAGATCAGCATTTTTTAATCTGATCACAAGAACAGAAACCATTGTAGCTCTGTAAACTGTGTGTTTGTATGGGTTTCTAAGTTTAAGAACCTAAATATATTTGGGATGATTGGTTGGCCTCCATGAGAAGATGTGGGCAGTAAGCTGAGATAGGTGGGGTTTGTGTAGTTAAGAATCTAGGCTGGGAAATGCTTTAACTTGCCATAACCTATTAATTATCTGTGAATTGTTAGGTGATGTTGGTAGTTTCCCAGGTGCTGTGACAGATAGAAATTGTCTCCAGTGGCTCCTGTAATTTAAAGGCCTGCCTGTGAGTGGGAGTTCTGTAAAGTGATAATTGAAGATGTCGCTGCATAAGCCACCATTGCAAAACTGACCTGTGTGGTCATTTCTGACAACAGGACTTTATAAGTCTGCCATCAGTAGGCGCAGCTGGTAGAGCCCAAATGTTTGTCATGACATCATTTAGTAGAGGTTTCAGGGACCAGAGTTTAAAGTGTCCTTAGCCTCTCAGCTGAAGACTGGTCTCCCTTACTTTTTCTTTTAACTTCATGTGGTAGGTTTTCCCTTCTTCATATGGTTAGATGTAGGGTCACCCTGTGGCTGATGGATTCTAAAAGGCCACTGAGGGCACATTGGCTCTAATTTAGTTCATGCCGCATGTGGGACCATTTTCAGGGTGACTCCGGGCGGGGAGCGGGGGCGGTGGGATAATCACCTCTACCGGTTGCCCTCTCCTCTACTTTCTTCTATATGGGAACATTTTAAGTTATTCACTCAAGAGAGGAACAGGTAAAAGGAATGAAATTTACTTTTTTCGCCTACTAACAAAATTTTTAATGATGTTAATGTTGAAATTTGGAAGCATGTCCCTATAATATAAAAAAGCCTTCTTTCCTATTTTCAAAATAAATTTTTCATGATGTTCAAATGAAAAACCTATGGGTTTTATTTTACAGAAGGTGGAGGAAAGTTACAGCATTCTTTGCCAAAGGCTGGCTGGATCAGCCCTCACAGACAAGCACTCAGGTATGTGAAAACTGTGGATTTCAGACTCAAGCATCATCCTGCCTGAACAGTGCATTGAATGAAATGATTTATTATTCTTTCAAGTGGAAACCTTCTGAGATTCCATTTCTTCTCTGTCTTAGAAAAACTGCCTGTTTCCAAACATCATATATCAAGCAGAGGCCGCTGTCTGCTGACTCAGCTCAGTCCCCACGCCACCCTCCTTCTGTCTTTCTTCACCTTTGCAAAAGCAGAAGGCAGAGCTGTGGTGGGCCCAGGAAACTGAGGCTCCCTAGTGGTGGAGGCAGGTCCCCCTCAGGTCTTGCTGTGCTTTTGTGTCTCCCCTGACGGCGAAAGCAGTGTCCCCCTGTGGCTACCGACGGATCTGTGTTCAGTGCAGCCATTTGTACTCATTCGCTTTCATGCTTTTGGATGAGGCTGTTCTGATCCAGAAACAAAGGTGTTAACAGTGTCCACGCATTTCAAATATATTCCCTAAGTGTGCATTTTAATTTGTTCTTTCTTCCTAATTTGATCTCCTCATCTCCTTGTTCTTCCCAGATAAAAGTTAGAGCCGCGTGTCCTGGAGGTGACTGCAGGTTGTTGGATTTGAGCATCGGCCTTGTATCACCACGTCCTGGCTCCAGTGTGGACGCAGAGAGAGTGTGTGACAGAGGATCTGCCTGCGAACACCCTGGGGTAGCCACGCCCCAGGGGCCCGGAGCGGGACTGGTTCTTCACAGCCTGGCAGCTGCACTAGTCTGTCAGTGAGGGGACGTCCGTTCTCTCACTCTGCTCTCCTCACTATCAGAAATGCATTTTGATTCAGAACAAAAACCAAATGTATAGAGCTTTGGGTGTAGAATATGAAATTTTACTTAGACTTAAGACAAAGAGAAAATCAGATGTATTTATTTGACTTCATTCCGTATTTGAAAGCACATTTTAATTTTTATTTTGCCATGTTTTGTTTTAACTGAGTAGTGAGAGTTTTAGCCCTTTGTACTTAGTACACCCAAGCATCGATTGCTCCCGAAGCAAAGAGTTCAGTATGGGGTGTTAGGAGGTGGGGTAGAGAGGTGAAGAGCAGGACGGGGTAAGCAGGGCAGGGGGAAGCATGTGGCCTCCACCAAACTGTATCCCGTGCCCTCTGCTATCCAGTAGGCTGCTTGTCTGAGGGTCACCTCAAAAGCGTAGTCTGCTGGGACTCCTGAGTGCAGAGGACTTGAGCTCTGTGCTCCCAGGTAGGGCTTCCTCCCACCCGAGGCAAGCACCTCTTCTCTGTAGCTGGGATCCACTCCCAATGAACAGGAATCCTCAATGTACTAAAGAGCAGGCACTTGAAAATGGGTGTATTTTCTTCTATTGTCTCCTTTTCTGTTGAGGGTTGGGATTTGGGAGGGAGAGGAAAGCAAATTTTATTTTCTTGACTATAAGTTTGTTATTCTTGGTATTGTTTCATTTTTATAATTATACATTAGACTTTGGCACTTGTGTAAAATTACCCCTGCAGATGGAGCAGGAAGTAAAAACAAGCAAACGGCGATGCTTCAGGTGGTGGCAGGGGTGGGGGTCGCTGAAGGAAGGTGGGGTGGGAGCGGGTGAGAGTCTGGGAAGGTTGTGTAACTGAATCACTACTGAGTTGAACAATGGCTTTCATTAGCCACGGGTACTGCTGATTATAAGGCCAGTAACATTTTAGTACCTGGAGGTTTGACTCTAATTTTTGCACTGATGGTGCCAAAGGGCTCTTTGAGTTAAAAAGAGAGCCGAGAGTGGAGCGGAGAAAGCTGTGGTGGAGAAGACAGAGCTGCTCCAACCAGCTCCAGAAGCACTTCCTCTGACTTCACTGCTGGAGCCTTTTCCACACTGGTGCATGACTGACCTTAAAAATTGCAGACCAGAACATACACTGGATACTGCAGGCAAGGCATTGGTAACTGCCTGCTCTAGAATGAATAGTAGTACTGGCAGCACCCTCCAGAGGATAAATGTTTCAGAACTGTAACTTGAGAACTCCTTCAGTTCTGGTGGCTTTCTGTGGTTTTCTTTGTGCATCAGGTATGTATGTTTTGGAGTATTTTTGCCAACTAAAACTAAATCGTTTGTCAAATACGAAAATTCTGTTAGTATGCAAGGAGTTCATCCACTGCTCATATCTTTCAGTAGTGCCCTCGGAACTCTGTGGGTAGTTAGGATGTAATTTTACTCTTCCTTGCCATCCCCCCACCCTCTGCCCAAATATATATATATATATATATATATAAAATATATATATTGTATATTATATATATATATTATATATATTTTATATATATATATATATATAAATTTCCCCTCATCACAAGTGGTAAGGATTCCCAACTACTTTTATAAACACCACTACAACTTAACAAGCTCATCTACGTCCAGATTCCTGTTTCCGTTTTTCCAAAACTGATCTGTGTTTTTAAGTAGACCAACTTGGATTGTTGGACCTCATCTATAAATTAGAATTTTATTTTGAGTTGTAGCCCAAGTATAAATTAAATCAAAATGGGATTAAAATTTTTAGAAGCAGAGGCTAATATATAAGTAAAGCTTGGGACTTGAACTTTCTGTATCTCTTAAGAGAAGCAAGTAAAAACCAAATGGTTACATTGTGCTGCTGGAAATAATGTAGTCACTCCCAACTAAAAGAATTGCACCTGTAGTTACTTGACACTAATACCATCTGTGGACAGTTAATCAGGAGAACGGTAAATACAAATAGAACTTTCATCTTAACTTCAGACGCTACAGGGTAATTGCATAATTCTCTAGCACTCGTTCCTTTAAAGAAGCTTTGTAGGTTAGCAGAGTTCTGGTTTCTCTTCTAGCTCAGCCAGTCCCTTGTCCTTAGCAACTATTTGCTTTTCTTTTTCCTGAAGTTTAACCTCTCCTTGGAACAAAAACAGGGCTAACTGGAAAAATATTTTGACCATAGCTCTAGTACTTCCAAATAAATTCATATCCAGATTGTCAAACAAAGCCCCCAAATGAAGTCTAATTCTGAAAAGATTCCACAATTTTGAGTGTTCTTTTTATCTTACCAAACTAACTTCTTCCCTTCTTCTCATGCTGGCCTCCCACACCCTCTATTTTCTTTTGGCCATTATAATCACATCCATTCGACTTTGATACTCTACCTGCCTTTCAGAATGATGGAATTAGGTATTCACCCTGTCTTTGAGTGAGGCTGGTTACCATCGAAGCCATTTTCTCAAAGTTACGTGACTAGAAGTTGGAATCTACTTCCATACGGAAAGATCCGAGGGTGGTAGACAAAGCAACCGTCCCGGAGCAGGAGAGCTGGGTTTGAGCTCTATTGTAGTGACCTGCCGTGACCCCGTGCTCTCTCATGTGGCCCTAATGGCTCCTTTGCTATTAAGTGGCAAATTACATTTGGAGTGTCTCCTTCCTTTTCAGAGAACAGAATTAATCAAGGCAAATCAACAAACCCCCAGAGTGCTGTAATTTAAAGTCATGATCACTGCCCTAGAAACGATATATTTGGCATACTTTAAAATCAGCTAACTCGGACTGCTTGAGTTGTCTTGGCTATTAGGACCTAAACGGTTACTATTGTATTATGCTGCACAGAAGGTATATTTTATAAGCTTTTTGGCTTTCTTTTCCCTAAAACAACTCTAACAGCTGTTAGAAAGGATGAGTCCCTCTAAAGTTTTTTTGTTAAGGTGTTTATGGAAGCGGGTGGGGAGCTAGTGTGATAGTAGAGGAGAAGAGCCCATTTTTTCCTTAGTTTCAAAGCTAAAGAAAATAATTATGCTTCCTGTGAGTTGTCTTTTACTCACATACTTTTTTTTTCGTTCTGATATTGTTAGATTTGGTGTATTATGTGGAGAGTCTGTATTTCAAACTGGAAGCTGTCTTCTTTGAAGGTGGTATGTGATGTTATTTTGAGCTACTAGAGCTTTGGTCAATATTTCCTTCCCTATATGTCATGGGGGGCACCGTTCAGAACTGTGTACAGAAGACCTCGAACAGAAAATTAGCAGGAACTTCCAGTCAGCTTTCTGCTGGCTAGCTTTTTTGCCCCCAGTATTACAATTTTTGTTTTGTAAATCATGTCTTTGCTGACTTTTCTGCCCCTTTTCAAAGTGATCTGAAAAATTGTTTTTTCCTCAAGAAAAGAGTTCCTTTGCCTCATTCTTCCCCACTGGTACTGATGGTTTTGAAAATAAATTGGTAGGAAAAAATTGTACCTCCTAGAAGGAAGCCCTGTCCACCATTTCCAGGTGCCAATGGCTAAGCAGACGTACTGCAAACGTAACTGTAATGCACACTGTGGGTTATTCTTAGTCAGCCTCTTCCTGCTAGAACATTTTATTTTCCTTGTTCACCATACAATCATGTACTCTTTAACAGAAATTACTTTTAAAGAAATCTGGAACTATCTTAAAAAAAAACTTTATTAATAATCATGTATTTTTACTGATCACATTTTGAAATGCCTAAAAGACTTTATTGATCTAATTATCCAGATGTACCTTTGTAAAATAGCTCTTTTATGAATTAGCTGATAAGGCTGTATGTTTCTGGAACAAAATATTGGTCATCTAAAAACTCTGTTTTCTGGGGTCTGGGAAAATAGAAAATGAGAGTTCAAATATTAAATATGCTTAAAGGAACCAAGTATGTGACTTTTTATTTATATTCCTCTTGATTTGTCTTATACAAGTTATATTAGAAAAGTTTTAGCACCAAGGAGGCCTTAAGTGATCTTACTGGCAGTGACTGTCAGATATCTTCCTGCTTGTTACAGCATCTTTACTAGTGAGACCAGCGAGTTGATCTCCGTAATACATAGACTTCCATGAGGACGCTCACAGCTGGAATTGCCCCAGCATCTGGGGCAGCTTTGTTGTTGTTTTTCTAACAGCTTTATTGGGATATAGTTCACGTAACATACAATTTACTCATTTAAAATGTACAATGCAATGATTTTTTTTTATATATTACATTATTTTTTTAATGATGGTATAATATATATAACAGAATTTTTAAGTGTACTTTAGTGGGATAAATGGGGCAGCTTTTATGGCTCACTGAAATATAACTTTGGTTTAACGCTACCCTAAATGAAATAAGACATCTTTATTACCTTTCTTATCCTCAGTGTTGGACTTCCTAGACTACCAACATTTCTGTGCTTTTATGGATCCCATTCCAACTCTCCCATTTCAAAACCTTGAGTTTTGGGCTTTTTTGTATGTTGGTTTTGACACAGAGGTATACTTTGATTTATTCTTGGGATAATAGTTTAGTTTCCAGTCATTCAGCAGGGCGTTTGGCTGATAGAGCTAATAAGCATAATAAAAAATGCTTAGGGGGAGTTCCCAGGTTGCCTAGTGGTTAGGATTCTGGGCTTTCACTGGGGTGGCCAGGATTCAGTCCCTGGTCAGGGATCTGAGGTCCCGCAAGCCCCACGGTGCGGCCAAAAAATAAAAAATAAATTAATAAAAATGCTTAGGATTTTGTAGATCTTTTAAACCTTAAAAAAAATTAAGTCAAATGTACTTTGCAGA